>NC_139710.1:24842622-25437622 GCF_964188405.1 Protomyctophum parallelum | reverse complement strand
AAGCTCACAACAAGTTGCGATGTGATGCAAGTGAGATTGTAGATCAGCTATCTTCACTGTGTGTTGCACGACAAAGTACAATTTACGTCATTAAATCTCCCACTCATTCATTCTGTCTCTCTCCCACTCTGTCTCTCTAACCTCTGTCTCTGTCCCTCCTCCCTCCTCCTCTCAGTACTGAACACTATGTACACTGCCTGGTAAAACTTTCCATCCCAGTATTACCACAGGAAGGGGAGAGAGAGAGAGAGAGAGAGAGGGGGGGGGGGGGGGGGGGGGGGGAGAGTGAATCGGGCTGCCGTGGTTGGCCCAGCAGCAGGGTGTTACGTACTGACTCATCGGGCATGCCCAGATAGACGGTCTGCTGCAGGAACTCCTGGATGAAAGACATGGCGATGATGGGACTGATGGACTCTGTATGCGGAGAGAGGGAGAGGTCCACAGTATGACCACAGTGGAGTGGAACATGTGTGTAATGGAATAAACAAATGAATGGAGCAACACTGCATCTCGCTGAATAGTTTCCCTCAGTCACTCTCACTGCAAAACAGTAACTATATAGTATACCATTCCATGTTTAATTAGTTCATGTGGACCAGGGGGGGCGGGGCAGTGGCTCTCAAAGTGGGGTACAGGACCCCCATATATCCTTAGGTGGTTTCCAGCAGGTCCATATCGAATTGAGGAACAGTTTTATTTCAGTATTATTTCACTAGCCTGATTAATTCTATTCAGATCATATAGGTTAAAATATCTACACTGTAGCAGTGTAGACCACCTATCCCCACCTACAGTATAGACAATTATAAAATACTGTACTAAATCTAATCTAATAAAGATCTTGGGTACCTGGCACAAACTCTATGAACATAAACTCTAAACAAGATTTATAGTTCACTCGCAGTCTGTGATTGCAACTCGGTATGCATCTCAGCTGAGGAAAAACACTTTGAAAATGACTTGACCTTTGTTCATTACTCAAATCCCGGATTCCGTTATCCTATATCTATATTTACTGTAGGTTTAACTGACCGTAGTGCTCACAGGGACCTGCAGAAGCCACACCTACAGTAGGCTAACATACTTAACTTAATGACCAACATACTGTATATAGTTCTGCCTTTTAAACATAGCGCTCCACTTTTCATTAACAAAACAATGTCGAACTACATTGTGGCATTGTTGAGCTAACCACACCCACCCAACATCAACTCCTTGAGAAACACTGAAACAATTCAAACCTGAAGACATAATATGAAGAACATCAACCTAACAAAAACCTAAGAAACTTTTGAGGACTTTTATAAACTGTTATGGTAGTAGGCTATATCAAATTGGGAATAAATGTTCTTACCGGCTGGCCAAAAGGGAGAAGTTTTCCTAAACTGTGATACCAGGGGCGTTGCAGCAGCTCTGTTGGTATATTTATACACAAGATAAACCCCACCTAGTTACAGGCTCAGCCTCCTGCTCTGTGTGTATGTTCCCATTGGACAGAATATATTACATGTTCCACAGTCCACACTGACTCCCTGCGTGGCAGAACGCTGCCTGTGTTTGTCCTGCCTGCAAGCAGATCTGGAAACATTTATTAACAGATAAAAGCAAAGACGGGTCAAGAATTCATGCTTGCCTGGAAGCAGATGGTGGATAACTCAAAGTTGGGCTGCATGTTGCATAATAGTCCCAAGATTCTTCAGACTGACGTTTATAGCCTCGGATCAAGACTGTCATAGAGTACGTGATTCGAGTCTCACTTTTGCTTTCATATGCCTACTATCGAAAGCAAAAGTCAGACTCTGTAAAATGCATCTATAATACAGTACAGTAAATGGCGGTATCGTTTGCCGACAATCATTGATCTTGCAAGCTATAAAAACGTGTTGCATGGTGACACATTTTTATAGCTTGAAGATCAGTTATTGTCGCCAAGCGACTATCAGGCAATTACAGTATACAGTAGCTTCCCCAAAGGTGTGGCTTGAATAGTATAACTAAACAGAGTGGATACTGAATCTCACTTGAAGATGTGTCGTTTTGTCGGCAATCGACTATCTAGCATTCAATCATGGAAAGTGATCTTCGCAAAAGGTGTGGCTCGATCGTTGTTGTCTGTTGTCATGACAACACCGCACCTAGTGCATCGGTGCGCTCCGTGTTGGCAGCGTGCCTCAGCAGTCAGCAGTGGATGAGGTTTCATACAGCTGAGATTGCAGTGCATTATGACATGCTGCCTGCAGCCTTCATGATGCAATTGTAACCTTCCTGCATACAGTAGGCTAGAGCTATTGTAGTAGTGCCAGCCTGAATAGTAAACAGAGAAGAAAACCAGCAGTCACGGCAATAGCTTTTAAGGCACTTGTTTATTTTACCATAGGTAGGTTAGGTATGGCATGCTGCAAACAAGCAGCACACAACGAACACGTTGCGGCAGAAGCCTTCGTCAGCGTAGTATCAGCCTAAATAGTAGTCACATCATATCAACATGACCCTTTGATTGCACACATGTTTCATGACTGATACCCGGCCCACCTTTGTATGTGACATTTATTTTTTGCGGTTGTGTTTTGATGAAGGCTATACACTATACAGTATATGTTAATTCTCTCTCTCTCTCTCTCTCTCTCTCTCTCCCTCTCTCTCTCCAACTCAGTTCCAAGGAGCTAAATAACGAATTATGTTAACAGAACGATGTCACAATAGAGAGACTAGCTTCTTTCAAAACCATAAAAATGTCCTTTGTGTGTGTGTGTGTGTGTGTGTGTGTGTGTGTGTGTGTGTGTGTGTGTGTGTGTGTGTGTGTGTGCGTGCGTGCGTGCATGCATGCATGCGTGCATGTGTGTTGGTGGGCCCCAACTTGGGGGCACACGCTGTTCATTCATTTTTGTCATTTTTGACATAACTTTCTATCTGCCAAAATCCACAGCAAACTCTAACACAGAGGGAGGGATAAGGGTGTGTGGGTTATGAAAGAGGAAGGAGGGGTTATTATACTGGTTGCTTCCAACTTCTTTGGAGACAAGGCAATTGAATGTGCATCAAACAAAGGAAACACAATTATAAAAATGACTTTAGGACGCATTTAAAAGAAAATAAGTAAAAAACTGCAATTACAGGGCCGAAGAAAGTGCATCAAGGGTGGCGCATATGTTGGTCCAACCAGAGCCATAGAGTAAGACAGAGTTACGCAAACTCTGTTCACTTCATGGGGCCAGTCCAATGGCGGCTCTTCTACATATAGACTTCTATTGAATGCGGACAACCAGAAGTATTGAATGGAGACAACCGGAAGTTTACGGAATGCATTGGAGTCTATGGCCTCACGCGAGTACATGAACCACGTGACTGGGCTGTTTTCTGCCCCCTCATTATCGCAACTCTTCTATTAGATGGATCTGCAGTCCGATGTTCGACATGGACAACATGCGTCAGTCCGACATGCGTTGCCGGTTAAGACACATGCGTGGCCAGTTAAGACTCACCCGTGGTTCCGACATGCGTGGCTGGTTAAGACACATGCATGGCCAGTTACCTAATCAATGAACCTATAGGTTCATAGCCTATCTTATCTAAATAACATGCTATACTAAATTAAAAATGAAACATTGTGGTCAAGGAATAAAACGGGCCTATAAGTAACAAAATCCCAAGAGCAAGGTGTATGTACTGTATGGTCGTCATACTATAGGTCAAGTTTTAAGTGCTGTTCAAATTCACTCTACAAATCTCTTCGCCAAAAATAGCAGATCTACAAGCTGGCAACGTGTTGCAATGCAATGTGTTGTCAGCTTGTAGCCTGGTTACAGGTTTTGCTAATGTCAACAATGTCCAGACTAGATGTCGGGAGTGACGAGTGAGTCTTATATATATTATTATATATATATAATTTTTTTATATTTAGGCATTTACTGTATATAGGCTATATATTTTTTTCTGGTTATGTGTAATGTAGAGCTGGTTGTGTGTTTTGCTGTTTATCCGTTATAACAGTATTTATAATTTGAGAAGAACCCATGAAAGAATGATGTCAACAAACCAGCCACACAGGCATGGCAGGCATCTGTCAAGAGAGAGGTGTTGGTGGTGGGGGGGAGGGGGATTATTTTAGTAACAACTTTTGCACTTTTGGATTTTTAAATAAATTATCCTGAATCCTGATTCAGGGTAATTAATGTTACACATTAGGCCTATATTGATGTGCTTATTGCCTCCCCTGGTGCACTGACATATTGTATTGTGTTCTTACGGCCGGCCCAGGCCGAGCTGTGCTGTGCCAACTGCTGCTGAAAATGTCATAAGACCTGTCACCTATATGCCTAATCTATTGTGTTCGGGCACTAAAAATGATCTGCACAGGGGCACTCATGGGGTTAATCCGGCCCCGCCTCTAGGGCTGTATTTTGCGTGTCTTAAGTACCTGGTCTTATTCCCTAACTTGAGTAAACTAAAGACCTGGAGGCTTGATCAATGCTCTTTGGCCACTCAGAATAGCCAAATGGCATTGATCACGCCTCCAGGTCTTTAGTTTACTCAAGTTAGGGAATAAGACCTGGTACTTAAGACACGCAAAATACAGCCCCTAGTGTCAAATATTTGCATCCTGGATCGTGCATAAGGTCATAATTGCATTAACACAGTGGTCTGGTCTCCCCTTAAGGCTCATACATAGTCTGGTTTTACGGTGGTGGGGTGACCACCGAACTACAACATGACGTCACGAGCCGCGGTGAAGAGCAAACCACCGCCACCGCTCCAGCCCTTCTCTCTGTTTTTACTCACCACCGCTCAACGTTATATCAGCTCCGGTGGTCAGCTCACCACCGGAGCGGTGGTCACCTTAGGCCTACCACCGGAAATCCAGACTATGAATAGGCCTTTACTGTCATACTTCCACTATACAGTAGGTTATCCTTTATCCCTTATGAGTTCTCTCTCCTGATTGGATTTACTTTTTATCCTGACCTAAAAATATATTTTCTGTTTACTAAAGAGCTGCAGGGGTGGGGAGACCCTTGCAAAGGCAGTCGGCAGACTCGGCAATTAGGACCCAATTGCAGACAGATAGGCGCAGGCAGATGAGCTTCAATGCAAGGGTTTTATTCCAAAAACCAACACAAGGAATACACAGAACTTGAAGTACATAAATCAGGAATACACTAGTAGGCAAATCATGGAGCTAAACACTACTGACATTAAGTGACAAACTAGCAAGGGAAATGAACAAACAGGGGAGTATACATAGATACAGACTAACTAGGCACAGGTGAAACAAAACTCAAAATCAAGACAGGGATTGGCTGGGGGACTAGAGGACACAGGTGGAAAACAAAGACTAATCACAATACAGGTTAGACAAGGCAGGTACAGAACTATAGGGGCAGACAGGAGGGCACAAAACAATACTACAAAATAAAAGGTACACAAGTTAAACATAACACGTCACGAACCGTGACAGTTACATGAATAAACATTATAGCAATGATTAGGGGGGAGGTTAGGGCAATATAGAGCTATTTAACTCTTATTTTAACAAAACAACCTCTTTAATCTCTTAATCAAAGGGGCATTATAGTGTGCATCACCTTTCCTTCTCTTCCTCCTGCATGTATCGATGACAATCTATATTCACAGAAGTGTTTCCGTGGCTCCAACAACGACCAGTTAACCTGACGACACAGGTAACCTGGCTCAGCCCCATGGTTAGATCAAGCTGCCTGATGACCCAGACAAAGTGGACCTCACCCTGGACAGAGTGAGGTCTCCAGGTAACACAAACACACCAGTGGAAACAGCGGGAGGTGTGTGTGTGTGTGTGTGTGTGTGTGTGTGTGTGTGTGTGTGTGTGTGTGTGTGTGTGTGTGTGTGTGTGTGCGTGTGCGTGTGCGTGCGTGCGTGCGTGCGTGCGTGCGTGCGTGCGTGCGTGCGTGTGTGTGTGTGTGGTATACTTGTGAGGGCCAAATGTCCCTGTAAGTATAGGCCTATAGAATTTCGAAAATGGACACTGTGAGGACAATATTGTGCTGGTCCTACACTAGATTAATGGTTGTTTTATGGTTAAAACAAAATTTGGGAAGTTAAGCCATAACAATTAAGAATTGATTCAGGTTGGGGTACAGAGTTAGGATTAGGCATTTAGAGGTTAGGGTTAGGGTTCAAGTTAAGCCAATTAATATAGAGAAATTTGTGCAATTGTCATGCACCGAAAAGAGCAGATCTGCAAGCTCACAACACACCTGAGCTTGTAGATGGGATATGTCCAAAAACTTTGACGTCCTCACAAGTATAGTAATCCAATCGCATGCGTGTGTTTGTGTGCGCGCGCACGCGTGCGTGTGGTCCCTGTGTATCGGTATGTGTGTGTGTGTGTGCGTGCGTGCGTGCGGTTGGTATGTATCTAGTTACAATCTGTATCTTACACACGGCAGGAAACCTGAGGACCGTTAGTGCATCTGTTTACCTGGCGGCTCCACTCTGTTCGGCGGGGGCCAATGCAGCCATCAGCCGGTGAAACACCATCTCTGCAGGGTTAATATTTAAAGAGTGCTGAAGAGTTGGGTTCCCTGGAGAGAACAGGACTTCCACAGCTTTGTTCTGCTTGCCTCTGCACTCTGCTCAACGGCCAGGTCAGGACGCAGGCAAGCAGGAGAAACCGCACCAGGATTCACTCTAAACGTGCCTGATCTACTCTGATATCCACTATAGGTAATTATAATTATCTCCATTTCTCCATAGAGATATAATACAATAATGTAATATATCAATATCGGCCGATATGACCCTTCAAATAATTAAATATCTTGCATCTCTAGTTATATGGCATAAATGTTCTTCTTTCTCTTCAGGTTGTGGACAAAGATGCGAGCTCATGCTCACATATAAAGTCATATCACAGCTAGTACCGTCTCCATCCTCCAGGATGTACGTGAATTCACCTGGAGCAGAGAATACGTCCTTTACGTTGACTTTTCTGGGAAAGAAAGTAGGAAGACATCATTCTGTGGCCCCTGCTGGCAAGCGGCGTGAGTGAAACACGCACGCACGCATGCACACACACACGCACGCACGCACAAGATTATATATTATTATACATATTATATTGCTGCTTCTGGTCAGAATTAAATAGTGCTCCGAAAATGATTCCACGTTTTGACAAAAACAATTTGGTCTTTCTCAGGTGACCATTGATTACCCGACCCCTTATCTATAGGCTTATTGCATCACGTGACCTGTCACCAGAGTAGCAATCTGAGAACCCATCGTCAAAAAATAAAGGGAAAACAGCGGCCTCTTTTCCTTTGAATTTGACGGAGTCAACAGTCTGTCTCGAGAGACTACCAGAGTAGTGACGCAATAGGGGGACAAAAACATACCATACTAGTACCAATACTGTGTTGTGGTAAGTAGTAAGGGCTGGCGCCTATCTCCTCCTGTTTCTGTAGCATGAGGCGGCATGATGCACGATTACAGCCATGATGTAAAAGTACACCCCCTGGACATCACGCTAGCCGGATTTACCCCCCAATCCAGTCCTTGATGCTGAGTGCCAAGGGTCCCACTTTGATAGTCTTTGCTCTGCAGAGTCCCGGCCAGGGATTCGAATTGAAGCCCGACCTCTCAGTCTCAGGGCGGACATGAGATCACTGCTCTGGTACAGCTGTTGCAGCAGATCCCTCTAATAAGATGCACCAAGATTTATAGAACAGGAAACAGGAAGAGAGTCAAGGAACTATTGCCTGCATGGCATCGAACCGGAGACTCGCTACGAGGCAGACGTTTTTACAGCACATTTTGATTTAGTTTAGTTTGAATGAAATTCCATTTAGTTTTAGTCATATTTTAGTCATCTGAAATGTTGTTGTGTTAGGTGTAGTTTTAGTCGACTAAATATCATAAGTTGTTTTTGTCAACAAAGATGTATTTTGGCGGGCCTTGGTGGCGTCGTAATGGCTGATTTTACACTTGGTTCCATGCTGAAAATAGCTGATCTCTAGTTTATATGCAACACTTGTAGATCTGCTATTTTCAGAGTGCAACACACAAGTGCAACCAAACATAAAATGACTTGTCAGTTCTACTGGATCTCTTCTCCAGTCCCTCCCTAACATTTTAGTTTAGTATTTGTTGACAAAATTGTCAATATATTTAGTTTGAGTCATCATAGCTTAGTTTTTATTTTGTTTGTCAGTGAAAAAAGGTAAAAGGTTCGTCACAGTTTTCATCAACAAAATCAACAGTGGTTCCCTACCTTGCCTGAAGCACTCCGGCTCTCGGCGGCCCAAACCTCAGCTAATCTTTGCACCTGAGATGAAACGAGCTGTGGGCAGACAGGCAAAGACAGAGGAGGCTTAAATATTTCAGCTGCTTGACTGAGTCCATAGGGAGGCAGTGGAGCAGTCCGTTTATCAGAACAAACACTGCTTCTGACCGTCTGGACTGGAGCCCTGCAGGTGCTGAGTTGCCCCTACGCATGCATGCATCGCATCACACACACACACACACACACACACACACACACACACACACACGCACGCACGCACGCACGCACGCACGCACGCACGCACGCACGCACGCACGCACGCACAGTGGTGGAAAGTACTTTGGTGCATTTAATTTTGAGGTAGGCTATACCTTAACTTCACTTGAATTCTTAATACTTTATACTTCTTGTCCACTACATCTCAGGGTCATCTATGCAATATAACACGTACGCGTTACCGTCATTAAGCGCACGCCAGCGTTGCTGCAGGAACGAGCCGATATGCGAGTACCGTAAGCAGTGCAGAATTTCCATTAATGACGGTAACGCACATCCTTGAGTGTAATATTGCGATTATACCACAGTTATCCTTATAAGTTATAACTAAGATATTTGATAAAAAATATGTTTTTTTTACACCTAGGCCACTGCCTGCGGGGACTGCCTAGCACAGCTGTTTTTTTATGTTTTGATTAGGTGTGTGTGTGGTAATGCTCGGGAGAGCTATTTCAACCAATCAGATTGCTTTCTCGAAACTACCCGTGGTATAATTTACCTTTTATTTCACAGTTCACCATAAAGTCAGTTGAATACTTTAGTTACGAGTTACCTTTTAAGATTGCCTTTTTGGATTATGATGAATACAAAAACACACATTAAACCAACTCAGTCCCTAATTTATACTTTGGCTATATATTCGAAAATTTGCTGTGGCTCTTTTGAAAACCTTTGACAAAACTGGGATTGCATAATGCTGTGTGTTACTTACTTTCTTCCACCACTGAATATTATTTTTCTCCAGATGCGTGGGAGACCACTGAGCACTCTGCGTGCCCCGAGGACGCTGCGCTGGCATCCCGGGTCAGCCGCACCCCACAGACCGTCACCATACCACCACCGAGCCACTTACCAGGCAGTGTGCCCGATGTGAGAGAGGAGGAGAGATGCTACCAACAGCCATGTCTGGTCCACAACACACACATCGACACCGACCTGGACGACACAGCAGGTGAGACAGATAGACGCACACGCACAGACACACGCACACACACACACACACACACACACACACACACACACACACACACACACAAGTTTCAATTACTACATGCATACAATTCAGGACATAAACAGTTTAGGACGGCAATTTTATGATTGCCATTTTATAACGTTAACCCAACCCTAAAACAGAAAATTAATTGCATATCTAGAAGTTTATAACACGTTTCACACGACTACAGTACATTTAAATCAGGCATGACTCCAACCCTCAACCCTTAAACGTAACCTCTAAATGTCTAATCCTAAATCCTATAACTGTAAACCCAACCTGAATATTTTCTTAATTGTAATCTGTCAACCGTAAAGCAACTATTTCTTCTGTGTTGTGAGGAGCAGGGAAATGTCCATTTCTCCTCTACTACACAAGAAGCACTGACCCAGACATTTTGTGTTTGGTTCGCCCAGCCAGTATGTCTAAGGAACATCACTGTATAGAATATCTTTGAATGAATATAGTTTATTTCGATCTTTCAAGGAACATCTAAGGAATGTCTAAGACATGTCTAAGGAACATCACTGTATAGAATATCTTTTAATGAATATAGTTTATTTCGATCTTTCAGAGAGTCATTACACAAAACATGATGAGTCCCTGCATGTGCACGATTCCTGACCTGGTTTTCTGTCTCTCCACCAACAAGGTGATGCTATAGGAGGAAAGTAATTTCAACATGATGCCACGCCCACATTCCTCCAGAGGGGAGGGGCATGAGATGAGCAGCTGCATGGGCCATGCTGAGTGGAATGTGTCAATCACTTGCATAAGGCCGGCCATATTAACTTTTACTTTCCAAACGGTAATAAATAGTAACTAATTATGAATAATATTAATAGTATCCTTATTAATAATTTATTAGTATGTTTGAATGATGCTACTTCAGGAATTAAATAGATCACTCTAAGCACAATACAAACTCAAATAAGCAGTTGGGATTTATCCTGCATTTTCTGGGTTTAATATAATGATACACAGGCAAATGTGAATACTTAAAGGACCACTTCACCACTTTTCAACCTATCTTCATATAATAGGTCCTCACTAATAATCATGAAAAAATTGCGCAATTCTTTTCTACTCGGTCTGTGTCTCATAGGAGGGATGTGGGCAGTTCAGAAACCGTCTTCCAGTGACATCATCGATGGGGAATACAAGTTAATAGAAACTGCAGGCTTTCTAGTCCTGAAAAGTTGAAATGCGAAAATGGAAGCCATCGTTCTCATGATAAAGAAAATCTAAACATTTTTGTAAAAAATCTTGTTTTAAAAAAAGATCTGCCTAATCATGTCACTGGAAGACAGTTTCTAAACTGCCCACAGCCCTCCTATGAGACACAGACTGAGTAGAACAAAATCGTGCCATTTTATCATGATTATTAGTGAGGACCTATTATATGAAGATAGGTTGAAAAGTGGTGAAGTGGTCCTTTAATGTGTGTGAGGTGTGTGAGGTTAAACTAGACAGTAACTGTTCTTTTTCTAAAAATGCATTATATGTTTTGGAGGTGTACTGTGTATATATTTTTTCTATTGTTATAAACTATTTCAATCGTCATGATCTGAACAATGTAAAACGTCTTTTAAACTTGATGAATAAAAGCTAAACTCATGTATTGATTACGTTGTGTTTCATTCAGACATTAAATACTTTAAATATCACAATATCAACATACATGCCAGAATGTATATTGAAAAGGATCAATGAAAGATGGTTATGCAATAGATGTTAATAGTTAATACATTATGTTGGCGCTGCTCTGCGGCGACATGGGCATAAGGGCTACGCTTGCATGCGGGCCCTTTGTCTAAGACAAATGTCTTCCTCGGGAGGCAAATAATAAAGAACCTTGAACCTTGTTAATAATATAATAGATGTTAGTTTAACACATGCCTCTGAGGTTCTCCAAGCTTCATCACTGTTAGCACAGTAAGCACTGGGTCTGTCTTACAATAGATAAGGATATAATTATTATAGAGATAAGCGTGTGTCATGATAAGGATAGAGATAAGCGTGTGTGTGTGTGTGTGTGTGTGTGTGTGTGTGTGTGTGTGTGTGTGTGTGCGTGCGTGCGCGTACATGTACACAAACACACACTCACAAACAGACATCTACACCATAATCATACTGTATATTGAGGGACCGAAAATAGCAGATCTACAAGCTTGTATAGAGGCTATTTTCACAATTCATGTCAGTTCACTGTCATCTGGGGACAAAGCATGTGGAGACTATACATACCACTGATCTTCACAGTAGATCATGGTTGGGCAGCATTTATTTTTTCCTGCAGACCAATTATGCTGGCCTGGATAAAATGACTGAATTAAGGGTCTATATACATTTGTATAATTCATTGAAATTGATCCATGTTGTCCGGTCCATATTTTCCTCTGTTTAAGAGGTGGTTCAACACAAGGCCCAGTGGCTGAAGAGGTGGAACGCGTTCCGCCGCTGGATTGGAGCCGATCGCAGGAAACACCCGAGCCAAGGTCCTGTTTTACACACTGACAACAGTGACAAGGGAAGTAGTGCATGCATGCATGCGTACGTACGTACGCACATGGTTAGGTGGGGGGTTGTCGTTTATTATGGACATGGAGTATAATGGAATACCGTATTTCACTAATGAAGTATGTGGGGAATGGACAGTATTTGAACAAAGGAAGCTGCGCAAGTTTAATAAGGAAGCTCACACGTTTAATGTATTTCCTGTCAAATCTAGTGGGGGAAGGGTCTTATTGTTTTAACTAGCAGATAAAGACCCACTCCCTTTTGGTCATAATAGGACCTTGTTAGTGCTCCACTCATATACCTACCTGTAGCACTGACAAATATGATCGAAAATTAAATTAAAACAATGTTCTTAGTTTATGCCTAAGGAGTCTTATGTTTATGTAGAGAGTGAACCGCATATTATAGGTCATTCAGAAACAATGTTAGCATCCTAATTTAAAGTCTGTGACAGATCTGACAGAACACAGCAAAAAAGCGAATCATTTGAACACATAACAAAATGATTGTAAGTAACCAACATCTTGTACTGTATTGTGTCTGAGCTGTAGTTATTGCTCTATTATTTCTGTGTTGGTTGGTTCTGACAGGCATGTCAGAATCTCAGCTGTCCAATGACAGCGAAGGGGACCAGGGCGTGGAAGCTGATCGGTGGATGGACGTTAAGATCTACATTCCCTATGAGTCCCTTGGAATCTGCATAACTCAGGTACAACTGAGCCCTGCAGAACACAGTGGATTCATTCGAGTCAAAATAAAAACCAACTAAGAAGAAGGGGGGAAGTCCCGCCTCGTTGTCTGGGCCAGCCAATGGGCCAGCTGGGCCCAAACGGATCTAGAAAGATGGCGATTTACAATTCAAGGATTGACAGGCTTCATTTTACGTTCATGTTAGACCCGGGGAACGCTTTGTCCATATTTTTTACAGTCTATGCTACCTACCACCTGTATCTATGTGTATCTGAGCACGAGTATATGACTTATTAGTACCAGTAGGGGGCGCCAGAAACAGAGAGAGAGATAGTGCTGCAGCCTGCTCTGTTGCCTGCTAATGAGAGAGAGAGGTGGGGGGGGAATTAAAAAACTTCAGTGCACTGTGCCTACACATGTTGCGACCGAATGTCGCAACATGTGTAGGCACAGTGCAAGGAATAAATGCATTCGCCATGTATCCGAAGGAAGTCTGATCCAATCACTTTTAGATGTCTCCAGTTTAATCCTGAGTTTAAGTTTTGTTGTGTTCAAGATCTGATTTTAGGCATGTTTAAGCCTCCAGGAAAATCCGTGTTGAGGTTCTTAATCCACTGTTTTTCATTAAAACGTCTTTGTCCTACTATTTTTATTGTTAGTAATGGTTTAGTCTGTGAGCAGCTAAACTCCAGCACCGTTGTGTCGGTCACAGAAAAACTGTACACGCACACTCCCTGAATGACAGAGCAGAACCTCTGCCCCCATTTTTTCCAATCGGCCTGGTATAGCGCCACCAGGAGGAGGTCGACATTTACAAAACACATTTCTGATCCGTTTGATTTTTCATATTCATATTCCATTCTGATGAACTAAGCTAAGATTAACATCCAAAGTGTGCATGGGAGTGGCCCGTTTTTCTCAAATCATGAATGCAGCGTCCGATTGTGGTGAAACTTTGCACGCACATTCGCAGTACGTTGACGAACAAATGCCACCCTTTGACACTGCACGGTTATAGAGCGATCTCAAAACAATTTTTTTTATATTACTCCTACAGATTTTGTCCAAACATCACCCAAATTGGTATGCATGATTATATAGTCTATAGTCATGTGTTCATCAGCATATTCCATCAACATTGCTGGCCCACAATAACCTGCCTGGCCTGGTGGAGAACTGTGCTCCAAGGTCAAGGAGCACTTTTTCGAACCTCCCGGGCCTCCCCCGACACGCTTCGACCACCGGGGTTGGAAAAAGACACAGGGGAGAGGGGAAGGAGCTCCAGACCTACTGGGCCTCTGACATGATCTAGTTCCTCACGTCATTGCTGAATTGTGACAAAAGGCTATTGACACTCTTTCTATCACGGGGGCACGCACGCGCACGCACGTACGCACACACTCTCACACACCAACAAGTTGTTGTTAGAAACTGAGTGTTGCCTGTTCCCTGTAAGGTATTCCTGTGACTCACACACACACACACACACACACACACACACACACACACACACACACACACACACACACACACACACACACACACACACACACAGTGTGTGAAGCAAAAACAATATGGCAATGAGAGACATTGCATGCCTGCGCACACATGCGTGTGTGTGTGTGTGTGTGTGTGTGTGTGTGTGTGTGTGTGTGTGTGTGTCTCATTTGCCATAATTGTTTTTGCTTCACACACTGAGTGTGTGAAGCAAAAACAATATGGCAAAAGAGAGAGACATTGTGTGCCTACGCACACATGCGTGTGTGTGTGTCTTATTGCCATATTGTTTTTGCTTCACACACTGAGGGCTGCATTTTGCGTGTCATAAATACCAGGTCGTATTACTTAACTTAAGACCTGGAGGCGATGCTCTTCGGCCACTCAGAATAGCCAAGTGGCATTGATCACGCCTCCAGGTCTTAAGTTAAGTAATAAGACCTGGTACTTAAGACACGCAAAATACAGCCCTGAGTGTGTGTGTGTGTGTGTGTGTGTGTGTGTGTGTGTGTGTGTGTGTGTGTGTGTGTGTGTGTGTCTGTTGCGCGCGCGCGCGCGCGCAACAGGTAGCAGAGGACATGGAGGTGATGAAAAGCAGACACCTGGAGATGGTTCAGGAGTTGGAAGATAACTTTCAGCTCGCAGAGAGAGAGAGCCAGGTGACGTGTGTGTTTGGGAAAATGACTGTGAATGAAAGTGAGGACATAATTTAATTTTGCTGAACATTTGTATGGGTCTTTTATGATTAGGATTTGGACTCCCCAAAAGAGTACATAGTGTAAAAGAGGACATAATTATATGGTCACCCTATTGGAAAGAACTTGGGCCCCTTCTCTAGTTCCTTCACAGGTGTTACCGTGATACTAATGATTCAATGAAGGCTCCATTCTGGTCAAACAGAGTCAGGGTGCTTTGCTGCTATTGTGCATGTTGGCTCACTGGAAACGCTCTGCTACACCAGTGGGTCTCAAAGTGTCCGTGAGTGGGTTCCAAATGGCCCTGTACGGGTCTGTAACTCTGAGAGTGTATATGGAACCAAATGGAGTGTAGTAATGGAACCAAATGGAACCGTATGGGTCCATTTGGTTCCATTTGTACACTCTCAGAGTTATGGGGTCCTAGAAATAAAAATCACACCCGTGTGAACCGAGTGGTGCAACTCCCCTCCCCCCCCCCCTCCTCCTCTCTCTCTCTCTCTCTCTCTCTCATTAGCAGGCAACAGTGCAGCACTGTCTCTCTCTCTGTTTCTGCATGGCGCAACAGCGCCCCTACTGGTACTCATACGGGTGCTCATACATAGGTGAACACATACAGGTGAACACATTAGGTGTACACGGTCATTGCTGGTTGTAGGAGTGGTTGCACCACTCAAAAAAGTTTGAGAATCACTGTACACAAAATGGAACAGAGCCTTAATTAGTATCATCGGTAACACCTGTGAAGAAAGTATGGAAGGGGCCCGGAAGTAGGAAGATTTAGGGCCGATACATTTACCGCAGAATAAACGTTGGTTCTGGAAAGGTCCTAGGGCCGACTTTATTTAAAATATTGTCTGTATACATTCATGAATCCACTTGCTGACCGGCTGTTAGTATTGGGCGTTTTTTTTTGTATCCTATGACAGGCAAAATTGTCAAAAATGTCAAACTTTCCTTATGCTTTAAGTAGCATGTGACATGTCAAACTAGGGGGTTTTCATTATTCTGAAATCTGAATCCATTCCAAACATTAGTTTTGCACAAAAAACACTCCTTGGGCTAAAAACGGCCATAGACGTCATGGCAAATGCATGTGATGAGGTCAGCACATTTTGGGCAAGTGGCTGTTTTTAGCCCAAGGAGTGTATTTTGTGCAAAACTAATGCTTGGAATGGATTCAGAATCATGAAAACCATCTAGTTTGGCATTTTTGCCTACCATAGGATGTTAATGGCAGGGTCACAAGAAACCCCTATAAAAAAATTGCCCAATAGGCTACTAACAGAAAGTGGATTCATGAATATATGAAATATAATATATTATATGGAAAATATTTTAGGCCAATGCAAAAGTCTATACCAAATTTCCCATCTGTCCACCTCGACTGCCGGACTAGTCTGACAACAACACTGCAGCCACATGGCATGGCCAGCGAGAGGCAGCTATACTGCTGACCGCTCTGCGCTGCAGAGCTCACTCCCGGCCACAAGCATTTGGACGTTGACTTGTGCCTCTTCCAAACTACCGGTGTTTCCTTGCTTCACGGCCAACAAATTGAACTCGAAGCTGCATTGGCTGAAATTATGAATGAGGAATTGAGGATATACCACTGTAGTGCCAAAATGATTTTGGCTCGTCAGTGGCACCGAAGTGCCGACTTTACGTCCCCCCCCCCCCCCCCCCCCCCCCCCCCGGCCCTTATTCTGTGTGCACAGAGCCAATTCATGCCAACTTTCTATATGTGACCTCTGTGTGTGCGTGTGCGCACTACGCACATGCATGTGTCTGTTCAGGAGCGGACGGTGCAAACGATCAGGTCTCATTACCAGAACAAGTTGAACTCTCTGAAGAGGATTCTGAACTTCTACCAGGAGAAGGTGGAGATGAGGAGTGCACAATGGGAGAAGAAGGTCATGGTCAGCATGCATTTAATCATTCACTTAACCATTCATTAATCCTTTAATTTATTAATTTAACAATTCAATCATTCATTCAATCATTAATTTAATAATTCATACATTTCATGAAACCATTGAATCATTCATTTAATAATTCATTCATTCATTGAATTCATACATTTCATGAATTCATTCACCTTCCATTCGTCGGTTTGTAGAGACTCCGGCTATAGCTAGAATGCAGAGAATTCATACACAGCTGGACTTGTTCTCTACATTCTAAACCCCGAGTCTCTGCCGTCCACCAGCCATATATTATGGAGATGGCTGGGATTTATCCCGGGGCCTCATACATGCAAAGCATGGTTGCACTTGCGGTGTTGTGCTCTGAAACGATCTACAAGTAGATCGCCTATTTTCAGCATGCATCCAAGTGTAAAATCACTAATCAGCCATTACGACGCCATCAGAGGCTCGCCAAAGAATGCATTTGTGTTGACAAAATCAACTGTAGATTTAGTCGACTATAAGATCTTAGGATATAGTCGAATGAAACTAAAACTAAAACTTTGGAGAGGACTAAAATATGACTTACACTAAATGGAATTTTAATCAAAAGATTATGACTAAACTAAATCAGGATGTTCAAAATGAATGTCAAAATCAACACTGCTACTGTTACATATCCCTGATAGGGGAAAACCCATCGAATTAGGTTGCCTATTACATGGATTCGCCACAGGGTGGTGCTACTGTATAATCCAGCCTTATTTAAAGGACCTATAACATCAAATTCAACTTTTTCAATTTCTTTTGTGTTTTTGGGGCTCCCATGTGTGTTTTCTATCCCCACAAATAACCAATTTTGAACAATCAGGCCTTCATGTCATATGGGTGTTTTAATGGAAATTGCTCTCAGAAACAGCTCGACTGATTTTGGCCTCATCATGATGTCATCAATGTCACCCTACTTTGTATAATTCCTCCTTTTCTTCAGTCTTCAGTTGCAAATTTGCAGTTCCACTTTGTTTACAATGTCCACCATTGTTGATTTTCCAAGATGGCATGGAATGGAAACAAGCCTGGTTTTATCTAGCATGAGTATTATAATGACTCAAATATTAAATAATCTGCATATCAGCACCCTCTCCACCTCAGGACAGTGTGGTACTGCAGCTAAAACTGCTTTCAAAGTCCAGAAAGAAAGGACAAGGCCTGGTTATATCAGAGTGGTGATTGAGGCTCAAACCATTAGAAATAACTTCGAGGGACATAGACAATATGATTATTAAATATTAAAAGCAGTTTTAAAATGCATGTTATTTGCGCTTTAAATTAAATCTGGAACACTCACCATCACCAGCAAACAATGCCCGCCCGTCTATCTCTCTCTCTGTTATCTCTGCAGGTCTTGACCGCACAGAACGAGCAGCTCCTGCAGGACAACAGGGCACTGAGGGCAGAGAGGAGGAGGAGTAAAAAGGAGACTCAGCAGTGGCACATAGAAAAGGTTGGACTGACATTGAATTCCACCACAGTCTGAATAGCAAATGAAATGATCGTTGTCATTACCTCAATGGTGGACCCGGTTGTAAACAAGTGTAATGCTTTATCAGTGTGTAGTGTAGCCCACATAACAGCCTTTGTATTGAGTTGTGCTTTCATGTGAAATGTTATGCACCCATTCTGCAAGCTGTTAATAAATACTTCAAAGCTTCTAACAGTAGGCTACTCTATTAACTCATGTCATAATCTATGGCACCCTCTACTGGCTCCATTTAGTACAAGGGGTAACCACATCTGAAAACTCTGGGCAGCATTTATTTTTGAGTGGTGCAACCACTCCTACAACCAGCAATGTGTACACCTATGTATGTGGTCATGTACCCATGTCGTCATGAGCACCAGTATATGACTAGGGTACCAGTAGGGGGCGCCAGAAACAGAGAGAGGTATAGTGTCATCTTAATAAGGCACCGCTCACTTCACACAAGTGTGATTTTATTATAGCAATAACAAGCAATTTTATGGACAAACCACTCATGAATCCTTGATATTCAGTGTGTGTATATATTATTTTTTATTGGTCAGAGCACATAAACTAATGATAACAAACTAGAAAATACTGTTCCGAAATTAACAGTGTGGACTAGTAGCGATGTATGATGATCATTCTGCATGTATATCTGTCAGGTGGAAGAAAAATAAAAGTTAAAATATGGAGATGCGGTGGTGAGGTGAGGCCCGACAGCTATGCGGTAACACTTCTAGCAGGACTACAACTGGAGTGTTTCATTATGTGATTCCCCTTATAATAATAATGTCTGTGGATGATGCAAGCCGATTAAGATTAACTGTAAATGCAAATTCAGACCCAAACGTTATGATGAAGTCATGTTAGCATTGCTGTCTGGATTAGTTTTCAGTCAGTTTTATTTTATTTGTAGATATTAACTGAATATCATAAGACAGATTTGATCATCATGCGGGTCACACGGGCAGAGTGCACAGCGTGTCCAGTCCAGGTGCGCCAGTAGATGCCCCTTGCCACCTGAATGTGTTCCTCGGCGGGGTGCCAGTCACCGTTGAGATTGGCGGAACCACAGTGGTTGCCGAACCACCAACCTCCACCATTCTTTGAGCTGCAGTAACGCTCAGCAATGTCACCGAAGACACAAGGGTTGCAGTAATCGTTGTACTTGTCGCGGTCAATAGTGCTGAACCCAAAGCCATTTTGGTCGACTCCAGCGATATGACCCCGGATAGCATCGCCTTTGAATGGACAGAGAACAAAATAACGTTGTGCAGACAAAGATATTACAAAAGGTAGAACATGAACCACAAGGAACGCTTTCATTTGTGTACTGATGGTTTGTGGATTCATTATGAGGTCTTAAAGCTTCAATATAAAGCACAGCTGCAGTGGTTGGAAGTAGTCTCCCTACTCTTCCATTGTAGACCCTGGTGTCAGATTGACAATGGCCGGGTTTCCCCAACAGAGTTTTGGGTTTACACATGTGTGCAGTGCATGCGCAGAAGCCTGTGTGCTAGGCCTACTATATTCTTTTTGGGAAATGCGACAACATAGATTCCCTAGACTAGAGCACAGCCGTAAGTGTCCTCATTGCGCACATAAAGGCCTCCTTCATGAATAAATTTAGAAGCAAACACATTTCCCTAAAGCCTTTAGGCTACACACACACACACACACACACACACACACACACACCTGTGGCAGTATAGCAACACCATTCGCAGAGATATGTGTGATGTGTGTTATTATTCTGGAAAGGGCCCCCTTCTCACTTTACGTGTTGCACAAGCAACATATGGGAAAAAGCCGCCATGTACATAATGTCACAGATGACACAATAATCTTAAAACAGTATAGCTCAAGTTTGATAGATGGTATATAAAGATTTTATATTTAAACTTAAGATGAAAGTCCCAACCCACAGTGTTGTGCTATTAAAGAGGTTAATTATAATCGGCGCATCTCTGCTCTCGCATTTTGAAACAGAGAGAGAGAGAGAGAGAGAGAGAGAGAGAGAGGCGTTTGCGCACAGGGGCGTTACTAGCTCTACGCAGACAACGCATAGAGGGGGGGCCCAGAGGTAAGGGGGGCATGCCCACCCATGCCATCAGGGGGGGGGGGGGGGGGGGGATAGCTACTGATGTCTAGTTACGACCCTTTTTGTGCAGCACAAGTCACAAAAAAAAAAAAACATATATATATATATATATATATATATATATATATATATCCGGCCATAGGGCCATAGGGACTCCGAATCCCCCGTACCTAAACAGTAGATCCAAAATGACAGGTGGTAGCTGGGGTGGAGGTGGGTGAGAACTTGTATACAGCAGCGCGCAGGTATACAGTATAGCAGCAGCAAGCAAGCAAGCAGGAGGAGGAATGCAAAACCTCCGGTTAAAGTAGCCGCCTAGCCGCTATGAGATGGAGTGAGTGTGTGATTGGCTGAGTGAATCATGTGGATGAGAGCCTGATGCTGCGGCGGCCCAATTAACGGCCAGCGCGACTGAACTTGCTCTGCGCATGTCTACGACAGGCACAAATGCTCATATATATATATATATATATCACCCATTCTTGAGATAAGGGACAAAACTTTTTTCAAACTAGATTTTTTTTTTTTTAAGATACATTCAAATCAAATAGATGTATTTGTAGACACAGGTCTCAGCTACCAATCTTGAGAAGGAACAGGTTTTTCGCATAACATTTCTTTCTAAAATGGGACATTTATGCACTTAATACCTGATTCATGTCAACTCCGTCAGACACACTAAAATCCCTTTTAATTGAATTTGATAATTTCAACAATAATATAAAGTCCTCAGTTATCTTATAATGGCTTTCAGTAATCAAGTTAAGTAATACAATTATTTTAATATTGTTTTGTTCCAATATCACACTATTATGAAATATCCAATTTCTCAAATCCGTCATTTCAACCTTTATTTTCAATATTATAACATGAAAACCATGTAAAAAAAAAAAAAATCATCATTACGTATCATTTCAGTTGGTGTTTCAATACAGCACAAAAGATTTAACATCGAATTTTCTATTTCTTTGGAAATTAACAAAAACATCACGGGACGAACGTCTGACGGAGTTGACGAACATCTGACGGAGTTGACAAGTTTAACTGATTTAGGTTCTAGACCACCTAGGATCTTGATTCTGGTGACTAATCCCACATTTTCAAGGATGAGGAATACAGTGGTACTATTTAGATTTGCCCTGTGACCATTTTTCAAAATGGCCGCCACCTGCTGTTATTTTACAATAACTCAAGTTCTACACCACCTAGGATCTTGATTCTGGTGACTAATCATACATTTTCAAGGATGTGGGATACATTGGTACTATTTAGATTTGTCCTGTGACCATGGTAGAAATATTTCAAAATGGCCGCCAACTTTCTGTTATTTCCCAATAACTCAAGTTCTACACCACCTAGGATCTTGATTCTGGTGACTTATCATACATTTTCAAGGATGAGGAATACAGTTGTACTATTTAGATTTATCCTGTGACCATGGTAGACATTTTCAAAAATGGTGGACCTGCTATTATTTTACCAATTTACCAATATTATCAGAATAATGTCAAATCTGTGAATACATTTCTTACCAAGAATATTCTTCACCAATGTGTTTGTAAAGGTGTCTACTAACATATCCCACATTAGTTGCTATTGAAACACCCTAGGGGCATTTTTGACAGCTGCTGAAAGTTGGGTACCATCAAAAACCAATATAAGGCTAAATGTTCTAAATTGCTTAAAATGCTGTAACTAACATGTGGCATGTCAAACTAGGGGCTTTTCATGATTCTGAATCCATCCCAAGCATTAGGTTTGCACAAAAAACACTACGTTGGCTAAAAACGGCCATAGCCATCATCACAGATGTGATGAGGTCAGCACATTTGGGCAAGTGGCTATGGCCAAACTAGGGGGTCTATGGCCAAACTAGGGGTCAAACTCCTTGGGCTAAATTCGGTGAGGTGAGCAGTGAACAGTGAGCGAAAGACTGAAGACAGAAGATCTGGCTTCAGGACTATCAGGCAGGATGTGCAGACACTGAAGTGTGTCTTTCTCTGTGTCCCCAGCATGTCAACCAAAGCAATGTTACCAAATCAAAGGAGCCTTCACCTCAAGTCACCTGGGGCTGGGTGAGCAATCATATCCTGTATCTAGCCTCACAACTAAATACAGACACTTGGCCAGACTGCCGTTTGAAAGGGTCAAACCCCTCATCCTGATTGGGGAAGACCACCCCACCTAATCACACCAACAGAACAAGTGAGGTTGGGGCCTCCAGGTGGGCCATAGCAGCCATCTGCACAAGACTGGGCTGGACCCTGCAGGAAAGCAATCTCCAGCCAAGACAATGTAAGTTGACTATAACAGAGCCCCAGAACACAGAGCCCATGAGAAGGATGGAGAAACACTGGCAGGAGGCCACCAAGATACAACGCCCCAGAGACCCAGAGTGTGCCACCGCTGGCAGTAAGGAGATCAACTGCTGCAGCAACGATGTCATGAAAGGCAAGCCTCCACCAAAAAAACCCTGAACCTAATTGGGGTGTCAAGAGACCAAAGTTTCTCTCCCACAGTTCCCTGCAGTGGCCAGTGAAGTCAAACTGTGCATCTGTACCTGAAAGGGACAAGTCAAAGGCCAGAAAGCCCACCTCCTTTTAATGTCCTGTCAGTAGCAACTCAACCTGCACCTGAAGTAATCCCTGACCCCCCCAGAGAAAGTTCATCCTTGTAATGATTAGTCGCCAGAATCAAGATCCTTGGTGGTCTAAAACTTGAGTTATTGATAAATAAGAGCAGGTGGCGGCCATTTTGAAAAACAATGGCTGCCATGGTCACAGGACAAATCTAAATAGTACCAATGTATCCCACATCCTTGAAAATGCATGATTAGTCACCAGAATCAAGATTCTAGGTGGTGTAGAACTTGAGTTATTGTAAAATAACAGCAGGTGGCGGCCATTTTGAAAGATGGCTGCCATGGTCACAGGGAAAATCTAAATTGTACCACTGCATCCTTCATCCTTGAAAATGTAGTCTTAGTCACCAGAATCAAGATCCTAGGTGGTGTAGAACTTGAGTTATTGTAAAATAACATCAGGTGGTGGACATTTTGTAAAATGGCTGCCATGGTCACCACGAGACAAATCTGTGATGGCCCTATAGCCAAAAATGTTCCTTAAGGCATGCTCTAACTGTGTGCCAAATTAGAATAATTCCCATTATTCAAAAACTATAATTTTATTGTTTTAGGAACACTTTTGTCAACTCCGTCAGATACATGTCAACTCCGTCAGACACAAAACCTGACGGAGTTGACGTCTGACAGAGTTGACAAAATTGCATTTGTTTTCATCTTAACCCTCTGTAGTACAATGTAGCCATTTAGTTTTTTCTTCAGTTGTTAGCTAAACCTATCCCTAAACTAAAATACTAAACATTATTTTGGAATTCTTAACAAAGATCATAATAATGTCCTGACGGAGTTGACATTTAAAAGCTGTGACCACATTGATATCAACATTGTTTGTTTAAAATATCAAACAATGGAATGCTTGTCAGACCAGGTGCTCCACTGTTGCAACAAATATAAACAGGACTTGGAAAAGGAGTCTTCAGGCTAAATCTGACGATTTATTTAAGACTTTTTAAAAACCTGACGGAGTTGACGGAGACGTGGGACACACATTTGATATGAGATATTTATAGGAAAATATAAATTAAAATGAACTGTGTATATTGTTTGCTATGTTGTTGACAATCTACTTTCATTTAGTATGTATATTTATGCGATTGTGACAGTATTAGACACTTTTTTGTCTGTTTGAAATTGTGACCACTTGCTGGGGACAGGCTAAATACAGGCATTTTTGGGTACAGAGCCTGCTTTTAACTAATTCAGATGGAATATGAAAATAATTATAATGAAATGAATGTCATAAGAATACACAACTGTATTACATATAACTTTGCAAGTGCTTTTATTTTTATGAATTCATTTATTTTTAACATAAATAAGGCTCTTATGTGTGGGACATGTTTTTTCCCCTTTTGTCCCTCATCTCAAGAATGAGTGATACCGTGTATATATATATATATATATATATATATATATATATATATATATATATATCTATATCTCAACTGTTCCTCAAATTAGGGATGCTAGAATTAATGTGGTTAAGAATGCACCAGTCTCTGCATCTTCAGAGAAACATGAAGCAGGAAGAAGAGAGAACTGATGTGGGAATGTATAAGGAAATCCATTTCTACCTGCATTTCCCCTGTATGGTCCAACGGTTAGCTTGAAGTTCTCCGTCTCGTTGCCCAGTTTAAAGTCGCTGTACTCTGCAAAAGCTATGTCGCCTTCATGGTCCCAAAGGTCCACTCTCAACGTCCACTGTTTGCTCTTGGTCAACGAGAATACCTTACTGAGACCTAGCCAGTGGTCCTCTGGGAAAGATGACACCAGAAATGGAAATGGATTAGATTAATTTAATTGTTTTACACTCTACAGTTGTGCGTACAGTGGAGGGTAAAAAGAAAGGTCAGCAGACTGGGCACAAAACATTCTGGGCACTAAGGAAATGTGGGCACTAGGCAAATTTTGGCACCAGGACGACTGGGCACTGGGAAAACTGGACCTTAGGAAGACTGGGCACCACAATTAGGATTTGTGTCCACATCTTTACTCGCTCAATTAAAACAAACAGGATTTCAAAGAATATGCCCTGCATGATGTCAACAAGAAATACCATATTTATTTGTCTCACTCATGTCCCCATTTCAGTATTAAGAGGGTGAAATGGCATGCATGTTGAATGTGACATTTATAGAGGGGAATTTGCCTAGAACTTTGACACTCCAACCCCAGAACACCAAGTCATTAGAGTAGATACAAACATCAGCGCTGGAAGGGGGGTGCGGAGGGTGCTCCAGCACCCCCTGCTGGTGGAGAGGAGAATTTTTTGACATGTCTATCAGAGCGTGCTGAATGCAGAATGCACAGCGAGTGAGTTGACAGATAGACACAACATGACGAGACAGCAAAAACCTATTGTAGTTTTACTTTCACCTGCACCAGGTTTAAAGAAATCTAACCCAAACAACAACACAATAAGAGTCACATACTGTTATTATGATTAACTCGGTTAACTAGGTCCTAAATAAGTAATTATTAGGCCAATTATACCCGAATAAGACCCGTTTTTTTTGCGCAGCCTCGCTGTGCTCGGCCGCGATATCCCTCCCACCCTTCAGCCCCCCCTGGTATAAATACCTTCCAGCGCCCCTGGATACAAATGTAGCAGGTAAAAAAAAAGCGCACTTCATTACGTACCCATCAGGTTTCCAAAGCCATCTTTATAAGCTTCCCAATTCCTGTTGAAGGAAACTGCTACCCCAGAACGGCTCTGAAACACCGCCCAGACCCCATCTGGACGCATCTCACAGTATACCTGTATGAGGAACACCAGTTTCCAACATTAAAAAAAAAAGAAGAAAAAAAAAATCACATTATGTAGAACCCACCGCAAAACATATGGGTGTGATAATGTAATTTTAACCCAATATGAGGTGGCTTTTTATTTCCTTGTTATTTTATGATTTTACATAGAATTCTGACATATGAACATTTAAATGATCTCCCTCTGTCCAACATAAAGTGTATGTAGTTAATGAAGTTATATTGAAGAATAAAAAACACATGTTTTTAAAGGAAAGCTTGTAACTATTATTAGCTTAAATAGCCAATAACACAGTAGGCTACAAGTTTAATTATGCATATTATATTTTAAATGGTGATGCAGCCCATGGGCACCCATTGGATCTGGGATATCCCGCTATAAGAGGATCTAAGGCAAGAAAAGTCAGTGTCATCTTTTAAATCACATCTGAAAACATACAGTAGGGCTTTTCCTTAGATTGGATTGCCCCTTTCATAAACATTTATGTCCTTGCACACTTTTAAATATTGAGGATTCTCTGTGGCCATGTAGATGCTGGTGGTTGTCCTTAAAGTATGTATTTGCCATCTATAGGACTTATGGGAACAATTACATTTACTAGCACAGGATGAAGAGGTAAAAAACTAAAAATCCATCTTTGTCCACTAATGCACCAAAGCCAGTAAGTCTCTGCGGGTTACCTGCAGAATGTTTGGTATCCATATGAGACCAAAGGTGTATTAAGCTAATTCTATTTTGATACCTCGAAGGATGCATTTGCTCCAGGGGGCTGAATAACATAAACGCCACTGGTCGCATTTGGTTGGAGAGTCTTGATCTGTGAGCAGTCTTCTCTTGGGGTTTTGTGTCCTGCCTGAAAATGTATTATATTTTTTACTAAACAGCTAGAGAGAGACAGGAAGACCAGCTGTTATTGAGAAAACACTCAGCAATGACTACTTTCAGAATATAGAAGGGGGACACCCATTTCCCCCCTTTAACAAAAAAAAAACAGCAAACCTTAAGTGAATGTTTCTTTACCTGCTCAGTCTCAAGAGTCTCTGAGAGACTCAAGAGAAAAGTCAACATCAGCCCACAATGAACAATCAGGCTCTTCATGTTTACCCAATTATCTGAGAAATAAAACAAATAATATGAGCTCAGCATACATGTGTCTTGTATTAATGCATTTATTTGAATTTACCAGTGTTAAAATCAAATGTAAACTCTATAGCAACAAAGTCACATACATTAAATTGTTATTTTAAACCCAAAACCAAGTTTACAACTCACAAGATGGGATAATGACATACAATCAACAATCCATGGTATTGTCAATCACACATTTACCTGGTGTTGGACCCTTGTGTGCTGTTAAATGGGGTTCCGTGGCCAAAGGAATGCCAAACTGGGGGTCCTTGCAATTAAAGAGTTTTAGCAAACTACTGCCCAAATAATCCCTTACATCTAGTGAAAACCAAGTTCAATCTTTAATTCTGCATGCATAGTCTACTGGAAGCCCCCATAAATTGAGATTAAGCTTGGTTGCTAAAAGTTGCACGTTGATGCCCAAATGTGCTGACCTCATCACATTTGTCAAGACGGCTATGGCCGTTTTTAGGCCAAGGAGTGGTTTTTTTTGGTGCAAAACCAATGCTTGGAATGGATTCAGCATCATGAAAAGCCCCTAGTTTGACATGTCACATGCTACTTAAAGCATGATGAAATTGAAATGTTTTTGCTTTTTACAGGATGTTAATGGTATGGTCACATTATGCGAATGACTCAAATTGCTCAACGTGCAACTTTTAGCAACCAAGCTGAATTTAATCCATTAGGTTAGGCCTATAGATAACATTTCTATCATAAACGTTTATACTAAATCACCATTTCTAGGTTCATGAAAATTCCAGTAGACTAGCAGTCCATAGTACAAAACACAGAGTGGATGAACCGACAGCAAACACACATTAAATAAACAGAGGATCTGACAAACACTCTCACAAACTGTCATAATGTATAAACAAGGAACTTACTAGACACAGGTAAAACTCAAGCAGGATGCGGGTGACTCAAATCACAGAGTAGTAGAGACAAGACAGACAGCAGCTACAAAGACAACAGGAAATACTAGGAACGCCACTTCAAAATAAAAGGAATAACAGCAGTAAAGTAAAACCAAAGATTTTTAATATATGAAGATAGTCAAGTTGGATAGCCCAGTTGGAGCCACTATAGAGGCGAAATGGTACACACATCCTACAAATGGTCTCCTAAGTAGGCATGGTTTGCTTCTAACCCGACATGTTTTTTATTACAGCACAATGTTTTGGCATTGTAGTCAATCAAACTTGCCTAGCATTTATTTTCTGTGTTGTGAATGGTTTTCTTCTGATTTCCATCCATCCATCTTCAACCACTTATCCGTAGTTGGGTCGCGGGGGCAACAGCTCCACCAGAGTGTTCCAGACATCCCTCTCCAGAGCAACATTAGTGACTTCCTCCTGGGGGATCCCGAGACGTTCCAAGACCGAAACGTTGCTTCTTAATAATAAATGCTCTGAACCTAGCAAGTGGCGGTGTGTGGGTGTCCCTCCTTTCTACATTGTATACATGCCTCGTCATCATCGCACCTGCTCCAAATTACCTACCGGGTGTGCGGAAGTATGAACATCTTAGAAATATTGTGTGCCTTGTGATTGGGTCCAATATTTAGTATAGTGACCGAAAGGTGTGTGCCCACGTCAAACAGATACGGGAAGTATTTACCGGAGATCGCGTGTCTTGCTATTTCTGTCTTGTTTAAAACTTTAAACTTTTTAAATATATTAACTCTGAGAGTCCTGGCAGTTTTAATACTTTATTGTTTGAATAGGCCTCATACTGTATAAGTTCCCTTCATGAGTTCCAACAACGTCAAATAAACTAGAAAAGTCACAATTTTGGAAAAACTGCAAAGTGTGGTTGCCACAATTGCTTACATAGGCCCCTCCCACTATTTTTGCCAGCCAATTACAATGTCACGTCAACCCTGTGATCATGCGTAAGTAATTTGGAGGGGATTTATCCCCCAAAAACCTTGTTTTTGCACCAAAATGTTACATTTTTCACATTTTTACAGGGCGCCCCCTGTGGATGAAACTGGAATTGCTTTTGTATCTGGGTTGATTAAACCACCGACATCTGATTCAAATTTGGCGTGGATTGGACATTCTGTTCTTGATTTGTGGCGTTTTTTGTAAAATAGGCCTCTCCCACTATACATTGACACAATATAGTAGACAGGAACACCCACAAACGTCACATCCGGTTTTAGCCCGGGGTAAACAAAATGGTCTTCCTCATAGAGTTATAATAGCGTACGATCCTTTGGATCACTTTCAGAGCGATTTGTTGGATGATAGAAATATTGACAGCCAAGAAAAATCCATCAGAAGGACATCTGGAACACTAGCCCTCGGAAAGTTGACTTATTATTACGTATATAGGCCTATGAGACGATTTACCCATGGTTCACATTAGGGCATTAACGACTTGAGATTTTTCCAAGTCGACTTGTCAGACAGTAAAGTCGAAGTTGAGTCGATTTGTCGTTTTATGACGGGGGGGGGGGGGACGCGGGGGACGCGGGGACGCGCGCGCAGGAGCGGGGGGGGGGGGGGGACGGACTAACGTGTCTGTGATTATTCCTTGTCAGGTATGTTACGTAGTATTATGTGTTGTGTTACTGTCGCTTTGCCTTCTATATTTCCGCATGGAACGAGAGAGGAGTCCTTGCATTAGGAACTAGCATGGAGACGTGTCTGTGATTATTCCTTGTCAGAGTAAAACGTTTCCAAAGAGAGTTCTGGGTCCGTCTGTCCATTCAACGCAGAGAGAGACAGATTACACCGGTTACACTTATTCCCGCCCTAGCAGAATTGCAACATCCATGGCCCTGGGGTGAGCACTTCATATTTGTAATCGGAACATTTGTGTAGGCATAAGCCGCCGTAAGGACTGTAACTGGAGAATGTGCGTAAAACACTTCAGTCCAGGCCAGGGCTACCATGAGCTCACAGCGCGTTGTGAGTTTGTAGATTTTTGAGTGGTGCAACCACTCCTACAACCAGCAATGTCCGTGTAGTACACCTATGTGTTGTTTACCTGTATGTGACGTTAATGAGCACCATTATATGACTATTAGTACCAGTAGGGGGCGCCAGAAACAGAGAGATGTTTTCATCGGATAGGTCCAGAGATCATCTGTAACATTTTTTTCAAATCTGTAGGAGGAGCAAAAAGTGTATTTTGAAGAAAATTCTAATTTGATAGATTTTTTTCCCCTGATGGGCGTGGCCTATATGGGGAGATGCGTCATGATCCAAGGAATCCATGAAAATGACATTTTGATTTTACGACTTACGGTTCAAGAGTTATAGGGAAAAACTGGGCTGTTATAGCGCCACCATGACTGATCTAATTCCTTTTCAATTAATTTTCATCATTATTATGAACCTCCCCCCAAGTCTTGTAAATATGGCGCTTACGGTCTTAAATTGGAGCCTTAATTAGTCTTCGTACAACGGATCTCTTAGAAAAATACAAGCACACGATTCCCGATGACATATGGCTCGAGTGTGTGCGGCAAAAACTGTTGGAGGATTAGCGCGGCAAAGTATCCTCATTTACAATAACAATAGTCTAGACAACCAATAGTCTGGTGGCCCACACTAATTATCATCTCTGTCGTTTATTTATTTATTAAGTTGCCTGTACGTTGTACAAGAGGTTCTCGGAAAAGTAGCGTAAAAATCTTTTTCCTTCTTTTTTTCACTATTTAAGCAAATTCTGATTTGAAAGTGAAAGTGTGCCTGTGGGTTTTCAAAATACTGAACCAATAAACATCAACAAGAGCTTGTGACTAAAAAAGAACCATATTGGATCCATTGGAAAACATGCATGTATCGGACACACAAGGTTTCCACCCGACAGCGTGTGACGATAATGGTGGATTGGTGCCCAATAAGGCATCCAGGCGAGAGTTAGGAGAAGGCCAGGGAACTATTATCACCACAGGAGACAGAGACACAGAGACCTAGAGACTGGGTGCAATCCAGGGCATTGCGTGCAGGTTGCTCATGGAATCTCCCTGTCTGGGTCTGACCTGGAGACTCTTGGACAATTGACAAGGCAATTAGGAAGTCACTTGGCCTGTCAGAGCCATTCAGAACAGTAGGCCTACTTTTTTTTTAAACCCAGGGATAGTTGCTGAGCACAGATGCTCATTTTCACAGCACCCTGCACACACAGACAGACAGAGAAATACATTCTTTCTTTAATAATAATAATAATAATTTCTGTGCTAAACCGTGTAGTGGATATCTGAGTGACTGAGTGAATCATCCACTGCTGGTCAATAGAGAGAATGCAAGTAATGTATAGCCTCATCCACTGTGGTCATTAGAGAGAATGCAAGTAACTTAGCCACCGGCTTGTCCATCATGGCACGTCGATGTCGTGACTGTTAACTTTGCGTGCCGCACTGGGTTGGCTTGCCTTGGTTCTGAGGCCACCCTGCACATGCTCAAAGTAATCTGTTATTCTTTACCAACCTCCTATAGTTTAATGTATACTGGGCTCCATGGACTAGAACTAAGCGGGGGACAAAGGGACCGATCGGAACAGAGGGAAGCCGGAGCTGTAGGGCCGGGGTTGATGGGTTGGCCAGAGGACCGATGGGGAGGTTTTGTTAATCACATATATGCAGTGACACACGCGGCACAGGCATTCATGTGTACATGAATACATATACCGTCTCTGTCAGGCGGAAACCACGTACTGTACGTCCCAAAGCCATTGCCTTTCAGAAAATGGAAGGAAAAACTGAGGACCTGTGTTCCAATGGATCCAAGGTATTTATTATTTTTGTCACCAGGTCTTGTTAATAATACTTTTCAATTACCGTATAAAACCCCACAGACAGACTTTCACTAACCACTATAGTACCACAGACGAAAAACAGTCTGAGTCCAAATTTCATTCTGACCCCTCCACGAAAAGGCCTCGTTGTCCTGAACCCTTACTTAGACTGTTTTTCGTCTGTGGCATTATAACAAAAAATCACAGAGATAGCAGATCTACGAGGTCACAGCGCGTCACATCACAATGCGTTGTGAGCTTGTAGATCACCAGTTTTTTGCTACTTCTGTGTGACACTGTATAGTCTATGACGAAGTAGAGCATTATTAATTCATGGAAGAATAGGACAAAATCCAGATATACAAGGTTTCTGCTCAAGAGCGATGACATTATCATGTCTCTCGATCATGCCCTTAACATTTTCGGATCAAAAATAGCAAAAGTCTGTGGATCGAATGCAGATCTGCTACTTTGATGCTTTTGTGTGATGCAATAGTAGGCCTATGATCAAGTAGGGTGTTAATTTATGAAAAAACACAAAAGTTAAAATATGGAGATAAGCGATTTCTGCCCGACAGCGACGATAATAAAGTATTGAGTCATGGATTTGTGTGTGTGTGTGTGTGTGTGTGTGTGTGTGTGTGTGTGTGTGTGTGTGTGTGTGTGTGTGTGTGTGTGTGTGTGTGTGTGTGTGTGTGTGTTTCCCTCTGTGATCCTGTGTGACCACACACAGCCCCATGTCCTTTGATGAATGCTCACAATGGCCTACTTGTTGTTATATTATGACAGTGATGTCATTATAATTGTCCAATCTGGCTCCCGTTCAAGACTAACTGTGACTTAGTTTGATTATGCGAACCTTGCAGTTATCTATTCAGGGGTTTTTACGTAAACCAAATGGGGGGTACGTGTGGACCCCTATGGCAGTGGCAGGGCCAAGGACCCCTCAGCTGAACATTAGATGAAGCAGGGCCCTCTCCACTACATCCACTCCACTACAGTTTGACACAATATTGTGTTGCAGATTCAAGCTTTCATTTCATTTATTTATTTATTTCGAACATATTAAAACTTAAATGAACAGGCAAAGGAAATAAAGGAAGAACTAGATTTAAAATAATAATAAAACAAAGAAAATAAAACAAGGGATATCTAATATCCTTATAGTTTATGTTCGAAAAAGGGATAGGAAGAAGTTTAGTTAAAAACTTATCGGGTCCTACCCCTTCTTTGTGTATAAAAACAAACAAACAAAAAAATTGTACAAGACAGTCAAGGGTCAAGGTTGACCCTTGAGGACATACATTTATACACACAAAAACATACATTTATACACACACAAAAACCTATGCGTAGACACTGTACCCAGATATTCTATCCTACATATATTTATTATATCTGTTTTAAACATTTTTTTAAACGTATTCCATGTTTCACATTGTTTCAATTCGTCTCTGCATTTGTTCCACAGGATAACCCCTTTCACTGAAACACAGTGGTATTTTGCACTGGTCCTCACTAATGGCTGATTAAACATACATACCCCTCTCAATGACTCTCTCTCTTCTGGAACAGCCTCTAGATGTTGTTTGGTAATAAGTTGTTTTGTGCTTATACGTTATTTGGACTGTTTTAATGTCAACCAGATCTTTGAATTGTAATGCTTTTAAAGAGTTGGTTTGTTGGTTCTCTGTAGGCAGTTTTATTTACAATTCGTATTGCTTTCGTACAGCTTTCCGTTCAGACAGCATCAGTGTTGTGGGATAGGGTTGTAAATTAACCTTTGACCCTGTATTCGGTCTGCTCTTTTCCCCTCTACTAACCACTGCTGCTGTAGTAACCCTGCCCCAGGGTACGTGAGACAAAGTGGATTTTGATTGTATTTATTTCAGTGTTATGTTTGATAAAGCATTGACAGACGTGTGTACCTGCTGATCTGTAAAGTGTATAAACGGAACAAAATAATTGTTTTATTTATTTAATAAATAAAAACTTGACTAGCACAACAGTTATTGATTAGAAAGCAATATCTATTTTGAGCATATTGACATAAAACTGGACTTATGTCATGACCACGTGCAGTTGAACTCATTCAATCCAGGAAAGCATAGTGGCACTTTAAATTCTGGCTATAGCCTATACTGTATATTGCAACGTACTGGTATTACGTTTTTCAGAAAACTGTAAGGATTTAAAATACATTTTTAGAATCGACCTCAGGTCCAAATTGCTCTTCTATTGAGACTACAACTACAATAGTAGTTATAGTGGAAAGTTATATAGTGGAGCTTTAAAGCAACTATAACATGCATTTTAAAACAGTTTTAATTATTTCATATCATATTTGTTTATGTCCCTCAAACTTATTTCTAATGGTTTGAGCCTCAATCACCACTCTGATATAACCAGTCCATGGCATTTTTTTAGGCTTCTGAAGCTTTTACTTAGCTGCAGTACCACAATATCCTGAGGTGGTGGGAGCGCTGATATGAAAATTAATTTAATCTTTGAGTCATAATACTGATGATGCTAGATAAACCCAGGCTTGTTTCCATTCCATGCCAGCTTGGAAAATCAACAATGACGGACATTGTAAACAAAGTGGAACTGCAAATTTGGAACTGAAGACTGAAGAGGGGGAGGAATTAAACAAAGTAGGGTGATACTGATGGCATCACGACACACATATGACCAAATCAGTTAAGCTGTTCCTGAGAGCAATTTCCATAAAAGCCCCTATATGATGAGAAAGCCTAAATGTTCAAAATTGCATATATGTGGGGATAGATTTTTGTTTTGTTTTGTTATGTTATTTTGAGTGTTTGAGTTGCATGATGAAATAACCCAAAGCTTGTACATTGGCTATTTTTGCCAAATGTTCACCTGATTTTGCTGAATGTTCGCATAATTTATGACGTGCCCAGAATATGAATGCTAGGGTTAGTGTGGTTAGAATGAAATTAATTAGTTTGGGAGTCTCACAAATGCACAAGCTCACAAATGCATCACAGGGTAGTTCTGCAAATCCAGCTGTTTTTATTTCTAGAATTTACATACAAGGAAATGTATAAAACAGTATATGTCTGACCAGAAGCAGGAATACAACATCTCCACACCAGGCGGCCATAACAATGAGACCAGAGGGAGATCAATAGCAGGGGCATCACCCCAAATCCATAGTGAATAGTCTTGAAAGGTTTTTGCATATTTTTAAAACATTTTAAATCTCGTCCCTGGCCAAACATATTTTCAGATCGGTGTCAGTCAGATATGAAAATGTTTGAGAACCACTTAGTATGGTTGGGGGATGTAGGCGAGTAAATCTATGAAAAAAAAGCACCTTACCCTAAAATAATTGCAACAAAAGGTTTCTCAACAGTTTTTTGTAGTATTAGGTGTCCCTAATAACATACTAAAAGTTTACCAAAGTTTGACCACCCGAAAGGTGTTATTTTCAAGATGGCGTCCAAGATGGCCTAAAAACCATTAAAATAGCCTAACTCCTTCATTATTCATCCTAGACAAGTACTTTTTGTGTCTAACCCTATGTTTTTGGGGTCTAGGAGTCCATTGAACTTGTTCAAATTGCAGAGATACAATTAGATAATTGTGAAATCCAATATTGTGTTTGTGACTCTGTTTCAAGTTAACTAAACTAAATATTTAATAAATGTCTGAATATTTATATATTTTTTGGAATAAGGTTTCAAGATATCCTCAAAACACAACAAAACTAATAGTCACAATTTTCAGTAATTCAGAAGGTTGTGGCAGAGAATATTGTCAGTTGATAGATAATAGCCTACTTGCTTGCAATATTGAAACGTTTTGGATAGCTTGGTGGATAAACTTTGGCTCAAACTACTGTAAATAATTCATCATTATACACCCCACCCCAAACTAATTTCTTGCATTATAGAGCGTTGCAGTCCCGCCCCCTTTCATGACGACGCCATGGGCCCAGGAAATAATTCCCAATGCATTTTTCCCATAGACATTTTGAAAAGTATTTATTGAAAGACATTATAAGCGTCGTACAAAGCCAACTCTTGTCGTGACAAATCATGACAAAAAACACAATATTTTGGACCAAATAAATAATTACAAAGAAGAAAAACAACAAGTGTTGTAATCTGCTGTTTTTTCTACTTTCTAATTCTTTGTTTGGCCCAAAACATTGTGTTTATTGTCATGATTTGTCACGACAAGAGTTGTCTTTGTCCGCGGCGTAAACGTCTTTAAATAAATACTTTTTGAAAAGTCTATGAGGAAAATGAACGGGGATTTCTTCTCCGTCTCTCTCGAGGGGGCGGGACTGCGACGCTCTACTTACTCTTAGTGCAGAGTAGTCAGAACCTAAGTCTCTACCGGGTGCAGAGGGGAGTATGATAGGTGGGGTTGGGTGAGAAGGTAAAGGGGGGTCCAGTCTAGAGTTTAGTGGGCCTAGGGTTCCCCTCAGGTGGGTACAGGGGAGTATGGGGAGTGGGGGTCACTGGATTTCTCCCTGGGGACTTGGAGAACAGCAGAGCAAAGTTAAGAAGACCCTCATGGTGCATGTCCGAGGTGGCTCTACAGTACATGTCCCATTAAAGCTATGGGGCACTTGAGAGCTTGAGAGATTGGGGCTTGTCTGTCCCTGTGGTGGTAGTTCTAAGACCTCCATGTTGTGATATTGATTAATATGGGGGGTGGGTTCAATTAATCGATTATTAATCGGCAGAGCTGTCGACTATTGTCAACATATTCCCCAATTTCCACTGAGATTATGGGGTGAATGAATGTGGCCAGACCCATCTTCTCTTTCTGTCATAGTGACATAATATTGTCCTGCATCAGATCATGTCCAAATCAGGTTCTCCAATCTCCAGTAGCCTCTTCAGTTTTTTTAAGATTTTTTGAGTGGTGCAACCACTGACCACTCCCTTACGGAGCTATGTGTGTGGCTTGCTGGCTGGCTGGGTCTGAGCACTATGTGTGTGGCTGGCTGGGTCTGAGCACTATGTGTGTGGCTTGCTGGCTGGCTGGGTCTGAGCACTATGTGTGTGGCTGGCTGGCTGGTTCTGAGCACTATGTGTGTGGCTGGCTGGCTGGGTCTGAGCACTATGTGTGTGGCTTGCTGGCTGGGTCTGAGCACTATGTGTGTGGCTTGCTGGCTGAGTCTGAGCACTATGTGTGTGGCTTGCTGGCTGTGTCTGAGCACTATGTGTGTGGCTTGCTGGCTGGGTCTGAGCACTATGTGTGTGGCTTGCTGGCTGGCTGGGTCTGAGCACTATGTGTGTGGCTTGCTGGCTGGCTGGGTCTGAGCACTATGTGTGTGGCTGGCTGGGTCTGAGCACTATGTGTGTGGATTGCTGGCTGGCTGGCTGGGTCTGAGCATATATAGATAGATGATAGATAGATACAGTAGATAGATAGATAGATAGATAGATAGATAGATAGATAGATAGATAGATAGATAGATAGATAGATAGATAGATAGATAGATAGATAGATAGATAGATAGATATTATAGCAGTGACTGACTGAGACATCGAGCGTGCGTCCGCAACTGGTTGTGGCCCCCATCAAGTGACCTTTTGACCAATGCGGCCCTCGCCCCAAGTTGAGTTCGACACCCCTGCTCTAGGCCCATGAGGGGCCATTTCTCTCCACTGTATCCCCACTGAGGAGTCCATCTTCCCCATAGACCAGACAAGTGGCCATTTGGTTCTACTGACTGAGTGTGTTTGCTGCAAAGACACTCAGCGTTGTGAGCTTTTATAGATTGCCTATTTTCACAATGTTTGTCCCGGACCACAGTTCGGGAACCACTACCCTTATAGGGGACTTATTTTTATTATTATTATTGCCAGACACCTTTACAAACAAAAGGGCAGACATTTCTCTGTAAATTTATTCCATGATTTGTGTAATATTCCCATGCAGTCTATCACTTGGCAGCCATGCTTTTACAAACGTCACATGACAGTACCACCCAGTAATAATGAATATATTCCTTATTGTTATGGTATCAAAATAAATCTCCTGAAAGCTTCAACAGAATGTGAATTGTGTATAGGTGATGAATTCACCTATACAGCAGTACAGCATTATAGAAAAGGGAAATGTCCTATTACACTGTTATAACCTTATAAACAATTGCTTTAATATATCATTGTACTTTTATATAATTTTTATATGCTAATTGGATTCCTAGATAACCAAAACATAGGGTTAGACACCAAAATTATTTTTCTAGGATGAATAATGGAGGAGTAATGGTATTTTAAGAACTGGCGGCGGCCATCTTGAAAATAACACCTTTCGGGTGGTCAAACTTTGGTAAACTTTTAGTATGTTATTAAGGACACCTAATACTACAAAAAAAAGTTGAGAAACCTTTTGTTGCAATTTTTTTTAGGGTCAAACCATATTTTTACCCGCCTAATGATGGTCTGCATAGTTGAGCGCAAACCTGCTCACAAAAAAGATAAGCAAACACTGCATTCAAAATGTTTTGTATGATTCATTTTATTATTCATATTCAATGTTTATTATTCATATTCAATATTATTCATAGCTTTTAATCACTTTAACGATTATTTTAAACTTGAGCTATTGGAAAATAGCAAATATACAAGCTGATAGCGTGGCACTGAGTGCCGCGCTAGAAGCTTGTAGATCTGATTCTGTATGTTTTGTTAATTGTGAAAATGTGTGCAAATCTTTGAATATATATTATTTTACAGGAAACGTTTTTAACTCAAATCTTTGCTTCTGGGGGGGGGTCCCGTCAACAACATAGAATGATAGAATGACAAGAATGGTTCTTCAGGGAGTTCTAGAGCCTGGAAGTAATGGTTATCCGGTAGGGGTGAGGCTTCATGGTGAGTCCAAAGTCAGTGGTGAGATCCAGTTCCTGTCCGGGGACACTCTGGACGTGCAGGCCGTGGAGAAGCGTGGTGAGGAACACGAACATCTCCAAGCGAGCGAACACGTCGCCGAGGCACCTTCTCTTCCCCACGCCGAAGATCAGAACCTTCTCTGTCAACTCCTTGTCGACCAGGCCCGATTGGCCCAAGAAGCGCTCCGGACGAAATGTGTCCGGATCCTCCCACAGGTCCCTGGGTGACGAGGCAAAGAACAAGAGGATCAATGAACCAATGAGAGTAAGATGTACAAACAAGATCCAACTAGAAATGCACCTCTGTCAAGGTGCCAACTTACGCCTGGCACACAAGTAGACCATACATGGCCTACTTGTGTACCAACCTTGAAACGTACCTTAGTTACGTCACATCAACAGCCAATAAGGGACCACCATTCCCCAAAATACATACATAGATAACATACATACCCAACCCAGCCAATGACGTACCTTAGTTACGTCATCAAGAATGGTGGTCCCTCATTGGCCGGTGGACAACACAGACATACCCAACCGATTGCAGTACTTGCGCGCTCTGCTTGCACAATATAATACACCCACTGGTTCTCTTTTCTTTCTTTCTTTTTTTCCAAGGACATGTATTAGGCCACGGACCCCGTAACTCTGAGAGTGTACAAATGTAACCAAATTGACCATTTGGTTACTTACATTTGTACACTGAAATGTGAAACTGTAACTGACTTTTGATGATTTAATTTCCCCCATTAAATTTGACTTTGACCGGTTATAATCGACGGCAACTTCGGACTCCTGCCCCTAATTAGTATAGGCTTAGGCTACAATTGTGATTTAAACTGCTGGAAATTAAAGCCAGTTCGTGGCTGGTTCCGTGGAAGCACCAAGGATCTAGAACAGAACCAGTTCAAGAACCAATTTTATTTTGGTGGAAAAGGGGCCATAGTTACATGGTCAGCTTGGTTCCAAACTATCAATACTTTAGCTAGGGCAGGGAGTGATTGATTGATTGAATACTTTATGAACAGTTTGGACCCCTGGGGGATCCCGGAGCCCACTTTGAGAACCAGTGAATTAATTAATTCATTAAGTGAAGAAAAAGGGGAAGAAGCAAGGGGTAAATAAACGCATGAAAAAGAAATACTCACACATCATGGTTGACCTGATACTGATTGATGAATACACATGTGTCTTTAGGGATGAAGAATCCGTTCAGAATGACGTCTGTTGTGGTGCTGTGGTTATTGGAAGAAGAAGACAAGATTAAACGGTAAAACTGTAGTCCCAGGTTTACAGAAGGCGGCAAGGCGCCTTACCCGTTTCCTGTGCATGAAGATGTCATAAAGCGTTTTCTATAGTTCAAGTCTGCTGCCAAGCCACTCCACATGTATTATTGATTTGAGAGGGACAAAAACGTGTCATACCAGTGAGGTATGGTGAAAGGGACGTAGGAAGCGTGTCGGAACACCTCGTATAAGAAAGCATCAGTGAAAGGCATCTTAGGCTTGTCCGCAAACCTGGGTAGTCTGGCTGAGCCAACGTGTTCATCTACATCGAAGAGAGACAAAAGGACAGAGTGTTGGTCGGACTTCAACAAGTAATCTCTCTACAAGCTACCTTCATTGACAATTTTCAGTGCATTACATATATTTTAATATATAATAGAATACATGCTGGCTTACCGGTGGTCCATCTCAGAATGGGAACTACAGTCAAACTATTGTTAGACTTACTGATGTTATCTCTAATTCCAGTGATACATTTGTTAACTGCATGTACAGTGCGTATATGTTGTATGTCTCTATACACATCTATTTTCTTAATATTTTCATTTAAAATATAATTTGCTGTCGGGCAGGAACCTCTCCATATTTTAACTTTTTGTGTTTTAAGCTTGTATATCTGCTATTGTCAAAGGATTTAAAATTATAGATTTTATACCTTTGAATACTTGTGTGAAATGGGACTTTCTGCCTAATGAATACTTTTACTTTTGGTACTTGCCAACACTGTTGTACATTTACTTTTAAGTACATTTTGAATACCGGTTTTCTACAATAGGGTTGTACTTAAGTTAAAAGAAGTGAGAACTTCTTCCACCACTGCAGAGATGCACACCATGGCTGCATGAAATCCAGCATTGGATTATGATATAGTAGGCCTACCTATCTCCTGGTGTATTCTGCCCTGGATCTCAGGAAACTTGATGAGGTACAACAGGCTCCACTGTAAGCCAGCAATAATGGTGTCGAATCCTGATTCGACACAAAGCATGACAACACCATGGTCAACGTCAGTTTTCAAAGGCATTTGTGTATGTTTGTTAGTGCTGGTTTGCTCCACCGTTCATTCACTCATTGACTGCCATATGTCATTTCTATCCAACGAACAGACAGATATTGGCGCATGTGTATGTCATGTGGTGTTTTCAGTGTTTACGATAGAGGGCGCTCTTTCGCAACCTGATCCTAAGTCTTTCAAAGAAGAAGATACCCGGATATAACGTGATCTAAAGCAGAGACTCTTTTGAGCTATTTGGCGTTCACGTTAGGGATGTTGAAAAAAGTCGAACATCGACTCGATTTATGACTCATGCTCACCGCGACTCAAAAACGCATGTGTCGAAAAATCGTTTTTATTTTTATAATTTATTATTATTATTATTATTATTATTATTGTAATGGCTTATTATTAAACGTTATAAACGTTGCTGTTACAAATGTTTTCCAAATGGGAGAGGTACGTGTGTCACACTGCTTTGCTGCTGTACTGAAGTGCCAACTTTCAGCGCCGCTCATCACATCATGCATGCCCTGCAGTTGTTGTGGTACTTAGACCCCATTGTCCAAGGGTGTGGGGTGGGGGGCATCTTAGCAACACCGAATGCTCTGTCCCATTGGTCGTGTGCTCGTGTCATGAGCCAATGTCTGAGCTTCCCAGACCCCAGGTTCACATCTCATTGGTCAAACTCACAGTGTTGCCATGCCGTTTTATTATAAGTGACTTTGTTGTTGGTCAAATGTTTCAAAGAATATTCCATATTTTATTAAATAAATAAATAAATAAATAATAATAATAATAATAATGATGATATAATTTCATGATTGTTTTGAAAACAGCATGACAAGGCAACACGTTGTGAGCTTGTAAATTATCTATTTTCAAATAGCTTATTAGTCGCTTCTTTTTGGCTTGTTTTCATATACCTGAATGCTTATTTCTCTCACAAATTAGCAACTCTCACACAAAGTAAAATGACAGGTCTGCTGCTCTGAGCAGCGAGCGCTCTTCTCGTTGTTAAGAAAGCAAAGCAGGACAGAGTTGTCAAATAAATTGCGCTGTCATTATGCTGCAGACCGTAGAGTATAAGTTGGGACATACAGTATAGCCAATAGCGCCGCTGCTCCTTCAGTGTCGTTTACAAAATAAAGTTTAAAAAATGTATTATTGGGCTTTGATGCAAATTCTAAACATATAGATGCAGCTGCAGAAGTTGTGTTGCTTAAAGGAATGCATAGACGTTCTCCTCAACTGCTGTGCAGCAACAAAGAAATCAAATAAAGAATAATAGGGAAAAATCATGGTTGAGATGTGTGTAACAACCTGCTCCAAATATATCCAGGACAGTGTGGATGATCTGAGAGTTGGACAGCAGAGCGTTGTCCTCTGGGTCCAGGTGTCTGTCCTCACACAGAGAGATCAGGGCATCCGTGATGTCCCGAATGCAACTCTGGAAGTACAAATAATGTACATTATACAACAGGTGGTTCCGACCAAGCAATCTGATGAAATAGGCTCTGCATGCTTAAACCAGAGCAAAAGGAACACCTAGCCCAGCTGGCCCTAATCACACTTTAATAAATCACTCCGCAGTCCGCACCTTATCAAACTATATATGGCACAGCTGAGTGCCTGTGCCAGTGTCCTTAGCCTACCAGAGGGAAGATCAAAAACAGCCTGCAAGCAGTGAGAACAACAAACAGCAGTAGGCTACCCGTTTTCAGAAATGGATTATATTGTTAATTTTTATTTATTGGGTGGACTTAGTTGTGATGAATGAATGGATGGAAGAAGAGTACGAGAAGGAGAATGCGAAACCAAACTACGGTATCGCGCAACGGAAATAGCTGATCTACAAGTTCACAATGCGTTGGTATAAGCTTGTAGATCAGTTATTTTGGCCATGTGACACGGTCAGTTGATTAGACGGAGCCTCAGAGCGCTGCGACTTTGAATCAAAATGGACTATTTAAAGATGGAGTACCGTGATTTTTGTACTTTTTCTATTTTGCATGTGTCTATGGAGTTAACATTACTCCAATAGGCCCCCAGGTGTGGTTAAAATATTCAAATGTCTTCCCTGTGTATTTTTGGTTTCTTCCTGAAAGCTGAAAGCCTTTGAGTCAAAAGGCCCAATCGAAAAAAAAAAAAAATTGTGACATCATAACCTGCACATTATCATAACCCTAACCCCTCCCACATTATCATACAACAGGTGTGGGTGAGGCTTAAGTTCAGGTGGGTGGTGCTAAGGTGAAAACCAGGTATACTTAACTGGTGGGTGTGGCCACATAAAAAAACATATTTTTGTACACTTTTTTGAAATAAATCTTCCTCCTAGTATAATCATAGTACCTGATGATCATGTTTTAGGGGGGGGGGGGGATCACATATTAATACTTTTCTATGTTTTTTTTTTTCTTGGTAACTGTTATAATCGCAATATTACACTCAAGGGTGTGCTTTATCATGATTATTGGCACTTCAATGATGCTTCCGGAACTCGACGTGACCGCATCACTGTCGTGCCAATAATCACGATAAAGCACACCCTCTGTAATATTGCTTAAATAAGTAATATCAATCAATGTGGGCTTTTTGGGGTGGCAGTACCTGTGCTTTTTCTCCCGTAAAATTATATAAAAAGTTATAAAAAATTCTGGTTCGAATCCCAATCCCGACAATGTTTTCTACGTGTCACTCCCCATCTCTCTCTCTCTCTCTCTCTCTCTCTCTCTCTCTCTCTCTCTCTCTCTATATATATATATATATACTGTATATATGTGTGTGTATATATATATATATACACACACACACACACACACACACACACACACACACACACACACACACACACACACACACACACACACAATTCTTTATCTATATAAAGAATTGGAAGAGAAGCAGAGAATAGAGGAACCATTGATGCTAAGCAACCGAACGGCGCGTGCCTTCCAGCAGAAAGATAATTCATAATTAGAGTGCGTGCAAACCTTTTAGCTACTCTGCGCAAGAACAAAAGCTCCTTCCCGGGACCGTTTGTCATATTTTTGGCTACAACGACGTGCACAACATCCATTGTATGTGTACATAGCTTCGGATTAAAGAATGGACAGCGAACCGGTGGAGCCAGAGAACAACACTCAGAGACACGCCATCCGCTCAGAGCATGAGCCATTCCAGGACATTTTATGACGCTGTTCTGTTCTCTAGACTGGAGCCCCGACCCTTTTCTATTCTGTTCTCTCTGAGTCTGAGTAGACTGGAGCCCCGACCCCATTCTATTCTGTTCTCTCTGAGTCTGAGTAGACTGGAGCCCCGACCCCATTCAGGTTGTGGCCTCCACCCCCCCCACCACACACACACACACACACACACACACACACACACCTGACAAGCACTTGGAATTTCAGGCAGTGGTTCAACAGATACATATTGTGAAAATAGCCTAACTACAAGCCATTGTGAGCTTATTTTTTAGAAGTTTCAGTCTAAAACTGTGCTTTTGGACCAGCGTTGCATCCCTTCAGGCTATGGGTCGTATAGCTCCGCAACGCTGGAGTTGTTTGTTTACAAAACTTTACAAGTCGGATAGAGCATGCAGCTACCAGCCTACCACGTGGCTTATTTCTAACCTATAATGTTTTCAGATACATATTTTAGCGTGCTGATTAAGTGTAAAATGGGTAATACTGTCTGGATGTCATCTTGAATGAGATAAAAAAACGGAATAGTTCTGTAATCAACATCAGCTGTGTTTTGACGGACACGCAGCAATGGGAATCAAAGACCAGGGATATGGTCTAAAAGTGTGAAAAACATTTCTACTGACTAATATATTTGTCAATTTGGTATTAAAAAGGTCTTAAAGGTCATTCAATTGTAACTTTAGAAATGTGAAGATACCACTGTTGAGTGAGAATGATAGCGACAGATTATGATGGAGCACTCTCAGAAAAACATTTCTTTCCACCTGTAAACCTGTGATGTGGCCCGGGCCAGCCTAGCGGTCCAGGCACCTAGGCTGGTAATCCAGACAGCATGTCGCGGGTTCGAGTCCCGACCCCGACGACCTTTGCTGCGTGTCTCCCCCCATCTCTCCCCCCGTTTCCTGTCGACCCATCAATAAAGGCAAAAAGGCCACCCCAAAAAATATTTAAAAAAAAAACGTGTGATGTGACAATAAAGACAGTGAATTGTGTGTGTGTGTGTGCGTGCGTGCCTGCGTGTGTGCGTGCGTGTCGGCCAACCTCACCTTATCAAAAGTGTGGACGTGCTCCTCGATGCTTCTCTCCATGAAGCCGTTCATCCTGCGAATGTGCTCCACCATCCTCCTCAGCGACGGGCTGGGGAAGTAGCGGAACACAGGGAAGAAGTCGGCCAGGTTCCCGGCCGCGAAGATCCGGAGCACGTCGTTGTTGATGTGGACGACGGTGAGGAACTCGTCGTCGTCGTAGTCGTACCGTTTCCCGAAACACAGGGCGCAGACGACGTTGGCCACCGAGGCGACCAGAGGCACCGCAGGATCGAGACCCGCCGCGGCGCCTGGACCTCTATTTCCGCGCGTCGTTTCCCCGTCGGCCGCCCGTCGCCGAAACGCCTCCACCATCTTCACCGCCTCGGCACACACGTGTTCCTCCAGCAGGCAGGTGGTGCCGGATCCCCCGCTGGGCTCGGTCTGGGAGAAGGAGCTGAGCGCGTTCTTGCACAGCTTCTTGCGGAGCGTCCAGGCGGGCCCGTACTTGTCACTGAAGGTCATGCTGGTCCCGTTGGCCACGGCCGAGAAGGTGAAGAGGTCGGGGCGTCCGGCGAAGGCCTCGCCCTGGCGGACCAGCGCCCGCCTGATGGTGCCGTATCCACTCAGGACAACCACGGTCAGAGATCCCAGACGGATCTGGAAGGTCACGTGAAGGATGTATCGTGTGAATGATAATAATGATAAACAGCTTCACTGTCACATCACTGGTTTACAGGTGTAAAACTTTTTTTTCCTCATAAAAGCATCAAGAATCATTTGAGTTAAAAGAAAGTGGAAGAAGAGTAGAGATTTAAAGAAGAGCGGGGATAACAGGATAGAAACAGGTCAGTTAATCAAGAGCTCCTAGTAGAGTGGAGAGAAATAAATATACATAGCCAATACAGGCAGTCGGATGAAAAAAGCCTTTTCGATCAATCAATCAATCAATCGTGATTATTAGAGTCGTGATTTCAAGGAGGTCGTATACAGTATGTGTACCACAGGTTACAAAGTAGCGAAAGAAAGAAAGAAAGAAAGAAAGAAAGAAAGAAAGAAAGAAAGAAAGAAAGAAAGAAAGAAAGAAAGAAAGAAAGAAAGAAAGAAAGAAAGAAAGAAAGAAAATCAGCATTTACTCTTTACCTTGAAAACATCACCATATTCAAGTCGCATGCGGGTCAGAGAAAGATGGATCTGGTCTCCCATTTGTAGCAGGTTTCCCACCAGGGGCCACGGCCTGGGCCCCGGGGGAGCCGGGTGTCTCACCTGGCCCTGCTGCTGGTAGCGGTACTTGAGGCCCTTTCGCCCCCTCAGGGCCACCAGGAGTAGGGCAACAACACACAGAGCCATCGTGAGACAGGACAGGGAGACACAGGGGCTTTCCTGGATGGGGAGAATCCTAAATGTCAGTCTCATCATCATCCTCATCGCGCTGGACCGCTGTGGTAGATGAGCAGAGACAGACAGCAAGACAGAGTGAGAATGACAGAGAAAGAGAGAGAGAGAGAGAGAGAGAGAGAGAGAGAGAGAGGGAGAGAAATAGAGACAGAGTGGGACCCAGAGAAAGAGAGGTAAAGACAATCTGACATGATGACACATCAATGAATTCTGTAGGAGATCAAGAAGATTGATGCAGTCACCAAAATCTTTACATTTTCACCATACTGTGAGCATGTTGGTTGATCTTTACAAAAAACAACAATAATAACGGGTAATAATAATAATAATAATAAGTGAAGTAATAATAATAATAATATCAATAACCTTATTTAAATGTAGTTATCTTCAGTAGTGTGTAGAGTAATTTGACAAAGAGCAGGACACTCACCAGAGACAGCTGTCTGATCGTGTTGGATTGACTGTCTTGTCTGGAGAAAATGAGCCCTTCGGTTCAGCTCTGCCACCTGCAAAGGGACTTTCTTTGCACAAAAGCACAAAACTTGGCTCAGGGCAGGGAACCGGTCCCAGAAGAACCGAATGGAACAGAACCGTTAGACCGACTGACTGAGGGAAGGTCAGAACTGTTCATTCATTCTCTTTTGTGTTCAGTTCAATCAGCTGATATGCGTTTCTTTTTCCTTTTTTTCTCTCTTTTTTCTGTGCAAAGAGGCCACTGAGAAACTCACACACACATCCTGTGGCATTTTATCATTGCCCCAAAACCCAGCCTCTGCTGTGTGGAGCTCATTGGATACCATAGAGGCCCTCATATATAGCATACACTGGTGCTTACTGCCATCATTGCAATTTCTGACAATCGTCACAAGATGGAGCTCCAATTCTTTTTAGATTTGTCTTTGACCAGTTAAGGACTGATTTGATGCATGTGAAGTGAGGGGACTCTTTCTTTGGTGTTTCGCCCAGGTGGGCATGGTTAACGGGTTATATCCCAAAACGCTACCTATGCCTAAACCCAAACCTAACCTTAACCCTAACCTCACAAACACTAGGCTTATTGCTTAACCCTAACGTTAACCCCAATAGTTACTTGTTTTAACTGTTTTAGTCCGAGTTGATTTCAACTTCGTCTTTTATGTTTTGTGTTTTATTGCTTTTAACTTTCAGCACCCCCTGCTATTCATTTGAAATGACTGTAGGGAGCCAGCTATATAGGCGGCATTCTATTACCGTCAATACAGCCCAATACAACGAGTAGCAGCCGGCGTGTGTTAGGTTTCAAAACAAGCAGTAACATAGCTGGCGCGATGAGTCAGAAATTTTACATCTGAACGCCGGGTGGTTTGGACAAAAGCAACAACTTTGGAGTATTTTTCAGAGAAAACAAGCAACAAAGACACATTGTTCCTCACGATGGGAAGAAGAACGCCACTGACTAGCAGCCTGGGCAGCACGGAAGGTTGGTGTTGAGCTTCGGCTGCATGGTATTAATATAACCCTTACTACACGCCATCTGACGGGTATGGCAACCTCTGGGGTAAAATCTGACGGGTAGCGAGGCGATTTGGCGTCATCGTGTTAATACAACAACGGTAAAAAACACATTAATTTCTCATGTGTGCTGGCGTCTCTTCCGGGTTTATAGACAGCTGGTGGCTGGGTGGGTGGAGCTTCATTTCCATCCACCAGCTGTCTAAAACCAAGGAAGATTAGAGAAGGAAGTGTCATGGTCACGTGACTGTGCTGCGCAATGACACTTTCATTGGAGCCAAATCTCGCACCGGAAGTTACATGAATACAAAGCATTGAATGGAGAAAGCTGGACTAGCTAATAACATTACTTATGAACCATTGAGACCTGTGTCATATAATCGGTTCAGGCATATAAAAGAAGACATATCACTTGCTTTTCGATGTGCACAGAGTGCACAGTACATCATTTTATTTGAGGATTTAAACAGCAGCAGGTATAGTTTCTGTTCCGGGGGTATCGCAAGATTTGGCTGCCAGACAGGAAACGGCGGACAGCCTTGCGATACTTGGCACGTTCAGAAATGTACTTTTTGCTCTTTAGATACCTATATATATTTATATATATAAAATTACGCAGTGTACACATCGAAAAGCAACACAGTAGACAAGACAATAATGTGTTACATGTCTTCTGTTATTTGCCAGAAGCGATTACTTTACAAAAGATCTCAATCATTCAGAAATAGTGTTTGTTCATGAGCTGGTCACTGAGCTCTCATTGACTCCAGTGTTCATGAGCTGGTCACTGAGCTCTCATTGACTCCAGTGTTCATGAGCTGGTCACTGAGCTCTCATTGACTGCAGTGTTCATGAGCTGGTCACTGAGCTCTCATTGACTCCAGTGTTCATGAGCTGGTCACTGAGCTCTCATTGACTCCAGTGCATTCTGCCGAACTTCCTGGTGTAGTTTGGGTCCCATGGTGCGACGAATCTGCCGACTGAATTGCGCGATAGCGAAAATGACGTTGGTGACCTTACCTCCATTTAATATACCTTGCTAAAAAACCCGGAAGAGATGCCGGCAGACAGAAGCTTTTGGCCGTGCATGGAATCTTAGATGTGCTCATACAGTAACGCCATGTGATGTCATCACTTGCTGTCACCGATCAGAAGAAGCAGTGGACTGAGGGTAAGGAGACGCAGCGTGGCAACACATCATGGTCACAGGAGGGCTGTGGGCAGTTCGGGAACCCGTTTTCCAGTGACACCATCACATTTTTGAGGGGCGCCACCACGCCAGCCCCTCCTATACACAGATTTAATGTTTGTTTTTAGTTCAATGTCATTTACGTCATATTGTCTTTTTTTATTGTTAATGGCGTTTAATGTTGTTGTATCACAATTACATCACCTAATCAACATGAGTTAGACTTTAATAATTATATTAGTGCCCCTCACTTTACACGGGTGTGATTTTTTTAAACGTGAATTACAAAAATGTATATTTAGATTTGTATTATCGTGAGAACGGCTTCCATTATCACAGCAACTTTTCAGCAGTAGAAAGCCTGATATTTCTATTAGCTTGGATTCCCCATCCCCCATTTAACCATTATTTTACTATAATTTGGCTATTCCAAAATAGCAAAAATACAAGCTCATAACATGTCACTTTGTGCTGCACTATGAGATCTGCTATTTCTGAGAAATTGTGAAGATTTGTGCAAATCTTTGAACAACATAAATTAGGATTAAAATTTAGGATTTAGAAGACATTTGGAGAATGGGCATCAGGTCTTAATGGGTTAATGCATTAATAAAAATACATAATTAAACTGTTCTGAAACTGTACATTTGGGCTAACAGCTAGCAGTAGAGTTAACCCTGAGGCCGATTCTAAAAACGCCTCTACATTTTTAGAGTTTTCTGAAAAACAAAATATTTATATAGCAGCATCAAAAATAAATCATTTTTGAATACTATAAAACGCCGGGACAACGCTCCACACGTCCCAAACTCTTCTCCCTTCTGGCTCCAAAACTGTGGAATGCACTTCTCATTGCAGTCAGAACTGCAGCATCACTCCCAATCTTCCGCCGTAGTCTGAAAACCCACCTTTTTAGACTCCATCATGGCCCATAGCACTTACCCTACCCCCTTAGATAGCATTTCTGTAGACTTAGATAGCATCTGATACAGACTTATAGCATGTTATGTAGACGACACTATAATTGCATTATATAGTCATAGCACGCCATAGTACATATGTATAGCATAGTAGTATATATATATAGTTTATATGTACAGTATAGTCTCATAATATAGATATTCCACTGTTACTTTCTTAGCTTACGCATGTTTTATGATAAATGCTTTTTTATGATGTATTCCCATGCTTTTGTTCTTGCTTATTGTAAGTCGCTCTGGATTAAGAGCGTCTGCTAAATGCCTAAATTGTAAATTGTAATTGAATACTGTACATACTGTACAGAACCCCAAAATGGGTTACCAGCCTGAGGGGGTAAAACACTAAAAGGGGTTCCCGCACAGAATGGGTAAGTACACAAAATGAATAATTTGGCAGAGTCCACGCAATTAAGGATTTTCCAGTCAGAGAGTTTAGGGTTTTAGATATGCCGTATATATTCAGAGAGAAAGATAGAATCCACATACAGCCAAGTTGGTAAAATTTCTCCACGTATCACAAAATTAAGACAGTATTATAGTACAGTTTATCTTGATTTACTGTTGTCATGGGGCCCAAGTCCGCCCACGACGAGAAAGGTTTACAACACCGACGTGTCAATTCTAGAGATGATGTTACTTCCTTTAAATCCAGGAAACATGAATCTGGGCAATGTAGTCTTATAAGTAATTAATCTGTAGTCCTATACTTCAGAATCGTGAAGAGAGCAATGAATGTTAAGAGGGAGATACAACCCAAGGCTGAATGGATGAAAACGTGTTTTTCACAGAGGGGAGAGATTAGAAGGTTGTGGGCCAAAAGGGAACAACAATTCTATCTATGGCTGGCTCTGGGGGAGAAATTATATGAAAGTCAGGACAGAGTTTAAAGTGACATGAAAGATATGATGTTTTATCTTGATTTACCGCTGTCATGGTGCCCAAGTCCGCCCACAAAAAAGGTTTACAATACCGACGTAGAGAGCAATGGATGTTAAGAGGTTAACATTGTTCTGGTTTTCAGTAAACCAGAACAATGTTCAATAATAATAATAATAATAATAATAATAACAATAATAATAATAATAATAATAATAATAATAAATATAGCTGCAAGCAGCGATAAGGCGGGACCAAGAAAGAAGACAATACGCAATAAGAACAATATGCACAAATAAGAATCCCAGGCTGAGTTGTCGCTACCTGGATTTGAACCAGTGACCCTGTGGTCCAAAGGTGAGAGCTCTACCGACTGAGCTATACAGACACAGTCAGTTGACTCATTCTAAACAGTAACATCATCCAGTATTTTTGTTAACAACTGTCCTGGTCTTTATCCATTACTACAGTGTGTTTTCACGTACAAACTTCTCTTTGTACGCTTTCAGTGCTATTTCGCATGACCTTCTACCATACTGTACAGTTCAAAAGCATATGACGCTGCATGAATGTATTAGGGACAAAAGAAGAATTTTCACAAAACAGAAATTTTCATTGGCTCATAAAAACTTCATTTTTTGACTTAAAAGAAATGTACAATGATTATTTGTCCGTATAGGTCCAAAGTTCACGTGTAGACGTGTTTGTGCATTTTGATCAAAGATCCTGGGAGGAGATACATTTTAGCTGTTTTTCATATAATTAAAAATGTCGGGTGATCTCAGGTCAAAACACAAAAGTTTTTCGGCATGAGGAGACACACATGTGTATCAAAGTGTCATTGCTAACGGTCAAACGGTTCATGAGATATTCACGTTCAAAGTTTGCATTTTCAATTGAGTGCTATAGCGCCACCATTTGCCCAATCGTCATGGGCTTCGCATAGTCACCGTTTGGCATGGCCCTCTACCAGATTACAGCGTTTCGCGGAAACCGACTGCACGGTTCAGTCAGAACTGCAATTTTTGGCGGAAGAAGGAGAAGAAAAAAAACACAAAAACAAGAAGTGACCAAAGTCACTTCGTGACTTCTTGGTCCCTAAAAAATCACCTGAGATATACACCTGAGATGAGGTAGAAATCTACATATTCATACATTAATGAGGTAGAAATCTTCATATTCATACATTGAGGTATACATCTACATATTCATACATTAACCTGAGATGAGGTAGAAATCTCCATATTCATACATTGAGGTATACATCTACATATTCATACATTAACCTGAGATGAGGTATAAATCTCCATATTCATACATCAATGAGGTATAAATCTACATATTCATACATTAGTGAGGTATACATCTCCATATTCATACATTGAGGTATAAATCTACATATTCATTACTCTTTCAGCGCCACCTGGTGGTCACCAGTTTAGGCTTTGAGTGCCAATTCTCCCATTATAAAGAAAGAAATAATTTGTAATTATATTATGCATGTAATGTGCATGTCATCAAAATTTTCAAAATATGGATGAAAAAAAAAAATATATATAATTGAATTCCCAAGGGAAGACGTCTTGTCGTCCGTGGCATCTGGTACTTAATTGGCAATTAGACGTCTAGACGTTTATGGCTACCTGAGATCAGACATAAAGTAGCAGCAGGTGCATTATATCAGTTCACTGCCACCTGTTCTCTCCTTGCCAAGGTCTTTTCAGCCAGCTCTTTGTTTTAAAGGTGAAAATTTCCCCGGGTCGTCACCAGGAGGTCAGCAAGCGGCTAATGGATCCTCCCGTGATGTTTTTAGTCTTTTGGTTACCTGAGGCATTGTAACAGCGTCTAATGAGCCGTGGGTAAAGCTTCCATTCTAAATGTCCCGTCGGCCACCGTTTTAACCGTCTGTCTGTGCCCATATATGGAGATCTCTGTATCCGTCTGCCTGTGTCTGAAGAGTGCAAACTGACTGTGAAAAGTGGAAGTAATCAAATGGCAGGTGTGGGGCAGAGGCAGAGAATGGTACAGCTGAGTGGACTTAGGCTCATTAGGTCCACTGGCAGAGCCTGACCAGAGGCCTTTTGTGGCGGTTCTGGACAACCGTGTGTCCGAACCGACTCAATGCCGGACACTGCACTCCCTGGGATGGGGTGGACACTGTGGAAAGCCTTTGTCATTATTAGAAGTCAGTGGGGCGAAGAGTTCTCGAGTTACGTGGACTACAGATTTGCGTACACACGTGCACACACAGAGACGTGGTGCATTTATTATAGGATATATATCACTCATTCTTGAGATGAGGGACAAAAGTGGAAAAAACATGTCCCACACATAAGAGCCTTATTTATGTTAAAAATAAATTAATTCATAAAAATAAAAGCACTTGCAAAGTTAAATGTAATACAGTTGTGTATTATTATGCCATTAATTTCATTATAATTGTTTTCATATGCCATCTGAATTAGTTAAAAGCAGGCACTGTACCCAAAAATGCCTGTATTTAGCCTGTCCCCAGCAAGTGTTCAAAATTTCAAACTGCTAAAAAAGTGTTTAATACTGTCACAATCACATACATATACATACTAAATTAAAGTAGATTGTCAACAACATAGCAAACAATATACACAGTTAATTTTAATTTATATTTTCCATTAGATATCTCATATCAAATGTGTGTCCCACGTCTCCGTCAACTCCGTCAGGTTTTTAAAAAGTCTTAAATTAATCAGAAAATATTGTCGACAGATTTAGCCTGAAGACTCCTTTTCCAAGTCCCGTTTATATTTGTTGCAACAGTGGAGCACCTGGTCTGACAAGCATTCAATTGTTTGATATTTTAAACAAACAATGTTGATATCAATGAGGTCACAGCTTTTACATGTCAACTCCGTCAGGACATTATTATGATCTTTGTTAAGAATTCCAAAATAATGTTTATTATTTTAGTTTAGGGTTAGGTTTAGCTAACAAATGAAGCAAAAACAAAATGGCTACATTGTACTACAGAGGGTTAAGATGAAAACAAATGACATTTTGTCAACTCCGTCAGACGTCAACTCCGTCAGGTTTTGTGTCTGACGGAGTTGACATGTATCTGACGGAGTTGACAAAAGTGTTCCTAAAACAATAAAATTATAGTTTTTGAATAATGGGACGTATTCTAATTTGGCACACAGTTAGAGCATGCCTTAAGGAACATTTTTGGCTATAGGGCCATCACAGATTTGTCTCGTGGTGACCATGGCAGCCATTTTCCAAAATTGCCGCCACCTGATGTTATTTTACAATAACTTAAGTTCTACACCACCTAGGATCTTGATTCTGGTGACTAAGACTACATTTTCAAGGATGAGGGATACAGTGGTACAATTTAGATTTTCCCTGTGACCATGGCAGCCATTTTTCAAAATGGCCGCCACCTGCTGTTATTTTACAATAACTCAAGTTCTACACCATCTAGGATCTTGATTCTGGTGACTAATCTAGTAATCATACATTTTCAAGGATGTGGGATACATTGGTACTATTTAGATTTGTCCTGTGACCATGGCAGGCATTGTTTTTCAAAATGGCCACCACCTGCTGTTATTCTACAATAACTCAAGTTTTAGACCACCTAGGATCTTGATTCGGACGACTAATAATACATTTTAAAAGATGAGGAATACAGTGGTACTATTTAGATTTGTCCTGTGACCATGGCAGCCATTGTTTTTCAAAATGACCACCAACCTGCTGTTATTTTACCAATAACTCAAGTTTTAGACCACCAAGGATCTTGATTCTGGTGACTAATCATTACATTTTCAAGGATGAACTTTCTCTGGGAGGGGTCAGGGCTTATTTCAGGTGCAGGTTGATTTGCTACTGACAGGACATTAAAAGGAGGTGGGCTTTCTGGCCTTTGACTTGTCCCTTTCAGGTATAGACGCACAGTTTGACTTCACTGGCCACTGCAGTGTGGCGTTGTATCTTGGTGGCCTCCTGCCAGTGTTTCTCCATCCTTCTCATGAGCTCTGTGTTCTGGGGCTCTGTTATAGTCAACTTACATTGTCTTGGCTGGATTGCTTTCCTGCAGGGCCCAGCCCAGTCTTGTGCAGATGACCCTTTCAAACGGCAGTCTGGCCAAGTGTCTGTATTTAGTTGTGAGGCTAGATACAGGATACGATTGCTCACCCAGCCCCAGGTGACTTGAGGTGAAGGCTCCTTTGATTTGGTAACATTGCTTTGGTTGACATGCTGGGGACACAGAACGACACTGATGCCTTCAGTGTCTGCACATCCTGCCTGATAGTCCTGAAGGCAGATCTTCTGTCTTCAGTCTTTCGCTCACTGGTCACTGCTCACTGTTCACCTCAAGCAGGTCTTCAAGGTGTTTGCCTTTGCACAGGCTATATGGCTAGGACTCGTGCTTCAACCACTCAGAGAACTCCAACATGGTGTTGGTTGCTCCTGGGCCGCAGAGCATTGTGCGGCAGAATTCAGCTCTCATCTCTGGTGGCAGCTTGTTGAGGAGTCGTGCAACATGTGAGCCGCATCTAAGTTCTGTGTCTCCCTCTGGGCCTAGGGTAGACACTTGCTATTTTCCGTAACACTAATTGGTGGGGCTGTCCAAACTTGTTGTTTAGGTGTCAATCGGGTCTCTGTTGGTGAAGTCGGGTCTAGGTGGTCTAGAAGATGAGTTAGTCAGGGGATATTAATACAATCTGGTAATAAATTCCTTATCAAGAATTTTCTTCACCAATGTGTTTGGAAGGGTGTCTACTAACATATCCCACATTGCTTTATATTCAACCACCCTAGGGGAACTTTTGACAGCTGCTGAAAGTTGGGGTACCATCAACAACCTATATAGGGCAAAATGTTCATTATGCTTTAAGTAGCATGTGACATGTCAAACTAGGGAGTTTTCATGATTCTGAATGCATTCCAAGCATTAGCTATGCACGAAGAACACTCCTTGGGCTGAAAACGGCCATAGCCGTCATCACAAAATGAGGTCAGCACATTTGGGCAAGTGGATATATGGCCGAATTTAGCCCAAGGGGTTTGACCCCTAGTTTGGCCATAGACTCCCTAGTTTGGCCATAGCCACTTGGTATGGTATACCCAACTTTCAGCAGCTGTCAAAAATGCCCCTAGGGTGGTTCAATAGAAACCAATGTGGGATATGTTAGTAGACACCTTTACAAACACATTGGTGAAAAAATTCTTGGTAAGAAATGTATTCACAGATTTGACATTATTCTGATAATATTCCCTGACTAAATTGGTAAAATAATAGCAGGTCCACCATTTTTGAAAATGGCTGCCATTGTCACAGGATAAATCTAAATAGTACAACTGTATTCCTCCTCCTTGAAAATGTAGGATTAGTCACCAGAATCAAGATCCTAGGTGGTGTAGAACTTGAGTTATTGGGAAATAACAGAAAGTTGGCGGCCATTTTGAACAATGTCTACCATGGTCACAGGACAAATCTAAATAGTACCAATGTATCCCACATCCTTGAAAATGTATGATTAGTCACCAGAATCAAGATCCTAGGTGGTGTAGAACTTGAGTTATTGTAAAATAACAGCAGGTGGCGGCCATTTTGAAAATGGCTGCCATGGTCACAGGGCCAATATAAATAGTACCACTGTATTCCTCATCCTTGAAAATGTGGGATTAGTCACCAGAATCAAGATCCTAGGTGGTCTAGAACCTAAATCAGTTAAACTTGTCAACTCCGTCAGATGTTCGTCAACTCCGTCAGACGTTCGTCCCGTGATGTTTTTGTTAATTTCCAAAGAAATAGAAAATTCGATGTTAAATATTTTGTGCTTATGTATTGAAACACCAACTGAAATGATATGCAATGATGATTTTATTTTTTTCAACAATTCTACTTATGTACAATTTGGAGATTCCTGGAACAAAATATGTTCAGCTGGAGGTCAGGGGTCAAACCCTATCAACCTGGAGGTCAGAGGTCAAACCCCATCAACCTGGAGGTCAGAGGTCAAACCCTATATTGGGGTCTTTAGCACATCAAGGTTTGATTGACAGATTGTCACTGTGATTCTTATATACATCAGTGTGATCTCACCATGATGTCATGATGAGTCACTCATGACCAAATATGGAGTCCATGATGTCAGGCGTACTGGCGACGGTGGTAACCATGACAACCTGGACTCACTCAGACATGTGGAGTAACCATGGCGACCTGATGTGACCCTCGCTCACATCGAGACTCTATCTCTGCTCACACAGAAACACTGGAGCCACACCCCCACAACCTGAACCCAACGCAGAGGGGTTCAGTGGACGTGATCTGGAAGGTGTGCAGGTGGGTCAGAGTGTCCTCTGAGGACACGTCATAGAAGGACAGAGTCCCAGCGGGACGGTCTACATACACTGCTACTCTGCAGACCCCGTCCTCCCTGTCCTCACCGTCAGCATCCACTGCTGCTCTGATGGAGCGTCTAGAGGGACCGACAGGGAGGACAGTCCTCTCACCATTGTGTCCGACAGCGTAACTGTCGTGATCACACACCAGACTCCATGACATGCCATTAGATCCAAGGCAACAGTCATTACCATCTCCTTTCCTGCTGATTGCTCTGTCAGTCCCTGCTATATTAACCCCTCCACTGCACTGTACCTCAGAGTAGCAGCGTTCGCTCACACTCTCTGCACTCAGAACCTGAGGATGGTCATCAAACCTCTCTGGATGATCAGGATACTGATGACGCCGTCCCTCCACCGCTGTGACCTTCCTGTTGTCCTCAGACAGAGTGAGGTCACAGTGTGCTGTGTTTGTGTCCAGTGAGAACCGCTTGAAATCTGGTGAGAAAACACACAGTAACTATTAGTACATCATTCATTAATTTAGTACACACACACACACACACACACACACACACACACACACACACACACACACACACACACAAACGTTTGCACCCAGTCTCTCTCACACACGTGCGCACACGCACATGTGCGTGCCCACACACACACACACACACACACACACACACACACACACACATGTACGCGCACACACACCCGCATGCACAGTTGCACACACACACACACGCGAGTGTTTGCATCCAGTCTCTCACACACACACACACACACACACCCACATGCGCGCGCACGCACACACACACACACACACACACACACACACACACACACACACACACACACACACACATACACACACACACACACACACACACACACACACACACACACACACACACACACACACACACACACACACACACACACACACACCTACATGAGTTTTAACCCTGTGAGAACCACTGATATAGAAACATGAGGTTTAACCCTGTGAGAACCACTGATATAGAAACATGAGGGTTTAACCCTGTGAGAACCACTGATATAGAAACATGAGGTTTAACCCTGTGAGAACCACTGATATAGAAACATGAGGGTTTAACCCTGTGAGAACCACTGATATAGAAACATGGGTTTTAACCCTGTGAGAACCACTGATATAGAAACATGGGGTTTAACCCTGTGAGAACCACTGATATAGAAACATGAGGTTTAACCCTGTGAGAACCACTGATATAGAAACATGAGGTTTAACCCTGTGAGAACCACTGATATAGAAACATGAGGTTTAACCCTGTGAGAACCACTGACATAGAAAAATGAGGTTTAACCCTGTGAGAACCACTGATATAGAAACATGAGGTTTAACCCTGTGAGAACCACAGATATGGAAACATGGGGTTTAACCCTGTGAGAACCACTGATATAGAAACATGAGGTTTTTCAGAAAACTGATTTAGAAGATTCTTTTTAAATTTCAACGTCAGGCCTAAATGGGTTAAAAGAGCATCACTATATCCATCCTTACTGTATGTGTAATGTCCTATTATCTGTTTTCTTTTTGTTCATGTTTTGTAGGGTAAATGTCATTGGCTGGGTTTCCCAAAGACATTTTGTGTTGCACGTAGCTCTACACACCCCTCTAGACCACACCCCTCTAGGGCGCACACAGAAGCCTGTGTCCTTTTTTGGGAAACTGTCAAACACAACAACATAGAAATAGACAACCTAGACTAGAGCAGTGGTTCCCAAAGTGGGGTCCGGGGACCCCCAGGGGTACCTGAGGGAGTTCCAGGGGGTCCCCAGCTAAATGATAATTTGGAACCAAATGGATGAATTTTCTGAGAGTGTACAAATGGTTCCATTTGTACACTCTCAGAGTTAAATTAACAGTGGTTTTACAATATAAATTTGGGTACCAGAGGTAGAAATGCCATTAAATCGGGGGTCCGTAGCCTAATGCGTGTGAAAATCACTGCTTGAGCCATAAAAATCCTCCCTTATCGGAGTCACTGGCACATGTTTTCAAATGGGGGTCCGTGGCCTAATACATGTTGATGTGGGGGTGCTCGATACGAAAAAGTTTGGGAACCACTGGACTAGAGCACAGCCATACCTGTCCTCATTGGGCCCGTAAAAGGCCTCCTGCATGAATACATTGATAGGGGATTCACACTGAGACGGACTGAATCCGTTTCATTGGAACCGTTTCCGAATACGGTTGCCTGGTCCCCGATGGCCATGATTCACATTGCCCGAGATTCAACAGCGCACCCGGGTACACTTGCATAACACACTTTAATCCTCTTGATGACGGTGTGCTTGATGGCTGGTGCGCACGGACACTGACCATCAACTGTGCGACATTGTCTCAAATAAATCCAGACACACTGAATTGCATTGCCTCTTTGGCTTTTTGCCGTTATACTACTTCACTGTCAGCCTGCCTGCTATTCACTGTGTCAGTCAGTTCTGTGCTCCAGTGTATTAGTTTGCTATGGATTCTACTTTAGCATTATTATTATTTTGTTTTACTTTGGAAACTGTGCCAAGCAAAGCCCAAGAGCCACGTGTAGTCCGCAGAATAAGATCAGCGCGGTGCTGCGCGTATAAGCAGATTCAACAGGAGAAGGGCGGCGTTGAGAAATGCGCTGGTGTTACGCATCGTGCAGAGGCTGTGTTTTTTTTTGTTGACGCTTGGCTCGTCGACTGCATGCATTCACATTGGAACGATCCGTATCTGAATACACTTCAACGGTCCAGAGACCCTCCCCCCATGCGGTCCCGGGGACGGTTGGCGATCCGCTCCCGGGAACGGTACGCATCATTCACACTACCACAACATCTGCCAAGTACTTGGTCCCTAGTGCGCACCCGGGACCATAGTGTGAATCCCCTATTAGAAGCAAACCTGTTTCCCTAAAGCCTCTTTAGCCTATACACACACCATCCACATGTGGCAGTAGTAAAACCATTCGCAGATAATTGTTTTTAAGGGTGAAGAGAGCCTACTGTCAGCTGTCCAGCAGTCCAAATATTATTAAATTAAATGTCAGAGGCGGAGTGATGTTGGCAAGGTAAATGTAGGCCAATATGAAAACATTGTGCAAGTGAATTAAATTGAATAACACTCGAGTGTGGGTTAATAAATATAGGCCTACAGTATATACAGTAGTAACCCATTTAGACCCAAGGACGATTCTACAAATGCCTTCTAAATCCTGACAGTTTTCTGAAAAAACCTCATGTTTCTATGTCAGTGGTGCTCAACCTTTTCCATGTCAAGGACCCCCAATAATATATGTATTTCGCCACCGACCCCCATCTGAAAATATGTTGTTCCAGGGACCAGAGGCCCCTGTGAAACCCCCGTTTTTGCGGTTCTTTGATATGCATTAGGGGATTCGAATGAGCCTTCACACCAGGCTAAAGCAAACCTATAAGCACTCAAAGTCACTGAACGGCCCTGCGTACCACCTGTTTCGTATTTGCACATAATGCAGGAGGCAGCAGTGCGACCACTCCAACACTGCAACACTGAAACACCTGCAGAGAATTTTTTGACAGAAAGTAGCTCATAACATTCTACGGTGGATTTTTATGAAACAAACGCTTGGCAGATTGAAAGAGGATAATTCAAGCTTGCCCTACAGCTGCAATGTTGGTGAGTTTAACATAATTTAATACAAGCACATCGCAAAAGCAAATTGGATGAATGGGGAGTCAATGGAGGGTATTGCAACTCTAGATTCATCCCATTTAAAACAAAATCTAGAGTTACAAATTGCGGCTAGCCGGTTCTTAGCATCCAGCTTGTTGGTGCATTAGCGCCACATTCTGCCCCGGAGTGTGGATCAGACAACTCTCCCAACCTAGCCTTGGATGGAGATGTATTTGATCGATTTTGATATTTGCATAATATGACATCATAATCGATAAAATACTAAATCTAGCCTTGACCCAAGACTACTCCCAACCACACACCAGTGGTGGAAACTATTTTTAACTAAATAGATTTACTCAAGTGCATTTGGGCCTATTTCAGTCCACTACATTGCAGATACAATTATTTATTGTAGGCTACTTTTTCCTACACTATAATTATTGAAAACTTGATAATTGATCGTTAGCCTACTCAGCCGATTCAGATTATGATTAAAAAACATTTCTCCAGTTGAGACGTGTTTTATACCATTTGTTGAAAATACTGATTGAGTCACATAGTGAGCTTGTAGATCTATTTTTTTGAAATACTTAAATGTTTATTAGAGATGCACGATATAATCGGTAGCACATCGGAATCGGCCATGAAAATGCCATCGAATCGGTCTCAAAATAATCCAGATAATTTTCTCCGATAACAATGTGACTATCAATGGTTATTTATTGGTACTCGCAGAACTGCTCCCCTCAGTCACTTGGGTAGAACATAAAACATCATGCCCATCTAAGAAACATATAAAGACCAAAGCTAAAGCGCAGCATAAGCAAACATTAAAAAAAAGAGCCCCTGTGTGTGATATGATGACTCTGTCGGGTGGAAACCTTAATAATAGTATGTCCAAAAACAGCAAAAGTAGCAGATCGACAAGCTCGGAACGCGTCTCTACATGCACTTGATACTTTTTGTGTGACACTGAATAATGATCAAGTAGCTGTCGTTCATTTTGCCCGACAGCGACATATACTTTGTTGACCTGCAGGGTCTACACTAAATAGGTCTATATCCTTTTCCAAATCATTCAGCGAAAATAGTACTGTACAAGCTCAGCAAAGCTCACAACACGTTCAGAGCTGTTTTATTCAGAATGTTTGCCCCGAGAATAGGGACGCTATAGGGTCCATGTGATCGACATTGCAGTGCAACACATCGAATATCTGATAGCTCTCTCTCTCTCTCTCTCTCTCTCTCTCTCTCTCTCTCTCTCTCTCTCTCTCTCTCTCTCTCTCTGTCTCTGTCTCTGTCTCTCTCTGTCGAGCCGTCGTTTTGGTTCAGACTCAACTGTGGGACACCCTGTAGTTGTCAGGCCCAGTAACAGCTCCTTTGACCCGTCGGTTCGTGTGGATCTCCCAGGCCCCGGCAGCCGGCCAGCACCGGCACATCATTAGTGCGCGCACACACACACACACACACACACACACACACACACACACACACACACACACACACACACACACACACAAACACACACACACACACACACACACACACACACACACACACACACGCGCGCACACACACGCACACACACCACCCTGCATGGACCCAGTGAGGTAGAAATGCTATATCATTTTAATCATAATAATTGTGAGACATCTTGATTTAAATGGTGTGTGTATTATTACCGAGTCACATGATGCAAAGTAGTATAGGGGCGGCAGTGGATAAGGTTCCCGGTTTGATTCCCCCAGCGCCCCCAGTGTCATGATATTATGATCCCACCCAGTGCCGTCGCCATATACCTATACGCGCAATACGCACTGTGAGTAGGGCAACACGCCGAGGGGGTTATGAGGGTCTGTGGCCTAATAATGCAATAATGAGGTCCTGTCCTATAAATGCACACGTATACGTCTGTACGTGTGTACGTCTGTAATGCATGTAACTAGAGATAGAGAACCATTCGCCCCACCGACTTCAAATTCTACACACACGTTCCACACCCCCACAGGGCTTGCAGTGCCTGGTGTCAAGTCGGTCGGACCCACAGTGGTCCAGAACCGCCACCAAAGGCCTCTGGACAGGGCCCCTGGACAGGGCCCCTGCCCATGACGCTATATGGAGCCGGCCTGTTCTTCACATCGCAAATATATTCCGACATCTGCATAGACTCCATATTGTCGCATGCAGCTCGATTATGGCGATACCGTCTACCGTTTAGCTAGTTCCTCAGCTCTGAACACACTTGACCCCTTGTTTCATGCTGCATTGACGTTCATTGGCAAATTATCATTAGCAAGATATTAGCAAATATTAGCCAATTTCATTGCTTGCTCTTATTGCTATATTGTGTTTATTGTTACTGCTGTGTTACTTATTTTGCCTCTTCTCTTGGCCAGTTTACACTTTAGTCTCATGGTTTTTACTGGTTAAATAAAGGTTGGGCATGCCTGACAAAGAACTCCATATATGGGCATGAAAGGGACACAAACATAATACCATGCATCGTTCCAAGTAGGCCAGTGCCCAATGGGCACCGCTCCCGTATGACCTAAAAGGTCCTAAATGGCCATTGCCCTCTGAGTGGCTCTAACTTGGTAAACATGGTGAGATCAGATCTAACAAGCCTTCCAACCAATATAACATGTATAAATATAGCAGATGTTCAAGCTCGTATTCATAAAACATTTTCAAAGAGTGATGTGTCAACCCATCAATTTAGTAATTTGGGCATATCCTTACTTGACTCGAACCCAAGCATCCCCTATTCTTGGGGGGGGACATTCACAAAAAAAAACATATATCTGCAGTACAGGCTCACAACACTGCGCCGGGTCGCGAGCTTGTAGATTGGTTGCTGTAGATCAGACATATTTGGTGTGTGTGTGTGTGTGTCGTTGGGGCACATTACGTAGGTCCGGCGTACTAAGAGAGAGTCCAACATGCAACAGTCCGACACACGTGTGGCTAGTTAAGACTCACCCGTGGCTCCCGACATGCGTTGCCGTTTAAGACACATATATAGGAACTGTTATGTCAGACTTTGAGGGGGGAAGTGAAAATTGGTAGGCGGTTTTGTTTGTATATAAGTTTGCAATGCTACTGACGTTTGAGGTATGTGCAAGACTCTTGAAGTATTGCATTGTGGGTTTGAGCTGGCCCTTTTTGATGTCAATCAATCAAGTCACCTTCAAGTGGCCAAACATAGTTTTATTTTTTATTTTGAAAGCATACATTTTAGGGGTATGTCATGTGGTCTACCTGCACACCCTTCCCCTTTGTGATGGTAGATCACAATGAATCGTAGCCTACTGTACATTTCGGGTATACCCCTGGTTTCGGTGGTAAAACATTTCAAACTCGTTAAATCCAACACCAATGACACTAGCATTCTGCCAGCTATAGACTGCGATCCAATGCAAATCCTACTATTAGACACAAACGAGGAGAGAGGCTGCACGACAGGCCTGTTTTCACTGCCCTTTCCTCCCCAAAATGTGGTTTACGCGGTGCCCTTTCATCGTTTAACGAGGGTTAATTACGGAGGTTATGTTGTCCTAAGGGATAATTCTCAAAAGGGCTCTTTCCAGACAGCCCAAGATCAAAATACAGGCGCACCAGACACAGTTATGCGATCGCATTGTTCCCGGGAGACAGCGACGCAGCAGGGGGGCCCTTATCAAAGCAAACATCTTCCCAATTAGGCTATCCTGCAGTTGTTTTCTTTTCCCCTTTTTGGGGCATGAAACGGGTGCTGGATTGATGGAAAGGTGATAAGAGATAAGACAGGAAGAAGTGTCTATCACGTGAAAAAAAAGAAAGACACATTACACAACAAGTGTGTATACGTCCTACACAACACTTCTGTAGAGAAGTGGGACTTTTAGAGGACGGAGTGGAGCTATAAAAGGAGGCGCTTTTCGGTTTCCCTCCATCGAAACCCCAGAGCGAGGCAGGGAGAGAGAGAGAGAGAGAGAGAGAGAGAGAGTGTGAGTGAGAGGGGCGAATGGACCAGCTGTGAGACGGAAGGAACCATGCCTGTGATTGGACTGGAGACCAGCGCTACCTCAGCCGCAGGTGAGAGATGCTTGTTTCACAATACAAGTATTTTGTTTCTCTAAATTCTGTAATGCACAGGTTCTCTTTGACAACCTGCTCCGGGACTACAGATGGAAATGAGCTCTTTTGGTCTACACGACTAGGCTAATAATGTGAATGAATGAATGAATGTATGAATGAAGTGGGGTCCTGGGCTCCTAGAAGGGGTCCCAGTGGATCCCCAAGAAATGACAGTTTAAACACCTAAACAGTATTTTAGTGTTTGGTTATTCGAAAATAACCAATGTACAAGTTCACAACGCATGAACATTTAAACATTTAAGAGGAGGTCCGTGCAGCCATACATATTAATGTGGGGGTCCTTGACAAGAACCATTGTAAACGCGTAATGATATTGTGAACCCACATTTGTGAAATTAAGCTGTTTTCACTTTGTTAAAATATGAGATTAAAATAATAAAGACTCATTGAAGCATTTGAGTACTGCGAGATGAATTGATATGAAAGGCTAATTATTATCTACACGCTTTGTACTGTAAATCGAATTTAGCATTTTTAAGTAAATAATGAATTCAATGTCTTGTTTTAGGATAGCACTATTGAAACAGATTAAATCAACAAATGGGGCATTCAAGGCAATCATTTATAGAAAGAAAACAATTGAACAAATAACAATAATCAGAATTCTTCTAACCTGTTGTTGCTAAACTGTACAGTTTAAATGGACATGAAGCTGTCAGGCCATGTGGTGTTAAGCCCTGACCACACCAAAGGGTCACCATGCAACTTCTTGGGTCCAAACGGTTGCAAGGACTTGCATGGTGACCCTTTGGTGTGTTTTGGGCCATTGAATTCCATGCGTTGAATCACTTGGGACAACTTGGGATGACGTGCGTCAACATGCAACAGGACATATCACACCGCTGTGACAACGCTAAAACCTCCTCGGCCCTTTGGTGTGGTTAGGGCTTTAGACAACTTTCCTTGAGATAAATACTGTAGAAAAAAGCTTTCGCATACAGAAATAAGGCGTATGAACAGGTGCGTAGGCCATAGACATCAATAATAATATGAAAGATACGCCCACATAGTATCTGCTCTGTACATTAGTTTTACTTTTATTAAGGTAACGTACGTTTCGGTCCTTAGGCATCTTAAAAATAATACAAAATACAAAAGTGCTGGTATATTAATTACTAGTCATATCTCGTAATAAAGTGCAACTGGTAGGCGGGTTTCTGAACTGTCCACAGCCCTCCTCCGAAACAGTAGACAGAAACCATTTTATCAGCATTTGTGAGGACCGGTTATGACAATGGGTGGAAAATGAGTGAAGTTGTCCTTCAACTACACATTTAATCCTGTTTATAATGCCATGCCCAAAACAAGTTGGAAGTGGTTTAATAAATGTATGGTTGCAACTTGCAAGACAAGAAAGCACATATGTCTGTCTGGTGGAAACCGCATTATGTCCGAAACTGTTACTTTTCAGGATTAAAATTCAAAAGTGGCAAAAGTAGCAGATCGACAAGATCAAAACGTGTTGCTTCGCCGCGCTTTTGATGCTTTCATGTGATGCTGTAGTTGTAGTATGATCAAGTAGGGGCGTTACAAAAGTAAAACAGTTAAAAAATGCACGGAGATAAGACAATTTACAATATAGGCATTTAGCAAACGCTCTTAATCCAGAGTGATTTACAGTAAGCAAGAACAACACATGCTAATTTACATTAGATACATAGAAATAGTCATCAAGGATCATAAGCAAGTTAAGACCCTAACATCCGTCTAACAGTAGAATATCTGTACAATGAAGGTATGAGTATAAGAGGTTTCTGCCCTACAACAACGATATATATATATATATATATATATATATATATATATATATATATATATATATATATATATGCGTGAATTGAGATGCATTCAGCGTTGATCTCGAATCTGATAAATCTGCAAACAGAATTTCGGGTTAAATGTTAACACTAGGGGGTAGAAATTGTCCTACCCTGAGACCCAAAATGACGCCAATGCTCTGGCCTTAATTAATGAGCGCAGCCCGCTGCCCACTCCAACAGCTTAGAGTGGCTGCGCTGCGCCAGCCCGACTTTACGGTGCCAGTGCTGACCCCCTGACCCCACGGCGTTAGCCCACCAAGCGATGCCAGCACCTCATTTGACACGACCTGCTATGCCCTCCAAATTTCATCCTATATGCACACGGTTACACGCTCTCACACGAATACAGTCCAGAGTAGAGCCACTTGTGAGGACGTCACATTTTCTTTGGTATTTCATAACCCTATATTAAGCTCAAGGTGTCACACACTGAAAATAGCCTGACATTTTCAATGTGCGCCACTGTTACGCACTTAAGTGGAAACCAGCGACATGAACATGCAAAGTGAAGCAAAAGTGTTTGTAGCTGTTTTACACTGCTACAATCAAAGTTGAAGTGTTGTTAAACCATTCTCACTCACATAACATTTTATATCTTCTTTTTTTTTTTCACACACTTATAATGTTCTATTCTGATCATAGACCCAATTACTGAATGTTAAGTCTCCAGGTTTTCTTCAGAATATGTATGACACTGATATTTTACTCTGAAGAGCTCTGGTGCACTATAGAGCGTTGCAGTCCCGCCCCCTCGAGAGACCCGGAAAATAAATCCCTGTTCATTTTCCTCATAGACTTTTCAGAAAGTATTTAAAGACGTTTACGCCGCGGACAAAGCCAACTCTTGTCGTGACAAATCATGACAACGAACACAATCTTTCGGGCTGAAATGATAATTAGAAAGAAGAAGAAAATGGCAAAGTTACAACACTTTTTTGTTGTTTTTCTTCTTTGTAATTATTTGTTTGGTCCAAAATATTGTGTTTGTTGTCATGATTTGTCACGACAAGGGTTGGCTTTGTCCGACGCTTATAAGGTCTTTAAATAAATACGTTTTGAAATGTCTATGGGAAAAATGCATTGGATACTATTTCCTGGGCCTGGCGTCGTCAGAAAAGGGGGCGGGACTGCGACGCTCTATAGTATAGTGGTTCTTAATATGTGTACAAATTGCTCGTCCATTTGTACTGGAGTTACAGACCTGTTATGGTCATTCAGGGCTAGCTCTTTGTGTTTCTCGTAATATTATTGTCCACTGTTTACACGTCCGTGGCAAAAAATACATTTGACGCCTGCGTCCAAACATCCTCACAATGTCTCTATCTCAAATTGCTGCTGCATTTTTCATTTACATTCGGCCATCAATTTATTTTTCAAATACACATGTTGCGTTTGTGTGTGTTGCAGAGGAAGAGCAGGCTGACATGCAGCAGCAGACCAACAGGCCACAGAAGCAGTCTGGGAACGGCCACGTGATGGGCCACCAGGCGTCCAGCCAGAACCAGAACCACACGCCGCAGCATGCAGCTGATGGCCCACAGGACCAGGGCCTCCCCACGCCCATCCCTGACCTACCCATCCAGTACACCAAGGTAGCGTCGACACACACAATGCCGATTGGTGGTCACACATTCCGCTACCTAGCCCTAAACTACACGTTTTCTAAAGCTAAAGAGCTCATTTTTATATATTTGGTTATTTTTTGTTATTAAGTGCCTTACATCGCGAGATGTCCGGCAGGTTACTGAAATTTCAGAACTCAAGAATGTCTTATAAGATTTGTACCGGTGTCGACATAAAAAAGCCAATATACTGTATGGTCGTCAGGCTCTATAGTGTACAATCTCCATATAGGATAACAGTTAAGTGGGGGTTCATGGCAGCAGCAGGGGCCACAGTAAACAAAAATTTAAGAAATCTGGGGCTCCTCGACCGGTTGTAAATCCGTCCACACGTCCTTTATGAAAACGTGTACCACTGATGTTAGCAGTTTAATATTAGTAACATTTGTCTCCAAAGTAGAGAGGGATCATTTGGGCCTTTGGTGTGTAATTGCTAGCATGTTCAGGGGATAGCCGAATAGACGGCGGGCATTAACTACATGAAAGACAGTTCCCGGCAAGAGGGGAAGATGGTAAAATGTTTACGGGGCCTTTATCGGCCTGTTAATGTTGAAAGCGATTAACCTGGATTTACCCTTTTAATCTGGCTGCTTTACAGCATGCAGATGCATCTCCTCAAGCAGAATGATTTTAGATTACATTGATTGTAGGTAGTCTGGCTGTATTTCATTTAATCAGACTGAGAACGTTGAAGAATTGCACCGTGTGTCGAGGACTTGATCTGCTTTGGATACTAGAGAGTGGAGTTATCATGTTTTTTTCAATAACAGAACCGAATCTAATATAACGATATTTATCCTTAAAGTAAAAGGACACTTATGGTAGAGGTTTGGGTTGTGTCAGGCTGAATAGGCAGGTTGTAATGCCAGCCGAGCAAACAACTGTTTGGGAAACCAAGAACAGAGCTGGCAGGCAGCAGGTTGTAGACAGAGAGCATATAGAATCTGTCAAGCAGAGCAGGGCTTTAGAGGCTAGATTGCTGAAGAGTTGCAGGTGATGAAACTACAAACCAGTCTCCACAAACCAGTCTCCACACGCAGATAATCACACACATGCACACCACACACGCACACACGTGCACAGACGCAGACACACAGAGATGAGGTAGACGGTCCTTCAATAGTTTCTCAGTTGATTAGAATGTATATTTCAACATGTGAACATGTGTATGCAGCCCAACCATCTTAACCGCTTAACACAAACGTAGTATACTTTAAGTTCCTATTGGTATCACATTAAAAAAAACACATGTATTAAATGCTATATTTATCATTAAAATTTGCCAAATGATTGGAGGCCCAATTCACAGTGATCGCCCGGCCCACAGGTTGAGAACCACTGTGTTTGTGTGCTATGCAATAATGAGGCATACCTACCTGTGTTGTGTTTCAGCTGTTCATCAACAATGAGTGGCATGAGTCGTGCAGTGGCAGAAGGATTGCTGTGTATAACCCTGCTACCGAGGAGCTGCTGTGTGAAGTAGAGGAGGCTGACGCTGTAAGTATACTAGATCTATTGCTCCTCTAGTCTAGACCACTGGTTCCCTAACATTTGTGGGTCACGGGACAATTTTCATGGGTCACGGCTCGAGTAAATATCCCATTTTCTTTAACTACATTTAAAAAAATACATATATATTTCAGAAGTTGTCCAGCTCCAGTATGTTTTCCTTACACTTGTTATAGAATAATAAACAGTGCATTCCGAATCCTAACCATATTTATTAGGCATACTCTGTGTGTGTGTGTTTGTGTGTGTGTGTGTGTGTGTGTGTGCGTGTGTGTTGTAGGAGGATGTAGACAAGGCGGTGCGGAGTGCGAGAGCCGCCTTCCAGATGGGGTCTCCATGGCGAACCATGGACGCCTCGGAGCGAGGTCATCTGCTCTACAGACTGGCTGACCTGGTGGAGAGAGACCAGCTGATACTGGCTGTGAGAAACACACACGCACACGCACGCACGCACGCGCGCGCACACACACACACACACACACACACACACACACACACACACACACACACACACACGCATACAAACATACGGCAGTTACGGCGGGTGTGTTGTAACGCATGCACGCGCACACACCTCCGTTCAATTTCTTATTGCTTCTTTTATTCAGCTATAGTGTAAATCTTTGTCCTAACACAAACATTAAATGCCATTGACAATGAATGGAAAACCTACGTCATGACTCATATGTAGACAAGCCAATCGGCAATTCTTGTCCTACACAAATCTTAAATCCCTATTGACAATGAATGGAGAATTTCTGTCATATGTGTCTCTGCGACATGTTACATCACGATGATAAGAGGCGCCCCTCACTTCACACGGGTGTGACATTTCTTGTTCTTTTTAAATCATAATAAAGCACTGGTAATAATGTTGATGATAATGATGATGACGATGATGCTTTTCTTTTGAATGTTTCTTAGACCTTGGAGGCTTTGGACTCAGGGAAGGTGTTCGTCATGGCTTATTTTGTAGACCTAATGGCAACCATCAAAACCCTGAGGTATTATGGTGGCTGGGCAGACAAGATCCACGGCAAAACCATCCCCGTAGGTGAGAGACATCCCCATTGATCGTGTAATTGTCCTTTGGTTTACTGAAATTTCTGCTTGGAAAATATAAATTAAATTTTTATTTTATCCCCATTGACCATAATTATTATTATTATTATTATTATTATTATTATTATTATTATTATTATTATTATTATTATTATGCAGACCGCGGTAATCTTGCCAGCAAGATGGTAACTAGATGCAATTTCCCATTGACAGCCCATCCCAACAGAAATGTCCTACATGTGATTGATGGAGGGGTGTTATCCATGTTTTCTTTTTTTTGTTTTTTGACTGCTAGTTGTGTTTTGTTTTTTGTTTGTTTTTTCTTGTCTTTTTCTTTTGTGTAAGTCATGTGAATTTTGTATTCTTTGTTGTAAAATCATTAAAAAACTTTAAAAAAGAAACATCCCCATCCCCATTGCTTTGGCAATGTACACATAAATATATTATGTTTTCTCATGCCAATAAAGCCCATTGAATTGAATTTAATTGAAATTGAGTGACATTATGTCAGAGTTACAGACTTGTAAGCGTCCATTTTGGACACCCCCTCAAAGAACACTGAGGGGTCCCACTTTAAGAACCATTGCCTTATACCTCTATGTACGATGGACAATTTGTTCAAATAGCCGATCGATACAAGCTCACAACACGAAGATTTGAGTCTGACTGGAAGCAGCAGGCATGAAACATTTACTCACCAGACATTTTAATGTCCAGAGGGGGGGGGTATCAAAAGCAGAGGTACTATGGATTCTCCTCATCATGTCATGTGAGAGTTGACAAGGTTGCAGATCTGTTTGTTTTGTCTTTCAGATGGAGAATATTTCACCTACACACGTCACGAGCCCATTGGAGTGTGTGGCCAGATCATCCCTGTGAGTGAAAAAAGCTGAAGAGAGAAATTAGGACAATGAGTGGTGATGCAAAGTATCTAAGTATATGTCTGTTGATGCTTTTAAGAGAGGACTAAAGACTTTCCTTTTTAACAAAGCATTTGGTTAGCTTTTTAGGTTCTTGCCCCTAGGTTCAAGTGTACTTAAGTAAAACTTTGAGGTATCTTTTACTTTTCTTCAGTATTTACAAATACTTTTACTACTCCACTTCATATCGGAGACAAAACATTCTAACCACTTCAGCCCTATATATATTTCATCCATTTGAAAAAAGCAGATCTACAAGCACACTTTTTTTTTTGTGTGATAATTTTTTTCTAATACATTTTGAACTTCTGAAATGAGACATTCTTGCACACTGCATACTTTTACTTTTCGTACTTTAAGTATGTTTTAATTGATGCCAATACTTTTGTACTTTAACTCACTTACATTTTGAATACGGGACTTGTAGCAGAGTACACTCTTTTACTTAAGTAATGCATGCGAGCACAGGCATAAGGCAGATGAACGAATGCCCAGAGCTTATTAAAATAATTAAAATGAGCCCACGTGCACACTTTAATCTGCAGTGGAATTTCCCGGTGATGATGTTTGCCTGGAAAATGGGCCCGGCGCTGTGCTGTGGCAACACCGTGGTCATCAAGCCTGCTGAGCAGACGCCGCTGTCTGCTCTGCACATGGCAGCGCTCATAAAAGAGGTAGGCACACACACTCACGCAAGTACACACACGCACACATGTATACCACACGCACATACACAAATTATAGGTGAGTGAAAAAGATTGTGATTCTTTTTGCCATGGATTCTTCTGTCTGGATTCTTTCATGAATCAATTCATTATTATTATTATTATTGATACTTATTTGGATTAATTATTCATATAGTATTATAGATTTAGTGTGTTTTTATGACAGTAAACACAAGTGAAGCATTTATAAAATCGCAATGAATCACAGAATCGCAAGATGGGCCTATCATGGCATCAATGGAATTGTGGGGTCCCTGAGGATTCCAACTATACTGGCACAAAACACACAATAAACTATAGTACATTATGGGAATCATTTGCAGACCATATGAAAATATGGTGATTTTCAATGACTATAGCCCGTATGCTTTGGGCTCAGGCTGGTTTTCCTCCAGGCGTGGTGAACGTGGTGCCAGGCTACGGTCAGACAGCAGGGTGCGCTATTGCTCACCACATGGACATCGACAAAGTAGCCTTCACTGGATCAACTGCTGTCAGTATATCCTCAACTAAACACTACATCCTATAGAGCATTCAGAAATAAACAGCTTTTATTTTTCTTAGACTATGTGATTAGGTATTTTTACTTGTTTTGGAAAACATTTTAGAATAGTGAAAATAGCTGAGCTCACAGCACTGTAGGTCGTCTATTTTCACTATTACATTTCTTTGTAAAAACAAAAGCCTAATAACAAGGCATACTATGCCACGTCAAATAATAGGGCCCTATATGTCGTGGGTTGCCAGGTTGTTCCATTAGTGTAACAGGGCTGTGTGTGTGTCACGGGGGTTGCCAGGTTGGGAAACTCATCCAGAAGGCTGCAGGTGAAACCAACCTAAAGAGAGTCACACTAGAGCTGGGTGGCAAGAACCCCAACATTGTGTTTGCTGACTGTGACTGTGAGTACACTGTCTGTGTGTGTGTGTGTGTGTGTGTGTGTGTGTGTGTGTGTGTGTGTGTGTGTGTGTGTGTGTGTGTGTGTGTGCGCGTGCGTGCGTGCTTCTGACGGTGTTAACCCCGCATATTGTGAGAGCCTTCCGACCGATCAACTTCAAACTCTGCGATTGTACGGCCAAGGACCTGAAGGACTGATGTGCAGACTTGTCAAAGTCGTTTTAATCAGTCGGTTGTCCAGAACTGGAAACCCCACAAATATCTGTGTATATGTGTCTGTGTGGGGGTCTGTTGTCCGTCTGTCCCTTTCTTTCATGCCCATGGTGCGTATATACTGTGTGTGCTCTCCACAGTAGAGCATGCAGTGGAGCAGGCCCACAGCGGTCTGTTCTTCAACCAGGGTCAGTGCTGCTTGGCCGGGTCCAGGGTGTTCGTGGAGGAGTCCATCTACCAGGACTTTGTGCGTCTCAGTGTAGAAAAGGCCCTGTCCAAGGTCCTGGGAGACCCGCTGCAGCCAGGAGTGGACCAGGGCCCTCAGGTACGATTAAATGAAGAAAAAGTCTACTGAAAGAATATATATTCAAAGATCTGTGCCGCATTTTCTGGATTTTTCAAAAATAGCAGACCTATAAGCTCGGTGGTGCGCTATGAGCTTGTAGATCTGCTATTTTTCAATAGCTAAAGTATACATAATACTTAGTTAAAACACCAAAAGGGGTTCCCGTTCAGAATGGGTTAATGACCATAATACACCAAGTGGTGGAAACAGTACTCAAAATGTTTTACTTATAGGTATCAATACGGGGAAGCAGCTTTTTGCTTCTACGGGCCGTCGGCATGGAACAAGCTCCCAATGTACCTTCGTCAGGCAGCCTCTGTAGACATTTTTAAAGCTCAGCTCAAGACCCACCTCTACAACATAGCTTTTAAGTGATCTTTTTTTTTTTTTTTTTTTTTTTTTTTTTTAATTACTATTTTTAAATGTCGTTGCCTTATTTTATCTGTTCTTATCTTTGTACCACTGCCTTCTCCGGATTTGACACTGCGTTATTGTCCTATTGTTTTAACTGCTTGCATGTTTTAATACTGTTTTATTTTGCTTTTGTTTTTATTATCTTCTCTGCTCTGTAAAGCATTTTGAGCTACATTTATGTATGAAAGGTGCTATATAAATAAAGTTTATTATTATTATTACTTATAGGTAAAAGTATCAATACTGCAGTATAGAAATACTGTGTAAGTAAAAGTCCGGAATTCAAAATGTTCTTGAGTAAAAATAAAAGTAAGTAAAACAAAAGTAAAAGTATATTCAATGTGCAGAATGTCCCATTTCAAGTTGTCAAATGTATACAAATCTTGATGCCACGCCTTGTGAGCTTGCAGATCGTGGGCGCTGGCGGCGTGTTGCCTCCTCCGCGTCATCAGTGCCCATACCCGAAGGCGGGATTGGCGAAAGGGCCTTTCTGTGTGGAGTTTGCATGTTCTCCCCGTGTCCCCTAGGGTAGGTACCCTCACAAAAAACATGCAGTAATCCTGGTCACTAAACTGCCTCCCCCTGGCCAGCCGGGGCGCCTGATGGAGGGGAAAGGAACTGGTTGGAATAACGTGTTCCTTCCACGCGCTACGTCCAACCAGGGAAACTCCCCCCTGTCAGGTGTAAAGGAGCAACTTGGACACTCAAGCATGAAGGAAGCATGAGTTCAGTCCGTTGCTCTCCTCAGATTGGCGGAGGATGTGTAGAGCCCAGGATCACATTAGATGATTGACACCGGGGTGAAAAATGGGTTACAAAATCGTGGGATTAAAAATATATTAAAGAAAGAAATAATCAACAATCTACAAAGTAACTTGTAAACTAAAGTTTTCAAATAGGCCCTAAATATAGTGGAGTGAAAATACAATATTTGGATTAGAAGTAAAAGTACTGGAAATTGGAGATACTCACTCAAATACTAGTAAAAGTACAGTGCTGAAGTAAATGTACTGTACTGCACTGTATTTCTGGCGTCTTGCTTTAGCTCCTTTGGCTGCAGACGCACAAGCAGACCAGCGGGGGAGTCGGGGCGCCCCCCCGGAGGTTCAGGCCCCCGGCCCGGGCTGAAGCCTCGTCTGCAATAATCCAGACCAGTGTTGATTTTGACACGCTTACATTTTGATTTAGTCTTTTGACGTAATCAACACGGATCCCAGAACTGGACATTGTTTTGTCGGCATGTGGATCAACGTGCGAGTGACCGTGCGAGTGACCGTTCTCCTCCATGCGGCCTCCAGATCGACCGGAAGCAGTTTGATAAGATCATGGAGCTGATCCACAGTGGGGAGAGAGAGGGAGCCAGGCTGGAGTGTGGAGGCGCCGCTTGGGGACAGCGGGGACTCTACATCCAACCCACCGTCTTCTCCAATGTCACCGATGACATGCGCATTGCCAAGGAGGAGGTATATAGCTACTGCACGCACACACACACCAGAGAGTATATATAACCCAAAAGAGAAATATGACGCAAACTAATGAACATATAGATGGTATGCACGTGGCATCATCATCGTACCCGGAAGTTATGCGGGAAAGCCAACTGACTGGCAAAAAAAACTACCACAAACGGTTAGGGAAACAGTGCACTACTGGATTTAGCACGACAATTGTTTTCGACAATTGTTTTCTGCCAATGTCGCATTCCCAAAATAGCATCATGTCTCAGTTGCTCTCCTCTCGCGCGTGCGCATGCGTGTGTGTGTGTGTGTGCGTGTGTGTGTGTGTGTGCGCGCGTCAGATCTTCGGTCCAGTGCAGCAGATCATGCGCTTCAGCAGTGTCCAGGAGGTGATCCAGAGAGCCAACAACACCCACTATGGCCTGGCAGCAGGCCTGTTCACCAAAGACATGGACAAGGCCCTCACTGTGGCCTCTGCCCTGCAGGCCGGCATGGTCTGGTACGCACAGGGCTTTGTTTTGAGTTGACGATTAATATTGTCACACAAATCATACTATAATCATCATCATCATCATACTATAATTCTGACAATGTCTGTCTTGTCTGTCTGAATGTGTGTCACTGTGACTGCCATAGCTCCTCACTGCCTGCACCAATCGCTCCCCTTTTTCCAATTTAACAAATTATAAATGAATAATGAATTTATTAGTTAATTAAAAATGTGAAAACGCACCCAGGGTGCAGTACCCCCCGCTGCAAATATTTCACAACGGGTAAGGGCTAGTAATTGCAATTAACAATTTTTTTCCTTTTCTTTTTGCATTGAACATTGGAACGTTACAATTTGCACTTGCCTTTGGCTCCGTAATCACAAATTGCACAGGGCAGATATGACACAGAACTTAAATATACAAATAAATCGCTGACCCATTTAATAATTGAAGAAATATCGTACAATAAATGAATAGCGGAAATAGTTGATCTACAAGCTTATAGGTGCAGCTTAAGTCACGATGCAACGTGTTGTAGATTTACGACGGCGACAGTATATTCATGCAATCTTTGAAGAAAAAAAATCATCTTTTAACATGCCCAATTTGCCCAAAGATATGCATGCCAGCATAATACTGTATGTTGAATGTGGTAATATAGGATGTATTTGTCAGCCAGTGATGTGCTGCTCTATTACAGGGTGAACTGCTACAACGCTATGAGCGCTCAGTGTCCTTTTGGTGGATTCAAGATGTCTGGCAACGGCAGGGAACTGTGAGTCAAAATATTGTTCATGATAATAATAATCATACATCCAATTGATGTAGCGGTACTCAAAGTGGCTTTACAACTATTAAGAGGATAACTGGATTAAAAGGCTAAAAACTAAGCAAAGAAAATAAATAAATAAAGGGCAAAGAGGGCGATTGTTATTCACTCTATTTCACTAAGTCTGCTATATACAGTATGTGTGTGTACGGTCATAACCATTTAGACTAAACCTCCTTCACAGAAAATATATCCAATCTACAAGCTCACAATGTGTCAATTTACGATACATTGTGAGCTTGTATAGCTGCTTTACTCACAACTTTAGAATGTATTATTCTTTTTTATCTTTGAAAATCATTTAAAATGTTTGAAATGTGTCCATGGTGAATGTGTGTGTGTGTGTGTGTGTGTGTGTGTGTGTGTGTGTGTGTGTGTGTGTGTGTGTGTGTGTGTGTGTGTGTGTGTGTGTGTGTGTGTGTGTGTGTGTGTGTTAAGGGGGGAGTATGCTCTGCAGGAGTACACCGAAGTCAAGGCTGTCACCATCAAAATCTCACAGAAGAACTCTTAACAAGTCATACTTTGCAACTCTGTGAAAAAAGTGCATTTTTCAACGAGCATTTATCCCCACACCTTTCCTTCAGAATGTCCACGCATATTGTTATCCATCCCATGGATTTAATGTTACTGTATGGTGAGGATGTATCATAATTATACTGTATGTCTTCCATTCATCCACGTATGTTACGATTTTGTCACTATAAGGCAGAAACTTATCTCCATATTTTAACTTTTATATTTTTCTTTTCATAAACGAATGCCCTACTTTGTCATGCTACATGCAGTGTCACACAAAAGGAGCAAAAACAGCAGCTCTACAAGCTCAAAATGTGCTGCGATGGTTGTAGATCTGCGCTTAGCTATTTATGACTGTTGTGTGTGTGTGTGTGTGTGTGTGTGTGTGTGTGTGTGTGTGTGTGTGTGTGTGTGTGTGTGTGTGTGTGTGTGTGTGTGTGTATTGTTGTCTATTCAAAGGCGTGATTCATGATTTTGTTTTCCTTTTCATTTTATTATCTGTGATAAAAAAAAGAATCAAATAGAAACATTTTTACAGAGAATTTACAGTGCATGTGATTTATGTACGAAATCAATAAATCTGCTGATAATAACCATAATCATAACCAACGAGTTGTCATTCTGATCTCCTTATTGTCAAACGAAATGTGACCTTCTAGTAATATATTACTGTAATAGTATTATCTGTCCCTCGATGACTAGCAGTGTAACACAGGGGTCTTCAGCGTTTTTCAGACCATGACCCCTAAGTGAGAGACAGCTGAAGAAGGCCCCAGTGGCGCCGTCGGGACGTAAAAAGTGGTGGGACAATATTGTCTGTTTGGGGGGATCGAAAGAAAGATCGATGAATTGTTGTGTATTAGCTTGTCTGACACCTTGATGAGACGTAGACTAGACTACTATGGCCAGAATTGTCATTGCAGCAAGAGGCAAGCATGCAGCGCCAGTTGGGAAAAAATAAATAAATAGGCCAGTCATCCCACAATAGCTCGGGGACATTCAGACCCTTCTGACCCCCCCCCCCCCCCCTGGCGCCTATGGGACCCCCACTAGATACATTGTACTGTACAACATTGTGTTTTCTCAGACATTTAAACATTTGAACCCTCAATACCACACGGACAATATCGGATCCACTAGCTCGTTTTGCGACACGTGTTGAGTGGCCTTGTTCCTGTCACACAAAGATTTGGCGCCCCCCCCCCCCCTGCGGTAACTCTGATAACCTCCTAGGGGTCCCTAGTAGGACACCCTGTTGAAGACCCATGGTGTAACATATTACAGTTGCCAAAACTGTAATCATATTACAGTTATTAATCCAAGTAACTTTGAGTTACTATAGGTTAAAGTGTGATTTGTTTTTGACGTCTATCATTTATACTCCATAGTATAGGTTAATTGTCACTTGGGGGAAAAGGACAAATATACAAGCTTATTTTGTTTACTTTACGCCCTCTCTCAAAGTCATGACGGGTCGGTGGGAGAGGTTGGGTTGAGTAGGACAAAATTACTTTTAATGTAAGTAGTTAATGTTGATACCATGAAATGTAAAGTAACTAGGAATGTATTACTCTTCCTGTGTATCTTGTCCAACACTGATCATAGCCTAGATCTATAGTTAGTTGCTGCGAGAGTGAGGTCTAGCCAACACCAACTCGGGATTCCTGCCCTCCAAAACTTCCTATCCAACATCAGGTTCTTGAGCTCTGCAGTGTTGTCAGCTAAGCTGTCGCGCCGCAGCACGTCTACATAGGTGGTACACTTCTTTCCCCTCATGGCTTTGCCCTGTGGTTGGCTCCCATAGGGTAAATTTACTTGCCTCAAGTTCTGGGTGCCTGACGCAGTGCCCTGCCAGCCTCATCCTTCTCTCTCTGACTTTGTCCGTGACCCGTGGTAGGTCCCCATAGAGGTCCACATTTCTGATGCGGTCCGTCCATGTGACACCTAGTGCCATTCATAGCATTCTTCTGTAGACTCCCTCCAGGGAGGGTCCATGTCTCGGCCCCATACAGCAGTACTGACTCCACTGTGAGGGTCCATGTCTCGGCCCCATACAGCAGTACTGACTCCACTGTGAGGGTCCATGTCTCGGCCCCATACAGCAGTACTGACTCCACAGTAGCTGTGAACAGCCGACTCTTAAGGTCTTCTCCCATGTCTGATTTCCACACTCTCCTCATCCCGTGGAAGGCTTTCCAGGCTAGTGCTCTCCGAACCTTCAGATCCTGTTCAGTTGAGGCAGTCCAGGCCCCAAGGTAATAAAACAGCAACATTCCTATCATAGAATATTACTAGTATAACCGCGGTTCTAAAATCTACCAGTATCCATAACCACTTAAACCTGTTCTGGGAACACATTCGGTTGTAACTACAGTACACAACCCAAACCTTTACCAGTATCCTTGCACTGTAATGCTGAGAGTGGAAAAATGGAACAAAAAATGGACCTGCGGTCAGATGGTTGCTGGTTCAATGCTCCATACGTACTGTATGTACTCATTGTCCAATGTTTCTACTTGAGTAAAAGTACAAAAGTATTGGCATCAAAATATATAATATAGGACTCTGCTGTTTTTTGTTTTAGTTTTTTTCCCCCACAATATTTAGAAAATAGCACATTGGCTGTTCAACTACGAAGTAACTTTGTAGAACGTTTTAAAATAATTGCAGTGGAGTGTAAAGTGCAATACTCTGGACTTAGTAGGCCGACCTCAACATTGCACCTTAAGCACAGTGTACTTGAGTAAAATGTACTCTCCATCCCTGGTTTGTAAGTCCCTGAAGAAGCGTGACGATGATTCCTACTGCTGCTTTGGGCGACCTCGTCCCCTGGGTGCCTTGGTGACGGTGTCTTTGGAGTTGGGGGCGGCCAGTGGCACGTCTTTCTGCACTTTTACGTCCCCCTTGTCCTTCTTGGCCTTGGGAGACTTCTTGCCCTTCTCTGGTACCACTTCTACTGGGACAGAAAGAGACACTTCTAATTGGACAGAAAAAGACAATTCTACTAGGACAAGTGTGTGTGTGTGTGTGTGTGTGTGTGTGTGTGTGTGTGTGTGTGTGTGCTGTGAGTGCGTGTGCTGTGAGTGCGTGTGCTGTGAGTGCGTGTGCTGTGAGTGCGTGTGCTGTGAGTGCGTGTGCTGTGAGTGCGTGTGCTGTGAGTGCGTGTGCTGTGAGTGCGTGTGCTGTGAGTGCGTACCTGGTGGAGGAGGCTCCTCCTCCTCCTCTTCAGGCTCAGTTATGCCAGCCTTGTTGGGCAGCAGGTCCATCAGGTCTTTCATCACCTCGTTGGTGCTGTCCTTGTTGTTCCTACGGTTCTTCTCCTCGTCTCGAGCCTATACACGTCGTCAAAGATGGTGGATTTAGGAAGATATAGACCAGGGGTGGGCAACTGGCAGCCCGGGGGCCACATGCGGCCCCCAGCTTCACTTAATGCGGCCCCGCAGGTTAATATCAGAATACTGATAGTATTGAGTTCAGCTGTTGCAATTCCAAACATGCAAACATGACCTGCTTTAATTATACTTAATGACTAGTATTAAATGACTAGTACATAACGAATAGTATTATTGTATTGTCTTTTTGTGTACAATTTGTATTTAGTTCATAAAGTTATCATAACTAAAACTAAATCCATTTGAAAATCAATACAAAGGTGACTTTTCAGGATTCTAATTTTTTTTAAAGCAAAACATTATTCAGTATTTAGAAAAAATAGCTGATCTACAAGATCAAAACGCGTCGCAGCGCGACACGTTTTGAGCTTGTAGATTGGCTATTTTTTGCTACGACAGTAATATGCAATGCGGCCCTCTGGCGTGAGTGTGGAAATATAGTGATATAGACCATATCAAACGTAACCGCAAGAGGCGACAGAAAAGGTCAGACAGAGAAATTGTGTACCGAGTTTCATGAGGTTTGTAAATGTATCTGTAGGAGTAGCAAAACTTTTGTTTTGCAAAGATCAGCGCTTTAACGAAATGATTTGAAAATGTATGGCTACTTCGGCAGTTTTTATTTCGTTCTTATTTAATTTTCGTGAAAAAAGGATAGCCGACGACTATAGTTTTTAGTAGACGAAATCAATGCAGGAGAGGAGAGAGCATAAACGACTAACCATCTGCATCTTCTTCTTGAGGTCGATGTTAGCCTGTTGGTATCCTTGGGACAATGCATTCAGGTAGTAGAGAGCCAGTCTGTGAAGATAAACACATCACAACACAATTAATGCATTCAGGTACTACTTCAGTAAACCTCAAACATGATGAGGCCTGGGTTGGTATGTATGTGCTGTGTATGATATTACACCATGAGGAGGACAGCAGCCAGTGGCGTGCACAGATAAACACTAGGGGGTGCTAGAGCACCCCCTGCCCTTTTGGCAATTTTGCTCTTTAAAAAAAAGGAAAAAAGTGTGTGGACCATGGTGACATTGATCAAATCTTGATAAAAAAACGCTTCTACTATATTATTCAGGCCCCCGCAATCTAAAGCTATGTTTCTATGTCAGTGGTTCTTCGATTAAAGAAAAATAGCAGACCTACAAGCTCGGTGGCACTCGGTGGCGCGCTATGAGCTTGTAGATCTGCTATTTTTCAATAGCTAAAGCACCAAAATGGGTTCCCGCCCCAAAATGCGCTGCACAAGGTGCCCTTTTTTTTCACTTGAGCACCTGCCCCTCTAAATGTCTGTGCACGCCACTGACAGCAGCCATGATGAGGCCTGGGTTGGTGTGTATGTTCTGTGTATGATCTTACACCATGAGGAGGACCGCAGCCATGATGAGGCCTGGGTTGGTGGCGTAGGTGAAGATGTTCACAATGAAGGACGGCAGGTCTTGTTCTATGGTCTCCATGACAACATCGTACATCTTATCCTGGCCACTGGGGGGGAAAGGACATAAGGCAAGTCTCAAATGTTGTATCATTGCTTTACCTAAAGGAGAATTCTGGACCAGCGCTTTTATTACCACGATGTAATTACTGTATATCTGCAATGATTATATCCATCTTTTGAGCGCACCGTAGCTCAGAACACGTGCGCTGCGTCCTAGGCCCCTTCGCCTTTTGACAGAAACCCCTTTGGGACAAAACACTGTGCATTGTACTAGGAAGGTCATTACGAAAGAAAGGTGTGTAGAAAAAAGGATTTTAACCGATCAAAAAAAAAAGCGATTTAGTGTATGACCGGAGCTGCAGCACGCAGTGGGTGGAGTTATGTAATTATTCACCCGTACCACTCCATAATGGATCATATAAGAAAGAAGAAAAAATGAAGAAAACATCTAGTCAATTGGATTTCCTCTTGGCAATATCTGTAGAGGGCGCAGTGGAATAACTAAAAGTATTTTTTCTTCTGGACAAAAAGTGAATTTTATACGTGTGGTGGGGGGCTCAGACTCACGAGCGCGTCCACCGGGGGATAGTAGGCTTTTTTCACACCAAAACTGTCTTTGTGTTGGTGAGTAGCGAAATTGTTCTTTGTATTTTTGCAGAAGTCGAGAGGCTGTGCTGCAGGTTCTGCACACAACAATAATGCCTCCTCCACCTGCATCAAAGAAGAGATTCGTCCAAAGCAAACCTTTTAGTTTCGCTACTGCAGCGCAGTAAAGACGTTTGTCTGATTATTTTAAGTCCACTTTTGTGTGTGCGCGCGTGCGCGTGTCCACGTGACATAATTAAATGCTGTGGCACCATATCACCATTACACCACTGGACACGTCAAGTCGTCAACCCGAAATGAAGAAATGGGAAACCCATTAACTCTGTTCACCAAGGGATCTAGTACAAACCAATTAAAACCCCTTGCTGCGTGGCTCACCTGAAGGGCCCGCAGTCGAAGGAGGGCGGCAGCGTCATGATGGTGTAGATGACGGGCAGCAGGCTGAGGAACAGCACCAGCAGCAGCAGGCCCATGTAGAAGTTGTTGGAGCGCGACGCCTTGAACACGCGGGCGTGCGGCACGTTGCAGCTCATCACCGCCCAGCACTGGTAGTACATGGAGGTGAGCAGACGCAGCACGTTCAGACCCACCAGGCCCGGGGCATAGAACGCGCCCATCCTGTAAACAACAACAGGACAACCGTGAATGAAACCCCCATTAAAACCTGCGGGAAAGCATCCGTGTCACTTTAAGATCAGTGGTTCTCAACCAGTGGTCATTGATGCAGCTAAATGATGCAGAGTTGGTCCCCCTATAGAGCGTAAAATGAAACCAAAATCGACCCTTGGTCCATTTGGTGTCATTTACTCTCTCAAGACTTTAATTATTCTTGAACTGCATTACTTAATTTACAAGAAGTCTACACAGTTAGAGAATAGCAGAATTGGTTTTTTTTTATCAATGTTTGAATGTTATCTCTACAAACTATTCTTTAGTTTGGGATATGAGAGATTTAGAGGCATACATCTCAGCAAATGAAAAAGGTTGAAAACCACTGCTTTAGATTTTAACCACTTTAACCATTATTTTATACTTTGGCTATTCAAAAACTGTGAACATTTGTGGTTTCCTTTTTTAAAGTTAACCTTTTTTTACTCAAATATTTGCTTCTGGGGGGGTTCATGGAAAAAAATATTTCAGATACATTTGAGCATTTTTTAAAGACATTATTTTGTAGAATCGGCCTCAGGCCTATTAGGTCTATTACAGGACATAAATACTCAAGATTAGTACTTCAGGTCAGGACGGACGGACGGACAGTAGCTTGCGAGGATAGTTCAGGCAGGCATACTTGAGGGGTTACAGTACACGCTGTGCTTATGTGGGTACATACGGACGCTACTACACATGACCCATACGGCATACTCTGGCGTGGCAAGCAGCTGACCAATTGCCGGCTTATTTAATCTAAAACCTCTGTCAGAGCTATTGAAAGGAGAGTCCCGCCAATGAGGGGGCAGAAAACAGCGGCAGTCACGTTGTTCATGTAACTCGTTTGTCACTATAAAGCCCAGACCAGACATGGGACAATGCCGGTTCAGGCCTTTGGCACAATTCGCTAACAGAAGTCTATGTAGAAGAGGACTGGTGGCGCAACTCTCTCTCTCCCTAAGGCTCTGACCTCAGTCTCTGTTCCTCCTTTCTTCCTCCTGGACTGTTGGTATGCGCCTCTTTGCTCCCACCGCCACCCCAGCACCACCAGTGGGCTCTGCTAATAGTTCTGTTCCCCATGGTAGTCGGGGGCCCCGGGGATTTTTTTGTTCAGATTCTCGCAAATTCGCCAAATTTGGCACAGATGTTGTCCACACCGTACTTAAGCATTTTAAGATGGGTGCCAAGATTGGCGCCCCATGGTACTGCCATATTGCGCAATCCAATATGGCTGCCACCCGAAAAAAACGGAAAGTCATAGAATCATAAATGATACCACTTTTTAGGGGGTTTCTGGGTCGTAGAATCTGATTCTGGTGTTGTTTTAATGATTTGAGGTCAAGATTACCCCTCAAGGTCAAGTTTACTCATCAAAGTTAGTATATAAAGGTAATAATGGGGTAAAATCCAATATTTCTGGTGCGCCATGCCAGATGCTACCCCCAAAAAGTTATTTTTTTTCCATTATAAGTTGTAGTTGTATATGTATCAATGTAAGGGGTTAAACGCTGAGGGAGTGGCTGGGCCGGCCGAATGGATGAAGAAGAACGACAAGACTCAGTCACAACAAGAACAACAAGATGCCGGCTCCAAAAAAGCAGCATAAAAGTGGTCATGAAAAGCGGAAGCTAAAAGAGGAGCGCGATGAGCGTCTAGCCAAAATGACGAAACTAGACAAGTTTTTTTTAACAACACAGCAACTTCCCGCGGCAGCGGCTCCCTCCTCTCCAGGCGGCCAGGAGGAGACTTCCCTCCCGGGCCCTGCTCGTTCTTCTTCCCCGCCACCCCAGCCTCAGCGTCAGCCCTCGGAGTTGCCAACGAGTTCGAACACTTCAACCCAACCGCCCCGTCCGGTAACAGGTACAGACGTCACGTCGCCTAGCTGTAAATATATTATATAAATTATAAATTGCTGACCGGAGTGCACCTGGCTACAATCACGCATGGGTCAATGGAGTACGGGACTGGCAACATTTATCTGACAAGATTGACTCACATGCTTGATTTATCATATTAACTTATTTTAATCAACCCCGTGGGCCGGCCCTGTCCCGCTTCTTCAGGTGGCCAGGAGGAGACTTCCCCCCCGGGCCCCGCTCGTTCTTGTTCTTCTCCCCCGCCACCCCAGCCTCAGCGGTCGGATCCAACAAGTTCGACCCAACCGCGGCCCCGTACGGTAACAGGTACGAACGTCATGTCGCCTAGCTAGCTGTAAATAACAAACATAATTCTGATTATATAAAAGGTATTTTAGATATTAATTTATTGTATCACCCCCGTGCCCCGTCCCACTTCTCCAGGCGGTCAGAAGGAGACAGAGTTGGCGGTGACTGTCACTGTGGCTGTGCCCAGTGATGTACCCGCCACCAGTGAACCTGTTGCAGCAGCAGAGGTTGAGCCCCCCCGACTGGCCAGCACAGATCGAGGACACTACGACATCATCACTCACCGGCCTCCCGATGCCAAGACAAAAAGCTATATAATAGCAACAGGTTCATGTAGGCCTACCGGGCCATTTCCCAGAGAAGAAAAAAAAAGGTGTTTCTCTGAAAAATACTACACCACCACAACCAAGGCAGGTATCAAAATACAGAGATCATGGCTCTGTTATTCGCCCACATTGGACTGTGCCTATTGTGAGCCGTGCTGGTTGTTTGCTGACCGGAGTGCACCTGGCTACAATCACGCATGGGTCAATGGAGTACGGGACTGGCAACATTTATCTGACAAGATTGACTCACATGCACGATCTCAGATTCATACCGGAGCGTGTATCATATGAAAAGTGGAAGAGAAACGAGAGAATTGACGCAGACATGGAGAATGCCGTGAGAAATGCTGCCAATTACTGGAGACAGGTACTTGAGCGTATTATCAATGTTACAATCACTCTGGCCACTTGTAACTTGTCTTTTAGAGGACACAGGGAGAAAATTGGACAGCCTAACAGCGGGAACTTTCTCAGTATAATACAGCTTTTAGCATGTTATGATTAGGGGTGGGTCCCGAATCTCGGTACCAAGTATGTACCGAACCAAACGTGCCTGGGTACCGGGTACCCATTACAATAATTCAATTTCGGTTCTCTCTATCGGTTCCCACAGACACGCGGTCACACGCAATTTATTTATTTTCTTCCCTTAATAGATGTGCAGGGAACAGAGCTGATCTACAAGCCTACACCGCGTTGCATCAGCGCCGAGTTGTGGGCTTGTGGCTTGCAGAGGCGGAGCCATCTCTCTGCATGGAGTTAGTTGTCGAGGAGTCTAGAGACAGAGAGACGCGCTGTGCCTGGCACTGAGGCGACATCATTATTAAAGTTTCTTAAACGTAATTTTCAAGTAAAGTTTATGGGAGGAAACTTTTAAGAGGGGACAGGAATCTTGCGCCTTGTATGAGTCTTCACTACTGCATACGTGCGCAGCACGCTGGCTGCGCAGCATTGAATCAACATGAGACAAGGAGAGAAAGCGTCGGTGCACTCACTTCGAGTGCGCACCCGTGTGTGTGTGACTGTGAGTGTGTGTGTGTGTGATCACGGCGTAGGGTCAGATACCCAGTCTAACTTCGAGAGGTGGCGAAAAAACAACAAAAGATAGCCTACTTTGGGCAGCCCGTGTGCATGCACATTTCTGTTAGTAGCAAACCACAGCCTTTGTTTTCAATGATCCCCCATTGACGCGCTGCCCCTTCCCCTTCATTAGCGATGCTAATTTACACAGTCAATCGTGTGTGTGTTGCTCTCAGATCTCAGACATGCTTTTATTTGTTATTGGTAAGAGAAGTAGCCTACAACACTATTGCCCTGGGTAAATACAGAATCGATATTATATAGATACTGTAACGATCCCAGGAACCGGAGGCAGAGACGTAGTTCCAATGATAAAGATCCCTCTTTATTCCTTCAATAATCAACAGTATAACAACAGCATTTGTCTGTGTTCCTCCTAGCCTGGTTTGCACTCTCAACCAAACTATACCCACACAGTGTACCCACAAGCCCCCGTCAATCACTCCCCAGTAAGTCCCGCCCCCAAGACGGTCCTATTGGCTGCAGCCATAGCTGGCCGCTACACTACCCCCCCCTCACAAAAGTCCTCGACCCCGAGGACCGGGCCAACAGGCAAGACAAACAGCCAACGTACACCACGGCAACAGCCTAGAAATCAAAGCAAGAACCAAATACATTCCCCACATCCCAAATACAGTTCACAACTCTCTTTTTTTTTTTTTTTCACAATTCACAACGTCCTTGTCAGACCAGTGCCCCAGAGGACACCACATAGTCCCCCAGACGGGCCGGAGGTCTCGTCCGCCTCCTCGGCCGAGACCCTGTAGGGGTCGGGGGTAGGGGGACAGGGGCAGGGGGGGGGGAAAGGGTGCCCGGGGGGGGGGCAGGGGGGGAACGGGACAAGGGCGTAGGGGCAGGGGAAACAGTGTCTCCTTGTGGCATGGGCGGGGACCCGGGGGGGAGTTGGGCTGCCGGAGGAGAGGGAAAGGTCGCCGGTGCGTTCGTGTCGGGGGAGGGGGGACCCCCCCTGTAGGGGGCCAGTCTGTCTCTGTGGAGGGCTACCTTCCTCCCCCGAGGAGGCATCTGCACACGGTAAACAACCTCTCCCAGCCTCTCTAACACCTTGCAGGGTCCTGTCCACTTGCTGTCCAACTTGGGGCTCCGTCCCTTCTTCCGTAACGGATTGTAGACCCAGACTAGCTCGTCTGGTGCGAAGTCTCGGCCCCGGGACTTCACGTCGTAGTAGCGCTTCTGCTTCACTGCGGCCTCCTGTAGCTGCACCCGGGCGAAGCTGTGGGCAGAGTCCAGGCGGTCCTGCAGTTTCCTGGCGTACTCTGGCCCTGCAGGGACGGCTGGGGCGTCCGGCGGGCGACCGAAGACCAGCTCAGCTGGGGTGCGCAGCTCCCGTCCCAGCATGAGGAGAGCCGGTGTGCACTCCGTCGACTCCTGTACCGCAGAGCGGCATGCCATGAGCACCAGGGGCAGGTGCTTGTCCCAGTCCCGCTGGTGTCGGGAGGTGACGATGGCAAGCTGATCTCCCATGTTCCGGTGAAACCTCTCCACCAACCCGTCGCTCTGGGGGTGCAACGGGGTAGTGCGAGTCTTGTGTATGCCCAGGCGCTCGCACATGGCAGCGAACACCCGAGATTCAAAGTTCGTCCCCCTATCGCTGTGTAGGGACTCCATGGCGCCGAACCGGCTAATCATGCCCTCCACCAGGGCATCAGCGACCGTTACCGCCTCCTGGTTTGGGATGGCGTATGCCTCTGGCCACTTAGTAAAGTAGTCTATGGCGGAGAGGACATAACAGTTGCCCCCCTCGGAGCGTGGGTACGGTCCCGTAATGTCTATCCCCACCCTCTCCATCGGGCACCCCACCGGGAACTGTTGGAGTGGCGCTTGCGAGCGCCCGGGGGGGCCTTTGCGGGCAACGCAGAGATCACAGCGACGGCAGAAGTCAGCGACGTCCCTCTTCTGCCGCCCCCAGTAGAAGTTCTGCCGAAGACGGCGAAGTGTTTTGGTGACTCCAAAGTGTCCCGACCCACCTGCTCCGTGCATGGCTTTCAGTACAGCCTCCTGCAGGTCCTTAGGGACCACCACTTGCCACTGCTCCTCCCCGGTGGCCGCCGTCTTGAACGCCCGCTGTAGTACTCCTTCGGACAGCCGCAGTGAGTCGAACATGGTCCACAGACCCTTGGTCGCCTTGGAGAGGGGCGCCACCGCCTCCCATGGCGCGCGCTGCTGGGCCTCCACCCACAGCAAGACGGGCTGCAGGTCCGGGTCTTCCTCCTGTTTGTCTCTCCATTCAGTGTCTGTCACCGTTTGCAGCTCCTTGCAGACGACCTCCTCGATCCTCCTAACGGCTGTACACTCCTCCCCCTCCGTACGCCGTTCCAGCTCCCGTGCTTCTCTCCTCTCGCAGTAGCGGCAACCTTCCATCGCACACGGCCGGCGTGATAGGGCATCCGCGTTGGAGTGGCGGGCCCCTGGCCGGTGTTCTATCTTGAAGTCGTATTCCTGCAGCTCCTCCAACCACCTGGCGACCTGCCCCTCTGGTTCCTTGAAAGTCAATAACCACTGGAGAGCTGAGTGGTCCGTCCTCACCACGAAGGGAAGACCGCACAGGTAGTATTTGAAGTGTCTGGTAGAAAGTACTACTGCCAAGAGCTCCCGGCGGGTGACGCAGTAGTTCCGCTCAGCCTTGTTGAGCTTTTGGCTAAAGTAAGCCACCGCTCTCTCTCCCTCCGGCCACAGCTGGGATAGGACTCCCCCCACCCCCACACCGCTAGCGTCAGTGTCTAGTATGAAGGGCAGTGTGGGGTCAGGCGGAGCGAGAACCGGAGCCTCGCACAGCGCCTGCTTCAGACCGAGGAACGCCTCCTCGCACCTCTCAGTCCATGTGAAGTCTCTGTCCTTCTCCAGCAGTCGGTATAAGGGTGATGCAATGGTGGCGAAACCCTTCACATGTCTCCTGTAGTACGAGGCCAGACCGATGAAACTCTTCACCTGACTCTGGTCACGGGGGGTGGGCCACTCTTCCACCGCCCGCACCTTGTCATTCATGGTGCCAATACCTTCCGCGTCCAGCTCGTGCCCCAAGAAAGTCACCTCTCTGCGCATGAAGTGGCATTTCTCAGGGTGCAACGTCAGCCCTGCAGCTCTTATCCTCTCCATAACGCGCCTCAGGGACTCCAGGGCCACCTCGAAGGAGCGGCCGTGGACCAAAAAGTCATCCAGATACACCAGGCACTCCTGGCGGGGGATACCAGACAACACTTTGTCCATGAGCCGGGCGAAAGTGGCAGGTGCATTACAAAGACCGAAGCTGAGGACTTTGAACTGCCATAGCCCCCGCCCGGTGCAGAACGCAGACTTGGAGCGAGATTCAGGGGAGAGGGGGACCTGATAGTAGCCGCTCTTGAGGTCCAGTGTGGTGAACCACGAGGACCCGGAGACTAGGTCCAAGGACTCATCGATGCGGGGGAGGGGATACGAGTCCTTCGTGGTCACGTCATTCAACCGCCTGTAGTCGACGCAGAACCGCCAGTCTCCGTTCTTCTTCGCGACCATGACCACCGGCGCCGCCCAGGGGCTTTCTGACGGCTCGACGAAGTCTGCCTGCAGTAGGTCTTCCAAGGCCTTGTCACATGCCTGCTGACGAGCGAGAGGGAGGCGGCGTGGCCGGCACTTTATGGGCGCCGCAAGTCCAGTGTCAATCACGTGCTCTGCCATGGTAGTCCTCCCCACCTCGCTCTCACTCGTCGCAAAACAGTCCTGGAACTCCTCAAGCAGCCGTCTCAGCTGTTCCTGCTGCTGCTTCTCCAAGTCCCCGTACTCCTCTCTCCACACGCCGGAAGGCAGCTCACCCCCGCCCCCCTCGCCGGGCAAGGCCGTGGCTGCTGACTGGCACTGGAGGTGCCCAGCGTCGATCGACGACTCCTCCCCCCCCTGGGGAGGCCACGCTGGGCACGGGGAAAAGCTGGTGGAGGATGGCGGGGTGAACACAGGGGCCAGCGGAGATAGAGACTGGACGATGGGCTGGGCAGGGGGCAGGGGGCCGGTAGCTAGGGGGCCCATGGCAACTGTAGGACCCCCCGGAAAGCTAAGCGTACCCCTCCCCATGTCCAGCAGACACCCCGTGTCCTGGAGGAAGTCCAGTCCCAGGATGAAGCAGTCCTGCACGTCCGCCACCCAAACCAGATGGCGAACACGTCTGCCTCCCACGCACAACCACATCAGCCCCTTCCCCAACATGGGAGCCAGCTGACCTGTGGCCGTGCGGAGGCGCACCGCTGTAGGCTGCAGTGTTGTCCCGCCGGGCAGGATGTCCGGCCTCACCAGCGTCACCGACGACCCGGTGTCCACCAGGCCGGCAGTAGGCACCCCTTGGACAGTGACAGCGACATGGCAGGAGCTCCCACCCCCGGAGCTCCCACGGATCCACCCCACCACGACCGGTGGAGCACCGCTGTCATCTACTTCTGGGGGGGGTAGAGCCCCTTCCCCCCCGCTACACCACTGGGCTCCTCCTGCTGACGGACGAGGCTGAGAAGGTGGCGGCGTGCTGTCATCTACTTCTTGGGGGGGTGGAGCCCCTCCCCCCTCGCTGCACCGTTGGGCTCCCTCCGCTGGACAACAGGCCTGGGCTGGCGATGTTGGGGCAGCGGTGGAAATAGGGGCCCGCATATCCCCGTCTATGCGGACCCCGAGGAGTTTCCCCGCTTCTGGAGAGCAGCCGGGCACCTCCGTAGTATGTGGCCGGGCTGGCCACACCCCCAGCAGACCTGCGGGCCACGCGGCGGCGGTACCTGTAGAGTCACCGCCCGTAGCAGCTCAGTCATCTCCGCCGCCCATGCTGGCACCTCCTCCCTGGCGGGGCATCCTGACGCAGCCCTCACCGCATGGGAGCTCACTTCCTGTCCACCGCTGGCAGCAGCACTCTGCAGGCTCTCCCTCTCTATAGCCGCCTCCAGAGCTTCTAGCAGAGACTTTGGGTGCTGGAGTTGTACTTGTACACGCAGATCAGGGGGGGAGATGGCCCCGACGAACAGATCAGTAGCCAATTCACTCCGTGCATCGGCGGGCATGTGACTGTATGCCCGCCGCACCTGGCCCTCAATGTCATTAGCCAGCCCCCGGAGCGACTCACCAGGCTTCCTGCACCTTCCTCTCAGTTCATTTTTCAAGAGCGCTGGCTGGGACCACGTTCCAAACCGCCTCTTGAGGGCCCCCACCAGGGCATCGTAGCACCGCCGCTGCACAGGGTCCAGAAGCAGGAGACATGATAGAGCGTCCCCCTCAAGGCACAAAGCCAACTGCAGTGCCTTGTCCCTTGAGTCCCACCTTCTAGCGTCCGCCAGCAGTTCAAATTGGGCATGAAACGCCTCCCAGTCCGAGCCACCATTGTACTTGGGCGTCTTCACGGAGGCAGCAGACGCGGGAAAAAAAACGGGAGGAGGATGAGGCGGCTGCTTGCTGTCCGTGGCGTCCCCCGCGGCGCGACCTCCGCGGTGGTCAGCCTCCGTGGCCAACTCTAGCTGGGGCATGACGCCCGACGGTCCAGGCAGCCCATAATCTGCTCCGTTCCGCGGCTCTTTCTTTATTTTCGCTCCACCGGAGCTATCCATGTCATCTGCCGGTCTAGCTAACTGAAGCTAAGCTAGCTAGTAAACAATGCGCGCAACTTACGTCTCCGTACGACAATCAGTCTTTAGTTTTAGTTTTCTTCAGACACCAGTGTAACGATCCCAGGAACCGGAGGCAGAGACGTAGTTCCAATGATAAAGATCCCTCTTTATTCCTTCAATAATCAACAGTATAACAACAGCATTTGTCTGTGTTCCTCCTAGCCTGGTTTGCACTCTCAACCAAACTATACCCACACAGTGTACCCACAAGCCCCCGTCAATCACTCCCCAGTAAGTCCCGCCCCCAAGACGGTCCTATTGGCTGCAGCCATAGCTGGCCGCTACAATACATTTAAAAGAATCACTATATTATCCACAAATGGCTCAATAAAGGAGAAGATGTTATACTATTCATTATACATGTCTTTAGTATACAGTATACACTCTGCTCTGACATGCCATGCAGACTGTGCACCACATGATATTTTTTTCTAGATTTCTGACTTTGTGTTGCAGTGATGTTTATGTTGTGTAGTCTCTCAGGCATATTTGTTGTCATTGTCAGTAGTAAGAGGTAACTGTAGTATCCACAAATGGCTCAACTGTTAAAGGAAAAGGATGTTGGTCTATACTCTATTCATCTGTCTTAAAGCAAAGTCTTTGTAATAAAAGCTTTGTGAAAAACAATTGACCTTAAGTTTATACCATTTATTTTTTTACTATATTATCCACAAATGGCTCAACTGAATGAGGAGGAAGAGGATGTTACACTATTTATTCATTACATGTCTTAAATTGACATTGAGCTTTTTTGTTAAACATTTGACCTCTTTTATATCATTTTGGAACCGAAATAGGGAACCGTTAAGAACCGGAATCGATAAGCAGAACCGGAATCGGTACCGGACTCGAAAAAGTCCTAACGATACCCATCCCTAGTTATGATCCAGTTCTAAAATAACTTATTGAGCGACCACAAGGTTCTGTTAAATACTTGAGTCCTGACATTCAAAACGAAATAATCTACATTATTGCAAAACGGGTGCACTGCGACATTCAAGAGGAAATAAACAGTGCTCCATTTTTCTCTGTTATTATGGACACAACCCAGGACATTTCTAAAATAGACCAGATGAGCCAGCTTTATAGGTATGTGATTATCGAGCAGGATGAAAACAACAACGCTAAAGATCTCCTGATAAAGGAGGCTTTTCTAGGTTTCGAGGAAACAGCTGAAACATCTGCCCATGAGCTGCAGAAGAAAATTGTGGGCGCCATACAGCGTAACGGGTTTGACCTGAGCAAATGCAGGGGCCAAGGATACGACGGCGCGGCTAACATGAGTGGAGTATATTCCGGTGTGCAGGCCAGGATCATGGAGATCGAGCCGCTTGCCAAATATGTGCACTGTGCTGCACACAACTTGAATCTGACTCTAAATGACTCTCTTAAAAATGTACCAGAGATGCGTCAATTCTACGACACTGTGGAGAGTATTTATGTTTTTTTTGGCCAAAGTATTAAGAGATGGTCGATCCTTACTGGTCTAATTTCATCTGAACGCTCAGAGCATGCTAATGTTACTCTAAAACGTCTCTGCCCCACTAGGTGGTCCTCAAGGCATGATGCCCTTAATGCCCTGAGGTACCGTTATGTAGATATCATGAAAGCTTTAGCTAAAATCAACCTCGTCAGCACAGATAAAGAGAAACGTGATGAAGCTGCAGCCTTGAAAAAGAAAATGGAAAATTTCAGCTTTATTTTCCTAGTTGTACAGCAAACAAAAATACTGGAAAATGTGAATGCAGTGTCTCAAATGTTGCAAGCAAAAGATGTTGACCTCCATCAAGCAGTTGAACACCTCTCCAACATAATTCAGACCCTCTCTGCATACCGAGAGGACTTTGGCGAGGTCAAGCGCACCGCTCAAAATGTTGCAGCAAAATGGGGAGCACAGAGCGAGTTCGTGAATACACGCAATAGAAGAGTGAAGCGCCACTTTGATGAACTATGTGAAGATGAAAGGCTTGCTGATGGTGAAAGCTGCTTCAGAATACATGTCTTCAACGCCAGCCTGGACATTATTATCAGCCAGCTTTCACAGAGGTTCATTTCTATGCGTGAAACTAACGAGGTGTTCCACGCTATCCACCCGGGCACACTGCACAAAGCGCAGGATGACGCACTTCACGAGGACGCACGGCGCCTCGCGGACCACTACAGCAGGGATTTATCCTCAAGTTTCCCTGATCAACTGTGAAGGATATGGCGAAGATGCTTATTGTGGAAAACAGCACCATGGCAGCATCATTTACTGATGTTTGCACTGCGTTAATGTTATATCTCACCATACCTGTCACTGTAGCGAGTGCAGAGCGCTCATTCTCCAAGCTCAAGTTGATAAAGAATTATTTAAGGAGCAGCATGGGACAAGAGAGACTCAGTGGACTGGCTACGCTTTCTATTGAGAACTGCAGAGCGAGGGCTTTGGACCTGAGAAGCATCATAGATGACTTTGCTGAGTACAAGGCCCGTAAGGTGACCTTCTAATGATTGAGTACTCTGGCAACAGCCACATCCATTCCATGCTGTGGTTTTGTAAGTCATATAATGAGCTGTGTGTTTTTGTATTTTTATGTTTGATAGTTTGGAGACATCAGGCTGTGGTAGTTTTGTTTTTGTGCCCAAGTCAGGGCAGGTTGTTTATTGATGAATATACTGTATGGACACTGAGCTTGGAAGCTGGTGCTGTCTGCATGTGGTGCTGAAAAGCTGGTTTTATGATTGATTGAAATATTTTTTTGTTTGCAGAATTACAGTACATTTCAAGCACAAACTCAATACAAAGACTGTTAACTGTGAGTGGACGTTTACTCAATGCTGTACCATATGTTCTCATGCCAATAAAGCCCCTTTGAATTTAATTGAATAATTTAAATGTGTGGCCGGTCACCTCACCTGTAATGTTAGTCTATACCTATTGTGTGTGTGTGTGTGTGTGTGTGTGTGTGTGTGTGTGTGTGTGTGTGTGTGTGTGTGTGTGTGTGTGTGTGTGTGTGTGTGTGTGCATGGGCACGCGCACGCACAATTGTTTATGGCGGTGGTGGGGGGCCTACAAAATATTCTCGCACCGGGGCCCACCATGACCTCCCTACGCCACCTTGTGGTTGTCGTTTTTCCGTTAATATTGTATCTGTGTTGTCCCAGCCTTGTACCTATTGTTTTACCCATTTCTCCGACATATTGTAAACCACATTTGTCACATGTGATTAAGTAAATGCAGTTGCTGGTTCTAGTTGTTATTTGTTGTTTAATCTCTAACACGCGTTTTGTAGTTCTATTTTTGACTAATTGTTTGGGTTTGAAGTATTCTGGTCCCTCACGTGCTGGTGTGTTGATTTCTTTTAGCTTGCTGTGTACTAGATAATCTTTAAGGTTTTTGTTTTTTCTGTAGGCCGATATAATTTTATAATCTTTTAGAAGATCATCCGTTCGGTTCTCAAAATTCCTTTTTATTCTGTTGTTGGCTAGTGTGCTCTGTGTTGAATAACTGGTTATCAGGGCCAATTTAGGGCCTGGATCTCGCACTCTTATATAGCTATTTCGGACTGGTTTGGTCCTTCTTCAGGCAAGATTCTGTTAGAAGAATGATTAGTTGTGCTGCAGCCCTGGTTTTTATGTGTTCCTAATGGTGGGCGTGACTAGTAGTCTTTGGCCAATTAGCTTTGTTTGATGGGTGTGGTTTACTTGGCCATTGTTTCACTCTATCCAATCAGAATCAATGGGTGTGTGTTCCATTGTTCTGGATTCTTTCATTTGTGGTTTGGTTTTAGTAGAGACAAAATGTCTCTAATGGAGAATCAGTAATAATTATAAAAGAATTTCCTCCGGTTTACAGGTACTAGCTAGGGGGGGAATTAAAAACCTTCAGTGCACTGTGCCTACACATGTTGCGACTGTGTAGGCACAATGCAAGGAATAAATGCATTCGCCATGTATCCAAAAGGAAGTCTGATCCAATCATTTTTAGATTTCTCCAGTTTAATCCTGAGTTTAAGTTTTGTTGTGTTCAAGATCTGATTTTAGGCATGTTTAAGCCTCCAGGAAAATCCGTGTTGAGGTTCTTAATCCACTGTTTTTCATTAAAACGTCTTTGTCCTACTGTCCAGTTGAGATTGTGTTGAAGTCCAGCGCATTTTAGAGCTTCAATGCCATGAGCCATGAAATGTTGCACAAACCTTGTGGTTGTCTTTTTTCCATTGTTAATATTGTATCTGTGTTGTCCCAGCCTTGTAGCTATTGTTTTACCCGTTTCTCCGACATATTGTAAACCACATTTGTCACATGTGATTAAGTAAATGCAGTTGCTGGTTCTAGTTGTTATTTGTTGTTTAATCTCTAACACGCGTTTTGTAGTTCTATTTTTGACTAATTGTTTGGGTTTGAAGTATTCTGGTCCCTCACGTGCTGGTGTGTTGATTTCTTTTAGCTTGCTGTGTACTAGATAATCTTTAAGGTTTTTGTTTTTTCTGTAGGCCGATATAATTTTATAATCTTTTAGAAGATCATCCGTTCGGTTCTCAAAATTCAAAAATAATAGTTCTGTTCCCCATGGGGGGGAGGGGGGGGGGGGTTTTATTGTATATCTATCTCTATGCTCTTAATGTTTAATGAGGGCTGTCTAGCATATTATATCCACAATTCTCATTCTATAATGAAATATTGGTTCAATCTATTTCTGAGTTATCTGACTGAACTGCCAATACTGGCAGACACAGAACAATACTTAATGAATTGTTTTGCCCTTCATTTAGCCATGCAGTCCAACCATTTGTAGTCCTCACACACTCATCTTATGGACATGCCCTGCTGACAAACATGATATATCAAAGCAATTGTTTCACAATTGCACCCACTGTACCCACATGCAGCGATGGTATGTGTATTTTAGTATGTTACAGCTGAAGCAAGTATCCCATGTACATGTAAAATAAAATATTTGTTGGTGGTTTCATTTGTTGACCCATTCTGAACGGGAACCCATTTTGGTGTTAGCACTATGTTATGCTTTACTTATTGAAAAATAGCAGATCTACAAGTTCATAGCGCGCCACCGAGTGGCGCGCTACGAGCTTGTAGGTCTGCTATTTTTTGAAAAATCGAAGAACGACTGACATTTTTAGAATCTGATCTCAGGTCAGAATGGGTTCATCAGACCAGTGTGTGTCCAGTGGAAACCTCGTATGAATCTGATCTCAGGTCAGAATGGGTTAAGGGTCCGGGTTTGAGGGGCTGAATAATCGGTCCCTCTAACATACGGGACTATACATACCATATCATGCCTTGATTGAAGATCAGTCCAAGCACATTACCGCTGATGTCAAACTCTCCATAGGAAGGCTGCAAACACAAACACAAACGTCGACAGTAACACAAGACTGAATCTCAATTTGCATCTCTCTGTTCTCTCCGTCTCTCCACATGGCTCTCTCTCTCTCTCTCTCTCTCTCTCTTTAATTAAGTTCTCTGAGCGGTGTCTGGTTTACTTCAGCATGAAGGATCACTTTTCTTATTTTGTCAGCAGTATCGAGTTGAGTTGCAGGAGCCAGTACAAACAGTACTGGTATACTGCCAGGCCGTAGCAAAGCATCTGCGTGCCGTACACATTCACCATCACATAAACATACATGTATTTACAAATAGTTGTGTATATGCCACATGTATATTATAAACATTCAGTGTTGTACATAATATTCCACGCAACACTACATTGTAATACAAAATGTTTTTAACGTGTTTTGATGTTTTTAAAGGCGGTTTCAGTGTTGAGTCTACATGGTGCAAGACACTGACACACAAATCAAACGCAGCACGCGGAGCGGCGGAGTCAGTTCAGTCAGTCAACCTCAAGGGAAGTTCTTGCTTGCTCAAAGGCCCATACTATGCTCAAGGGGTTAACATGCTGCATTACTATGTGGGAGTATACGTGTGTGCAAGTCTCTCACGTCATTCGCTGATGCGGCAGTCAGCTGACTAAGTGGGCAGGCTACTTAAGCTCACTAGACTCCATGCTCTTCCTGCCTTCCTCTGCTCATGGTTCCCCGGTCGTATGTGATGTTTTCTCCCACCACCACCCCAGCACCACCGGTGGGCTCTGCTATCTATGCTCCCCATGGGGGGGGTTATTGTATATCTATCTCCCTGCTCTTATGTTTTATGATGTTGCTTAATCATGCCGAGCAGGGAGAAATCCAGCAGAGCCGAACGCCAAGTCAAATATCATATGCACACTCATTACTCATTCTTCAATAAATATTGTTTAATCTATTCGTGAGTTGTCTGACTGAACTAGGTATAGCCTATATCAATCAGACATAACTCAACAACCCCCTAATCCTATTGTCTAAAGCCCAAACCACACCAGTTGCTGCAACTCTATGCAACTATAGTCGCAACTCCTTTACTTGCAACAAAACAGTTTGAAGGTCAACCACACCAATGCAACTTTCCGCGATTCTGCCAATAATATGAAATAATAACACGCCAATAGTATTCTTTGAGACACACATCCGAGTCTTTGCGGGGTCAAACAAGGAATCATATGGCGTGGGATCCCCTGGTCGCTCACTCATACTAGGACTTGATGTATGCGTAGCAGCCAGGGGGGCAGTCAGACAGATATTTTGTGAAGCCACTAAGGAAATCGGGATTTCCTGAAAGTTCATATAATGGCCTGTTGTGGCGCTGTCATTGGGCCCAAAAAAACCCCATAGCTCCATAGAGATCCATGTATTTGGGCCCAACTTCACCTAGACTGTATTACCTTAATAAACATGGTCATGAATACTTTCTGCTTCCAGTCACTAGTTTAAAGTCTCATTTCTAATGTCATAATATTCTTTTTGGAAAATTATGGTCCCATTTATTTAAAAAAATGACCATAAAGTCGCGTATGTTCTGAGGGGCGTGGCTACCGTTACAGTCTATGATCGGGATCCCCCACCCACTCGAGTCAAAATAAAAACCAACGAAGATGAAGGGGGGGAAGTCCCGCCTCGTTGTCTGGGCCAGCCAATGGGCCAGCTGGGCCAAAACGGATCTAGAAAGATGGCGATTTACAATTCAAGGACTGACAGGCTTCATTTTACGTCCATATCAGACCCGGAGAACGCTTTGTCCATATTTTCTTACAGTCTATGGTATAGCAGCTGGAAGAATACTCACAAACCCCGCCTCCAGGTCCCAGCACCAGCAGTAGTTCAGGAAGCGCACCACGACGGCTCGCACAAAGTCACCGATCAGGATAGTCAGATAGCTGACCTGCATGTCCGACACGATGAGCTTCACAAACTCCTGGACAGACCAGACACACAAAACATGGACATATTATTTTGTGAAGAATTGTTTTCCTTTCTTGAACACTGATCTGATGACTTGCAAATCGTCTCTGTCGGGTGGAAACCTGAAGGTCCTAAACTGGTATACTTTTCAGGATGCTTCACCCATCGTTTCGAGCTTGTGGATCTGCTACGTTTCTGATACGTTTGTGTGACGCCATAGTGCTTCTTACTATTCCTACAGCCGTCTCCCAGCAGGGTCCTCTGATGGCGTCGGCAGGGTGGATGTCGGGCGGAGGGACGTCGGTGGTGTTGGGGTGGAAGCTGCTGTAGTTGGCATAGTATTCATTCAGAGCCCAGATGGTTGAGTTCTTTATCGTCTTCTCCAGCTCCAGCTGAAGAACATGACAAAACCATGAAGTCATCTGAATGGTTTTACTATAGGCTGCAGTAGCCTTGCATATAAGCCAGCCAGCCTTCATCTGCCTCTGCAATGCATATCGCCCTGCAGGCAGATTAAGTCTGGCCCCTTTCAATTGTGGGAGGACTTCGCGGCCGAAGTGGTTCGTTTGGAACCAGGCTATAACCAACCAGGGCCCAGTGTGCAAATATGGACCGGGACATTGCAGAAAATAATCTAACACTGAGAGGGACGACACTAATATCCACGCAGGCGGTGATATAAGTATCGCTACGCAAGGCTACACCTGCATAACTTGTGTGGGTGCCGGTGTCATTATTCCAACGGTGCGTTGGCCCATAAGCCTATTACCCTCCGAGAAATGGGAATTATGGGCAGTCCCAATGCATTCACACACATTCACAGACACTCACATTCACAGACACACACACACACACAAGCACATTCACAGTCACGCACACATGCACGCACGCACGCACGTGGTATGCCTCATACCTTGGCATTGACCTCATCAAAAAGGGCGAACAGGAAGGTATAGAGGTTTCCCAGGAAGAGGGCGAAGATGCGTCCCAGCTGCCACTTGAGGGCGATACGGGGATGGTATTCCTCCAGCTCAGCAATGGTCTCAAACAGCGGGGGACACATGAGACCCAGAAGAGACATGACAAACTCCACCTACAGGGCATCAGGTGTGCGACAGTTAATCCAGATAATCAATTCAATCGATTACATTGATTAAATCGATTATTTGAAAGAAATCTATTAACTCAGTGTGCTGATATTTTACCTCCGTATATCCCTTTAGCTTTTCAAAACATAATGATGACAATCAGCTCGTATATCATCTGTGTAAGCTATTTGTCGCACAATGGACACAAATGTGACCAGATTTGACTGAGAGACTGCCATCGCGCAAATTCCAACATGACTTTATAGCACAGTCAGACTCTTCACAAGAGCATGTCTGAAATAAGTGTCAGAGCTGAAATCGACATGCAAATATAAAATAAATGCTTAAACATGTAGCTTAATGTTAGACGACAGAAGTGAACCTTTCAAGCCTGTTTTCTCAACTCGCTGTTTTCGGCAAAACATTACTCTATAAGCCATATCTCCAAAACTGGTGGGCCAAACTGAACAACCAATATGTCAATTTGAAGCTATGATTCCTTGCATTCATATGACATGAAAAAATCCAATGGCAGTCCCTCAGTCAAATTTAGTCACAAATGGTCCATTTGTACAGGGATCCTTGCAAATAAAACACTTGAGAACCACTAGTACTATAGTTGGACTCCTAATATGCCATAGTGTCACAATTACGCGTTCCGAAGAAAACCTGGAGACTGACATTCAGTAATTGGGTCTCATGATCAAAATAAGAACATTATAATGGTGTGTAAAAGAGAAAATCAAACATTTGCCACGGACAAGACCAAGTCAGACACATCTGTCCGTACACAGACATAATGAGCCCCTGCAGAGGATGACTCGGTCAGCATCGACCTGAACCTGCCTCGTTCTTCTCAAACCAGGACAGGTCGTCGTCGTCCATTTTGGAAAACTCCTGCGAGCGCTTGACCACAAAGTAGATGAGGTAGCCGCTGCCCCCCAGAGCGCACAGGATGAGGGCGTTGGCCAGCACTCTGAGGAAGCGACGCAAGTGGACGTTCTCGTCCTTCTGGTTCTCCTGCTCGTCTACGATGGACTCCTACAGCGAAGGGGAAACAAAGCGTTTGTCTCACAATCACAAACTTCCGTGGCATGCACTGTACTTTCTCACTATAGCCTCTGTGCCCAGGCTTTATGCTTTCTCACAGAACAATGTCGTTCTGGGATAATGTTGAGACAGACAAAAAGGGAAAATGCATGTTTGTATATCCTGTGTTGAGCATTATGGCATTTCTGTGTGTGTCTGTATGTGTGTGCCTTTTTAAGAGATCTGAAGCAGGTTGGACTCTTTTCATTCCAATGGAAGAGTGAACATGAGCACTTTAGCTCCATGGTCACTGAACTATTGGACCCGATCGTCACGACTCACGAGCCAATATTCCCAAGATGTCCGCCTTCTTTTTCTTCAGAGAGACAAATCAGGAGAACTTCTACTTTATTATCAACATTTCCATATTGCAAGATTTGACGTCTGCGCCTATTTAGGAGACCATTTTGTAGGATTTGTGTACAATGTCTCCTCTCTAGTGGATCCAATCAGGATGGGCTATCTTCCTATATATTAACTTTGCATGAGTGGACAGTCAAGAGAGTGACATCGTCAATGTGGGCCATTCAGAGAGCTGGGGATTTGAGTGGAGAGTTAAGAGAGACACATCAACGTTTAGGTGACGTTGCCAGAGGAAGTGTCCTCTGTCAGCGTGCTAATCCTTCAAGGGCTCATGTTCCTTTGACATGGCCCCAGCTGCCATCAACACACCCACGCTCGCACGCACGCACGCACGCACGCACACACTCACGCACGCACACACTCGGGGGTATTTTCATGTCAAGGACCCATCAAATTGATGTGGCTGTGGACCCCTATCTGAAAATATAACTTTTTGCGTTCACTTTACTCATGCAGTAACTCCATCTGTACCAAGAACTATCATCATCATCATCATCATCAGGTACCTTGAAGCTGGTGGTGATAGAGGCGTACTTGTTGTCAGCGGTCTCAGGGTTTCCTATCAGGTAGTCCCAGCTGGTGAACATCTTCCAGGCAAAGGTGAAATCTGAATCCTCACCTCCGTCTCCACCCTCATTAGCGTTACGAGCCATCCTGAACGAAGACACACACATGGGGTGTGTAATTGGGGTGTGTAATTGATTTGTGTGTGTGTGTGTGTGTGTGTGTGTGCGTGTGTGCGTTACATACGTTCTAATAACGACCATCAGACTGTATCCGAAGATACCGACGCCCACCAGGAGGTAGGACAGGGGGAGGCGGAACTTGAGCAGGCCGATCTGTCGGATGTCGTTGTAGTAACCGTAGAACAGGAAGGAGTACTTGCAGTATCCCTGTGTGAATATCGGTGTCGTAAAGTAACTCAGTACATTTAGTACTTAACTACTTAAATACAATTTTGCATTTAAAAAAAAGCCAAAGCTCTGTTCCTATGCCATGTTGTATGTGCTTTTCAATGCAGAAAAAGCAGATTAACATTTCTGACATATTAATGCTATAGAGCTACATCGCAGAATAGGGCTGATAATTAAAGTGTACAATCCCTGTAAGAAATGCATGAATGAAATGAAATAAAATGGGCTATGTGCACACGGAGTAACTCTTCCTACTTCCAGGCTGCTTCCCTACTTCCTTCACAGGTGTTACCGATGATACTAATTAAGGCTCGGGTTACCATGGCGGAGTCAGGTTACCATTTAGTGTGCAGTGGTTCTCAAAACTTTTTAATTTCAAGGACCCCCATAACTCTGTTCAATCCAAATGGACCTGTATTAAAGGCGGGTCCATTTGGTTCCATTTGTACACTCTCAGAGTTACAAACCCGTACGGGGCAATTCGGAAACCCACTCAAGGACACCCACTGGTGTAGCAGAGCGTTTCCAGTGAGCCATCATGCACAATAGCAGCACGTTACGCACCCCGACTCTGACCAGAATGAAACAGAGCCTTCATTAGTATCATTATAGTAACACCTGTGAAGGAAGTAGGGAACGGGCCCATGCAAGTTCTTTCCAAAATAGTGAGTGTGAACGTGTGATCGAGGCAATTGAGATTGTATGTCCTCACATCAAAGTCAAAGAGTACAGAGAAGTCCATGGCTTTTGCCTGCTCTTCTCTGGGGACTGTCTTCCTGGGAAGGGAGCCGTATGGAAGGCCCATCATTACCTAAAAAAACAAAAACACACACACACACACACACACACACACACCGTTAAGAATTCTACAAATGTCTTCTAAATCCGAACTATCCGATCTATGAGCTTGTATATCTGCTATTTTTGAATAGCCAAAATAGGTTAAATTGGTTAAAAGTAATCTAAAATGACAGATTATTTCCTGGTCTTCAAGGGTTAAAATCCAGACAACAATGCTGTACAGTGTACGTGACGTAAAAAAGAAGAAGAGGAGAAAAGAAAAAGAAAAAAAACTCCATGAGCAAATTAATATTGTAGAGTAGGGGCTTGGCTTTTGTTTTCGCCACACAACACCATACAACTGTGCATTGCTTATCAGTAAACGTATAAGCAAAGGCTGACCTGTCTTTTATGGCCCATGAAAACAAAGTGGTGGCGATAGACAAGCTGTCGCTATGGCCTTCTCTCTGTGCATGTGTCTGTATGTATTTGCAAGGACGTACGTATGTACGGCTAAATCAGCATTCCGAACTTATTGCTTGGCCATCAGTCAGGGCTGGACTGGCCACAGGTCGTACCGGGCATATTCCCGGTGCAAGGCCGCGACCGTAGGGGGCCGCCATGATTTAAAAAAAAAGGCAGGCCAATAGGCGGCAGGCCACCAGGAAAGGTCCGGGCGTGTTGCCATTCTGCCAGTGCCATCATGATAATTTCACTGTACCTGTATCAGTGAGTGACAAATAAACCCTTGTATAATTTATGTTGTTCTGTAAAAGTGGTGGTATTAGGGCTTGTTTGTTTGTGTGTGCCTCAACAGAGTGGGCGGTAGAGTTTCTGCTATCTGCACGCTGGTTGTGGTGGGCCAGTCTGGGCCAAATTCACGCGAAAATGACCGGGCATGCCATCAGTATCGCTATATTATATAATTTATATTTTTTAATCTGTAAAAATTAATGTTGTGTTATCATATTACACAGTGATGAATCAGATATGGACTGGGCCTGTACCTCTGGCAGCACCACCAGGCCAAACATGAAGCCAAACAGAACCAGGTTCAGACCATACATCCAACGTAGGAAGATGAAGTAGGACGCCACGGACGACCCAAAGTGACCTGGGGTTCAGTGGAGTCAAAAGAGAGGGGAAAGAAAATGCTATTTTTAATGGGTTAAAACACTGGTACAGCAAACAAAGGGATAGAATAAAGAGTGCTAGAAAAGTAACGTGTACTGTACATGTGCATGTTTTCCCTGTAGTAGCAAAAGGTGAACTTTAACTCTCAACTTAACCATTTTGGACTGAGGCCGATTTTAAAAACGCCTTCTAAATACTGACCTAAGTTTTCTGAAAAACTTTGAATATTTATATAGCAGCCTTCTGGACCAAGGCTTAGATCACCAAAAGGGGTTCCCACCCAGAATGGGTTAAAGAAAGGAAAAATAGCAGATCTACAAACTAACAACGTGTCACAATGCTCAGGTTATCCATTTGTAGATCAGCTAGCCTATTTCCCATATTCGTCTTATGGCGAAGTAGGGCTTAAGTGGATAAATAATTCTCATATTAAACTGTAGCCAAATACAGGTCAGAGTCATGATATCAGGGTGGTACCGACTCTCAACTTCTTTTATCCTGCTCTCCCATGGAATGCAGGCGGTTTTGAAGTTGTCAAAGTCACGTTTAAACTTGATCCATTTCTGAAAATAAAAAAAGCAAAGACAGCAGTCAAAACTGGGTTGATTTATATGGCCTTGATCCAACATGTATGATGCGATTGCTTTGGTTGACGATGACCAATGTGTGGCACGCAGCAAAGTATAAATCAGGCATTACGACACCATCATGGCCCGCCAAAATACATTTTAGACGTCTAAATAAGCTTCTAGCTTCAGCCTACACCCTTTTGGTCCGTTATTTTCTTCTGCAATTTTTTTTTCGTGTTATTTATTGTGATGTATTGTGCTGAAAAGGACCAAATAAACTATCATCATCATCAACTGCAACTGTGATTTAGATGACTAAAATCTTATGATATTAAGTCAACTAAAACTAGACATTTCAGATTACTAAAATACGACTTAAAATAGAAATGTATTCAAAAGACAATGATTAGGCCTACTATTAAACTAACTAAATCAAGATTTGCTGTCAAAATGAACACTGATGTGCAGTCAGAGAGATGTCACCTTCGCCATCATGATTTTGTAAGCGTAGAACTTCCTGTTCTTGCCTTTCCCCAGGGTTCCTTCAAACTTCTCCACGAACTCGTGGGCCTCCCTGTCAGGCCAAGCAAAAATGTAAGACAATGAAAAAACGTCAATGTTCATGTAAAAAAAAGACTATAGAAACAGTCCACGCTTATTCAAGGTGAATTTCAGGGCATGGCAAACCGACACTTTGACTACTCAGGCCTTTCGAAACGCTGTCCATTTGTCATGACTTCTGCTGCGTAATTTTTTCCGTCCGTCTGTTCTTCTCTTAATCAACAGACAGTGAGCACGCTCAGCTCGGGACTTCTATCCCCTTAAAATGCCAGGGGGCCCTTAGAATTTGGATTATCAACCAACAGAATCATCTGTGAACTAGAAAAAGTGCCCTTCCGGGCACAGGTCTCCACCAGGTTATCCACAGATCCGTGCAGTTAGAGGTAAAAACACTTTTCGGCCAGTTATAGCGCCACCTTGAGGCTGAGTTGAAATTGTTCATGTGGCATTTCGTCCTCGGCCTAGTGGGAATGTGGGTGCACAATTTCACGGAAATCACGCGATGTGTTCATGATTTGCAGCATTTTGTTTGAAACTGAGCACTCCTGTGAACTTTGGAAGCCAATGTTAACCAATCAGGATGGAGTCTGATAAATCTGAAAGACCCGTTTCGTTGAATGGCTCTAGAGAGACTGTGTACCAATTTGCGTGATGTTTGGACAAAATCTGTAGGTGTACTGTGCAACAAACTTGTTTTGCACAAAGCGGCCTCCTGGTGGCGCTATAACAGGCCGTTCTGGAAAGTTTGGGGCAGAGGTTCATGGTTGGCATCCAGGGAGTGTGTGTGCAAAATATGGCATGGAAAAACTTGTTTTGCACAAAGCGGCCTCCTGGTGGCGCTATAACAGGCCGTTGTGGAAAGTTTGGGGCAGAGGTTCATGGTTGGCATCCAGGGAGTGTGTGTGCAAAATATGGCATCGACCGGGTTAACGGTGGCCGAGATTAGCTGTTCACGGACACACGGACGGACACACAAACGGACACACAAACGGACGGACGGAGTGCAAAACATACTCTCCCTACATGCCTTCGGCCTGGTGGAGACAATTAGTGTCATTTTAAAGCAGCAATATTAATGCATAAAAACATAATTTTGACCAATCTGTGTGGGAATAATATAACTAGTAGTACATCTGCAGTGGTTGGAGGTATCTCCTCACTCTGGTTGACAGCTAGTACTGTCATAGCACAATATCTCTCCTGGAAATGTCAGAATGGTAGAAACGTGGTGTCCGATGCAGGAAAACCCGGGGTTTGAATCTCATGAACATTATGGATTTTCACAGTAAAATCTCCAGTATTCATGAATATCGTTTGGTACTCTCACAGTTAAAGGTATATTCAGTGATTTCACTTAATTCAAATATCACTTATTTTTTTGTTTTGTTGTGATAATCCTCTCTACTTTAGAGTGTGCTGGCCATATAAGGAGTTCTTCCCTGTCCCCAGTTAACCCCTGGGGGTCAAAAAACCTTAGGTTTCATTTTTGGCTCTCTATCCTGATTGGATGAAAGGCTTAGGTCCCAGCCAAAAACGAAACCTAAGGTTTTTTGAGTGAAATCACTGAATATACCTTTAAGATAAAACTGAGTATTTTACTTTTTTACAACTAACATTGTTCAACGTCATTTTATGCAATCAGATTACCCAGGCCAGAAAGTACTTTTTTGCCACTCTGTGGGTGTTCCCACTTAATCCCTCTATTAGAAGGAGGTGGTCATTAGCCTATGGAAGCAGGTGGTCATTGGCCTTATATGGACGGAGGTGGTCATTAATATATGGAAGGAACATTGTAGGAAGTGAGCCAGCCACAACGACATGCATTAAACAGTGTCAAGCTCATGAAAAAGTCACAAAGCGTCTCAACTATCTTGATGCCCTGCCTGAGCATACGTGCTTACACTCAACTGTGTAGACACACATACCACACCCTAATTGGCACCTTGGTTCATGTGCACTTTGTTCCTGGTGTGTGTGTGTGTGTGTGTGTGTGTGTGTGTGTGTGTGTGTGTGTGTGTGTGTGTGTGTGTGTGCCTGCCTGCCTCACCCCTAGCACTCACCTCTTCAGACTCTACAGTACCTCACCCCCTAGCTCCAAATTGTCTCCACCAGGCCGAAGGCATGGGGAGAGAGTATGTTTTGCACTCCGTCCGTCCGTCCGTCCGTCCGTCCGTCCGTCCGTGTGTGTGTGTGTGTGTGTGCGTCCGTCCGTCCGTCCGTGTGTGTGTGTGTGTGTGTGTGTGTGTGTGTGTGTGTGTGTGTGTCCGTCTGTCCTTCCGTCTGTGTACAGCTAATCTCCGGCAACGTTAACCCGGTCGATGCCAAATTGGCTAACATTGGCTTTCAAAGTTTGCAGGATTGGCCCATTTTGAACAAAAAGCCTCAAATCACAAATGCAGGGTGCAATTTACGTGAAATCTTTCACAGACTTTCCTACTAGGCTGAGGAATATATCCCACCCTTTTCACATTGGCCTGTTATAGCGCCACCAACAGGTGGACTTTTCCAAAACACATTTTTGGAACAAAATGCCTCAAATCATCCAATTGCCATCCAAGGCGTAAGAAGAAAAGGCACCCTTTTCACATTGGCCTATTATAGCGCTACCAGGAGGCCACAACCTGACCTGCCCTGGTGGAGACCCCGAGTGGCACTTTATTTAGTTATTCCTTTATCACTTATTGTTACTTATATGTTTTAATGAGTTATACTACACATTATTTACATGCACTGCATGTTAATGTAATGTAATGTAATTATGTTATGTTATAAGAATAAGACATAGGCCTACACTAGATTTGATCTTTAACATTTTATTTTTTTATATTATTTATTTATTATTATTTTCTTTGCACTCTTTGTAAGTCACATCTGCCTGAATTGTAAATGTTCATATCCACTATCCAGAGATGTTCTATAGTATGACAGCTCTGATTTGCGTTTCAGATTCCACAACAATCTACCTATAAAAAAGGGAATGTCAGTGTGTCGATCTGTATGAAGAACTGTCGCTGCTCCTCACTGGCTGCACCAATGGCTCTGCATTTGTACACAGACATTGACCATTGACCTTATGGAGGTCTTAACGAGGCCCTTATTCACTTTATCAAACTGTACGCTGTTGATTAGTGTTTAATGCCTGTCGCGTTGCGTTACACCATTAGGCCTGTGAGTTTCCTATCGAATTTTGTTGCCTTCCGGCTGTAACTGTGCATGTTGTTTACAAATGGAGCAGGATTTGGGACATGGGTGCATGGCTGCATGCGTGTGTGTGTGTGTGTGCGTGCGTGTGTGCGTGCGAGAGGCAGAGAGAGCGCTTTGCTTGCTTTGTGGACCAAGAGTGCTTTGCTTGCTTCGTGGACCACTTGGGGGTCCGCGGACCACCTGCCTGATATACTGTATCATTAACAGGCTATGATGGGGTCATCCCTATGTTCCCCAGGTTCTATGTTCCCCACTTACCTTAGGGTTTAGGGTTAGCGTTAGGTTTCTGGTTTAAGGACTTGTATTTTGCGTGTCTTAAGTACCAGGTCTTATTCCCTAACTTGAGTAAACTAAAGACCTGGAGGCGTGATCAATGCCATTTGGCTATTCTGAGTGGCCAAAGAGCATTGATCACGCCTCCAGGTCTTTAGTTTACTCAAGTTAGGGAATAAGACCTGGCACTTAAGACACGCAAAATACAGCCCTTGAGTGTTTTGTACTATACAATTGTATATAAGTACAGAACAAAGAATGTTTGTTTTTGCCATCTTCGAAGAGTCTGAGCAATTATGTTTTAGCACTGTTAATCTTTAGTTGGCTAAGACTAGATAGTTTAAGTAGCCTAGGCAGGCCTAAAGTTCAATGGATTGTTCAAAGCCTAAGACTAAGTTGCTAAAATTTAGCATGGTGGGGAACATAGAACCTGGGGAACATAGGTACGCTCCCGCTATGATCTATCTTCGAACGGGTAAGGAAGGACTGGTGATTTATACTTTGGCAATGTGTTGCATTCAATTCAGTCTAGGAACAGTTTGCTTACTATTGTAGGCCTGGCAAGTACTGTTGGCCAAGGCTTCTCAAAGTGGGTGCCGTGGCACCCTAGGGTACCTTGAAGCAAGTCCAGGGGTGCCTCAGAATATACTTTGACATTTTTTGGAATTTATCAATATCAATTCAGTTGAACAACTTAGAAAAATGGATCCGAGATAAAAGTAGGTCTGTTGTTTTTGTTGAATGTTCCCCCCAGAATAAAAATCCTTGGGTTTAATTACAAGACCAGTTCAAAAGTTATTTCCAGTCTGTCCTAATGGAAACAAACATTCTCCCCATTTTTCCTCGTGGCATACTGTATCTTTGGGGGGAAGATTTACATATTTATGTAACATATGTTAGGCCTATTCTGAAATGAGCAGTCAGTGGTCAAAAGACTTCAACAGGTCGTATTGGTTAACACATCATAGAGCTCAGTAAAAGACATGTTTCCTGAAAGCATGACAACTTTGCACATTTGAAACGTGACAAAGACGATTCCGGTGCAAAGATGCTTTGGGGAAACAAGGATACAGCGGTACCAAGGCTCAACTCAACTACTTTGTGTTTCTCCAAAGCAGTATATCAGCTCTTTATAGAGCACAGCACTAAGAAGGAGGATGGTCAGAGAGAGGTACAGCCTTAAAACAAACTTTAATAACACATGAACAGCATCACATGCACAGGACATAAGTGATGGCAAAGTAATGAAAGTCAGTTCTACGATCACAGCAACAACATCACATGTGCATGACATGAGTGACGTGCAAGTGTATAGCGAGCAAAGAGGAAAACAGCACATCAAACAAAACCAGCAAACCATGACTCAAGAACACGACGAAAACACACAGAAGGGGCAAGCAGCGGAAAGGAGGTGGTATGTTGTGTTAGTATTATTACTTCAGATATTTAAGCCTCTTCCTCATGCGCCACGGCTTGTTTCTCAGGGTAGCGATCAACTTCTTCTTCTCCTCCACCTCTTCTTTCAGGGCTTCCATCTCTCCCTCTGACATGGATTCAGAATCAGAGCCAGAACTATACCAGAGGGAAAGAGGCACCACACAGCAGGTCAGGCTTTGGCCACCAGGCCCACCACCGGTCCAAACCGAAAGCCAAAGTCAAGATCGAGTCTCAAAGGCACACCTGTATTCGGAACGGAAATGGCTGCTCTACATTCTCGCAATATCATATTGGCACGAGTGTGCCAGTGATAAACCAGCATTATGTCGGGCATGTATTGCCATGATGTGTCACATGAATTGTTGCCTACAAATATACATATTTCAGTTTACAATCACCTCTTTGTACATATCATATAGCTTTGATACCTCACTGTATTATGATGAAAACCATATAACGGCGCGGTGAGCCAGGCCAGGACAGAACACGGCCCGGCCCGACTGGCTTTTACCTCTAATGCATTCTATGGTTCACAGACATGCCAGTCTGACAGACAGACAGCAGTCACGAGGGCTAATTAGCCCTATAAATCCACATTATGGCATCAGCGCGTGCAATTCGGCCAGTCAGTTTTAAGCCAGCTCACCTTAATTAATTATAATATGGGCAACGTACGTTGTAGCTGTGTAGGCTGTAGGCTACTACATTGATCTCATCATGAAATCAATCAAGTTTGGTGCCAAGTGTCCCACGAATCATTTTAATATGACGACATGAAATGAACCTGCACTTACATCTGACAAAGAGGATAGGCTACCCGCTGTAGCCTATATGGTTGAAATAGCTATATGCCTATACGTGTCCATGATCAGAACCCATTCTACATGGCACTCATGACAGATGACAGTGAGATGATATTAATCTAAAAGACGGACTTCCTCGCATGAATCAATGCAGCTCTATTTTACCTCTGCAATTGCAATTGTTCTGTCTTTTTTTTATAACCCTGCAGTGCATGGCAATTCATCAGTAAGGGCTTTTATCATTGCCGAGTTGTAATATAGCATTTGGTCGTGTGGTGAACAGCTACAAATTAACTTCTTTCTCATATGTGAAAGTATCAAAGTAGCCTAACTGTAACGTCAGTTAACTTATTAACGTTCTGACATTTAACAAGGAGTGAAGCAATGAAGTTGGCAAGTTTCCTTTATAATAAATTATATACATATAACTAGCGCTGTTTGCGTGAAGATCTGTCAAAATTAACTGCTCTGATCATCGCGGCTGTAATAATAGAGTGCGGGCTACTATATTCTATTCATATAGGCCTACAGCAGTGATCGCGGCTGTGATTCCTTTCCAGCAACCATTTTTATTGTAGCCTAATTTGTGAAGCCGCTAGTCACGGGACTCGATCCATTTTGTTTGAGCTGCGCAAACCCTTTTTTCTTTTTTTTACAGATGGATCTCAGACAAACTGCTGTCTGCTGAGTCATGCTTGAAGCCTTTTATGGTGCGATATGGGGCGTAGATCAATGCAAATGAGGTTGTCGGGTGATTTTCCGATCACTTTGCACCCGCTGCATTCAGTATGACATACACCTGCGATACGCCTGCGCACCTGTGGTACACACCACTCTTTGAATTGCACAGCGAAAATTCATATTGATCGGACAGATAAATAGGATATCTGTTTACGACTCCGTTACACTGTGGCGTATTTCACTTTTGTGAATGAGGACCGTAGTGTCTACAACGCCATGTCATAACCAGGTTTATTGAAATGATAGCTGTCATACATTTACACCGATTGCTCCATCACCTCTCTTATGCTGTGTAATGTGTTGGCATGCTCTGAATGAAGAAATAACACTACCATATGTCATATTAACCATGTTTATTAAAACGGTTTTAGAATAACACAGATTGCTCCAGCACCTTCCTCTTTCCACTGCTGATCATGTCCAGCGCATGTAAGAATTAAGCAATATCGGCAAGTTAGCTGACGCGCGACGTGGTGATAAAAACGTGTGTGTGTGTGTGTGTGTGTGTAAAACATTGCACATTGCAATGCATTGAGGTAGAGATTCTGTGAGGTAGAGATTCTGTGGTGGAAGGTATAGCAACAGCCATATTGTTAATGTGTTTTATGACACAGGCACTTAGCATTCAGGCATTTAGGGCAGTTTTTGCGTGGACCGAGTCGGTTTTTGAGGCTGTGGTTGTCGGCCCACTGGTTCTCAGCGTTGCGTACGGGCACCACCGGGGGTCCAAATGGACCCTTTCGGCTCTGAAACTCTGATAGTGTACAAGTGATTTGGTTCCACTTGTACACACTCAGTGTACAAGTGTTAAATAATGAATTTACAGTGTAGTCCCAGAGATGGAAAAAATATGATACCAAATGAGGGTCCGTGGCCTAATAATAATAATGCATGTCAAAACGGACAAAGCTTTGATAATCACTCGTCTACGAGATCGGGCAACACTCCATACTGCACCTGCTGTCTTTTCCACCCTTCTTCTTCTTGTCCTTTTCGTTCCCTTTGTCCTTCCCTCCTTTCCCCTTGCCGTTCTTGTCTCCTTTCTTGTCCCCTTTCTTGTCCCCTTTCTTGTCCTTGTTCTGCTCCTCTTTCTGCTTCTTGGTGGCCGCTCCTCCCTTCCCCGCCCTGCCTCCCTTCTTCTTCTTCCCTCGCTCGTCCTCGCTCTCCTCGCTCTCCTCCTTGGCGGCGTTCTTCTTCTTCCTGTTGGAGGCCTTGGAGCCTTTGCTCTTCACGCTCCTGCCGTCCTCCTCCTCGTCCTCGTCGCTGTCCTGGTTCTTATTGGCTTTCTTCTTCTTCCGTCTCTTCGGCGCGTCGTCTTCCTCCTCCTCCTCCTCCTCGTCCTCCCCCTCCTCCTCGTCCTTCTTCCTCCTGGGCCTGGCGGCTTTAGCTCTCCGGGCTTTAGCCTTCCTCCTTGCCTCCACTGAGTCACACACACATACGCACGCACACACACACGCACACATGTTATATATTACAGTTCAAATAGCCAATCTACAAGCTCACAACATCACGACTTTAAACAAAAACAACGAAACAATTTTAAAATGTTTTCAAAATAGAAAAAAAAGGCAAAAAAGTCTAGGTATAACTTACAGACTTACCGACCGTCGGACAAACGACCGACCCGTCGGACTTACCGACCGACCATCAGACTTACCGACCGACCCTTCGGACTTGGCGGTCAGGTCTTTTGGATTTTGCCCTCCCTCAACATCTTCCTTGGCATATCTTTTCAAATGGGGGTCCATTTGAGTATAAGTGATAAGTCCAAGTGAAAATAAGTTCGCAAATAAGTGTTAATTTGGGGGTGCTTGACATGAAAAGGTTTGGGAACCGCTGTCATAGACTGACCACAGGAAGCCACGCCGTTAATAGAGGCCGTCTCGTTTGACTCGTTTGGCTTCATCCCTTTCATTGTCTTTTAATTATTAAAAACACAGCTGCAGTCAAACGTCAAACAATTAATTGGCAATTAATTATTAATAGATACTTCATTGGACTAGGTCACAACAATTATTATGTATCAATGTCAATATGTTAAATGTCATGTATCAATACGTCTGGCTCATTGCTGAAAATACAGATACTCTGAGTATCTGTAAGGTGCATTTGTATACTCAATCAGTTAAAAACCTGAGGCCGATTAAAAAAAAAATATGTATAGTTTCATTATATAGATACTCCACTGTTACGTTCTTAGCTTACGCATGTTTCATGATAACCATTTATGTATGTGATGTATGCCATGCTTTTTTGTTCTTGCTTAATGTAAGTCGCTCTGGATTAAGAGCGTCTGCTAAATGCCTATTGTAAATTGTAAAGAAAATCTTCTACATCCTAAACGTTTTCTGAAAACCATTAGTTCTCAAACTTTTTCATGTCAAGTAGCACAAGATATATGGCTGTCGACCCCCATTTCAAAATATTTAGTTCCAGGGACCCCCAGAAGCAAAGTTAGCCTACAAATGTTCGCTTTTTAAGTACGACAAAGATTTGCACAAATCTTCACGATTTTTGCACTCTTATCATGAAAATGTGTGAGAACCATTGCATGAAGGTAGGTTGAAAAGTGGCGGGTGGTCTTTTAAGATGTTTTTAGATTTCAGTTATGAGTTATAGAAGGTATGCGGTATGTGCGTGACATCAAATTCATCATCATACCTGGAAGTTATGCAAGTGGCAAAAAACTACTTTCTGGCCTTGTCAGCCCATACATCCAAACAGAAAAGTCCTGATTGCATTTAACAATGCTAAACTCACTTCTCCACTCAGTTTGCCGCACTCGATTTGCCACTCACTTTAAGCACGCATTTCCAGAGGGCAATTACAGTATAATGTATTAAGGCATATTTGTGAGACTCTTGACTAGTGCGTGTGCCATTTTGCTTATACAGTCATTCTTGAGCAAGTTCTAAAAGAACAGTGTATTACAGAAAGTAGTGATTTTACCTTCACTGTCGTCACTATCACCTGCAGCATCAACTTCCATTCCAACTGCAAAACACAATGAAAAACAATAAACCAACAACATTTAGCTTGTTTACTTCGCCAGTCACCACTAGTGATTGATTAGCATCCATCCTGTGCTTGTTTCCACATTCAAGTGCCAAGGAAATTCTAATAACAACAATAATAATCTTTAAAAAAAGAGAACAAATTCAGGATTCAAATTCAAAATCAGCAAAAGAAGCACATCTATAAGCATGCACAAACGTGTGGACCTGCTACTTTTGTAGCAGTAGGGTGTTACTTATAAAAGTAGGGTGTTACTTATAAAATAAAGAAGAGAGAGTATGAAGATAAGAGATTACTATACCCACCATCCTCCATCCTAATGGCCACATTATCCTTTTTCTTGGGAGGCATTGTGTCAATCTGATCCGGATCCTCGGGCTCTTATCTGGATTTACACACTTTTTTCCACCTTGAATCCTCCATTGAGTTCAGTAATCTCCTCTCCTGCCATGGGTCCCGTCACACACACACACACACACACCTCTCTGTTCATAGTGTTGTGGTAGAAAGGTAGGTGACACATTGAACCCCCCACCCCCCCCCCCCCCCCCCACCCTTCTCCCCACACACGCACGACAGGTGCACCTGTGTGTAGGCTTTCTAAAGGCTGGTCTCCGTGGCAACCTTCAAAGCCACTGTCCAATAGATGACAATCTGACAGAATGACACACACACACACACACACACACACACACACACACACGAACACACATGAACACACACACACACACACACACACACACACACACACACACACACACACACACACACTCACACACTCTCACACACACACACACACACACACACACACACACACACACACACACACACACACACACAGTGGCTCTACTCCTGAGCCACTGCCGCCCGTTTAGACCATGGTGTAGACCAGACCTGGGCATTACACGTGAAAGGTTACTTGAAAATGACTGGGCCAGATCAACTTATGTCATATCATAACTAGTCAGACCTGGCACAGAATAAGCAGCAAGCTGTACTATTTCAGCTCGTGTAGACATCCTGGAAATGACGTAAAGATCATCCCCACACACGCTCACAACACGCTGCACACACGCGCAATCGAGCAAAATAAATAAAAACCTTATCTAATAGGCTATTATTTCAAATGCACATTGTATATCCAAACATTTTTAAAACAAAAACCTGCAGAAGACGCATAACACATACTGCATATTTGGTATATTCTCCAGCTAGTCAAAAAGCAGGTTTTCCACCAGGAGTTCCCTGTACAAGATTTTCGGACACCCGGATTAAAAGTCTATAAAAGCTGGTGCATAAAGTGAAATGGTGAACATCAATCAACAATAAAAGATAACCCACACGTGTACAGTACATTGAAGTGGCAGTGTTCATTGTGCCTTATTGCCAATGGTTTCAGCCTTGTTAGTTAACTTGTTACCCATGCTTGTTACATTCCAAATCATTTCTGCCTACAGTACAGTAAGTCACTTAGGGACGTCGACGTTGGGTATAACGCAGTTTCAGGAGTAGAGACCTCCTTCTGCTTATCACGGCCACTCCCCGCTGACTCCCTCCTTATCAAAATCACCTGCCTTTCATTATCATTTGGGCAATCCCTGTCACAATCACCACAGTATAAATACACCTGCGAGCTGTCGCTTACCTGTTCTTACTACCTACACGTCTCGAACTATAATTAATTGCATTTTATAGAGCTTTTCCAAGTGCTCAAAGCGCTTTACAATGGTTCATTCATTCATACATGAGGAGGTGAAGCGACGAACAGTCGACGCCAGCGTCCTCACTTCCCACATTCACACACCAATGGTGGCAAGCTTACGCTAACCGACTCATTGGAGGCAATGAGGGTTCAGGGTCTTGCCCAAGGACACTTCGACATGTGGACAGGAGGAGCCGGGATTCGAACCGCCGACCCAGGGATCATTGGACGACTTGCTCTACCTCCTGAGCCACAGCCGCCCCTACCACCTCCATCTCCTCATTCTCACCCTTCTTACTCTTTTCTCCATCTCTTCCAGGAACCCCGGGGCAGTATTGGAGCAGAGACGACCGCTCTCTGAGCGAGCATCGGCGGTGTCCGCTCCTGAGACTACTCCCCCACCCTGAGTCTCACCCTACCTGGGTTCCCCATCCAATACTCATCCATCCCTTTTTGTTCAATAAAAACCATGTAAACTTTAATTAAGCAGAAGGTGTGGTCTCTTACTAGTGAAAAGTGACATGAAGCACTTTCTGCCTAAGTTATGTTTTGAAAGCAACAAGCATTATGATCTGAGCGGTAACAATAAGGCACAATGATGCAGCAGTGTTAGGAGAGTATAGTGCTATAGGTAAAAATGTTAATTTTTTGACAAAAATGTGAGCCAATTATGCTATGAGGCTAACGAATGATGCATGTCATTGTTGTTTACTGTACTGGATCATCCAATGTTAATGCAGCAACAAGATACCCATAGAACAAATGTTGGAATAAAGGTCAGCGCTCCTATTAAAGTTAAATGAAGACTTAAGCAGCCCTGAGTGACAAGCGTAACGAGCCACGCGCACTCTGACACACGCGCACGCACACACACACACACACACACACACACACACACACACACACACACACACACACACACAGTGAGGACAAACCTGAGGACAGCAATTTTATGAATGGCATTTTAAGCAAATATGGCCAAAAATAGCAGATCTATCGAGCGTCCCAGTCCCGCCCCCCATGAGCGGCCCGGAAGTCAATTTCCAATTCCTTTTCCCCATAGACGTTTCATAAAGTATTTATTTAAAGACCTGTAAGCCTCGGTCAAAGCCAACTTGGATCGTCACGACAACAAACACATAATAATTTTTTCTAATTATTTGTTAAAAAAAATGTTTATTGTCATGAGTGGTCACCATCCCAGTTAGCTTTGACCGAGGCTTACAGGACTTTAAATAAATACTTTATGAAACGTCAATGGGAAAAAAAGAATTGGAAATTGTCTTCCAGGGCGCTCGTCCGTTCTACCGGATCTCGTCCCCACCAGTCGAGATTTAGCAAGTTAGCCTTGACGACATTTTCAATATATTTAGTCTCAGTTTTAGTCATCGTAGCTTCCTTTTTATTTTGTTTTAACGTCAGTGAAAAAAGTTAGTCGACGGCCATTTTTCGTCATAGTTTTAGTCGACACTAAGTTAACACTGGGCCAGAGAGCAGCGGCGACAGAAGAACATCCAGCATGAAGCCAGGAGGAAGCACATCAACGGCAACGCCAGGAGGACATGCAGGCGTTCTTCTCCATCGCTGTGGTTACGGCACGGTTATGCTGAAATGTCAGATGTGACCCGATGAATAATGCAGGGGAACAGGAGCCCACTTTGGTGACTACCTAAACACGCTCCTTGGAATCCTGTGGGCGTCAGGGAGGTGTGCAGCGGAGACGCAGCAAGCTAACTCTACAGGGAGGTTTCCTCCTCACGTCATTAAGTGGTTCTGGAGAACCACTTAAGGGTAGACGTTAAGGGATATTTGCCACTGGTCCTCTGGGCCATGCAGTGACTTCAGCTATGCATGTTTTTTGAATAGACAAATAAAATAACAGTCAAGAATTGATCCTCATAATGATGGGCTCACAGAACGCTAAGGTACTATAGAAGAATAACAGTTTAAGTCCAAATGTTATTCTGACCCCTCCACGAAAAGGCCTAGTTGTCCTGACCCCTTATCCATCATTTATACATTATGGATAATTAGTGTGGACTTAAACTGTTATTCGTCTATAGTAGGCCTACTCACCAGACAATTTCACAACATTATTACAAAACACAAGTTCCACAGGGAAACTATGTGAACTAAGGCCATCCTAAGTGTTATGGTTTCTTCTAGTTAATGTACTGGCCCGGAGGTTTTTAAATAGTACTTCCGAGCCAGCCATTTATACGTCTATATATCCCTGTTCTCAATGTTCACACCAAGCAGCACCCAGGTTGATATATTTTATATATTTAGCTCCTCTGAGAAATCTACACCAAGCGCTGCAGGTCAAAGATGAAGTATTGGAGGACACTGGCCATTTGGCACATGGCCCAACTGCTGTGGTCAAGAAAAAGATACCTCATTTACACAACAATGCTGGAGAGCCTTTCTACCCCCAGGCCATTCAGAACGTGAAACACCACATGGCCTAATATAATATATATATAATATATATTATAATATATATAATAGGTCAGTGGTTCTCAAAGTGGGTGCCGTGACGCACGTCTAGTGGTGCCACAGAATACTTTGATACTATTTGGAAATTATCAACATGACTTCAGTTTAACCACGTTACGTATAAGATCTGCTACTGTATTTGCAGCATGTGACAGCATCATACGGTGGATCGTGAATTATGCATTTAAGAGTAAATAATTATGCATAACACCTCTAATAGCCTACAGCGGAATGCCTTTCTATTGACAGTGCATAGTAAGTAGGAAGACATCGTCTGTCGGGTGGAAAGCTCATATGTCCAAAACTGTTACTTTTCAGGGTTCAAATTAAAAAATCGTGCCATATTTTGAGCTTGCAGATCTGCTATATTGTGCTGCTTTTGTGTGAGTGTGACGCTGCAGTGTGATCAAGTAAGGGCATTGGATTTACGAAAAATCACAAAAAGGTAGAAGAAACTAAATCAGTGCCCGGTGCGTGCAATGCCCTCGCGTCTCTCTCTCCACCTTTCATTAAGGGTAGTGACTAGCAGACGCCATGCCTGTAGTAGTACTCCATCCATCCACAGATCCGGTAATGAAGACAACATGCATGGCTCGGTTGCCCGCTGCGTTGTATACAATGCGGCTTTGGCGCTGGGATCAAAGCCAAACAAACGTTAAGGTTGGCGGACAGGGTGAAACAACGGGCACCGGAGGGGAGGCAGGGGGGCGGTCGGTTATACCTGGATAAGACGGAGACATGAGAGATAAGATACGTGGCTGCTTGAGATATATTGACACGATCTAGTAACAGATTCTGTAAGATACGAGAGCGATGATGCAGATTCCTTCACCGAGGAATCCTGAAGCGGCAATGCCCATTTAGTGATGAAAAAATAATGCTTGCTTCATTCTTTGGATCTCAAATAACTGAATAATGAATAATAATGAATACTTAATGCCTTGCCTGCCTTGTCATTAACTGGGCATGAGCAGCGATGGAATTGGATCACATTCTTGGATGCAGGGTCATGGATAAAACGTCAGAGGTCTTAAAGGAGTCTTGTTGACTCACTGGAGTCGGGACACAGCATCCTTGGCACTGGTCTGCAAATCTCATAATAAGGCCCTGCCCTGGTAGTGGACACTCATACATGTGTTTCGGTTACCCGTGCCGATTACATCTGCAGCCAGGTGGAAGCTGGCCAGCTATGGGCCAATCAGAACGGATAAGATGGTAATTTGGCCCGCCCTTAGAGATGCAGCAAAACAGCGGTGTGAGAGGAGATGCTGTCAATCAAACATAGTTTGTGTGTGCAAAAGAAGAGCTACAGCCAGCCAGAGGAAGTGGAAACAGCGCTCAGGACATTTAAGTGCTGAACACCGTTGTACTTCGAATTGCATGAAAAAAAAAAACAGATGAACTACAGAGCGCCAAAATCTGATGTAATTTCACCACCTACATGTTGTTTTTTTTTGTTTTTATTATCACAACTGTGTTCCAAAAATAAACAAATGATCCCGGTGGTTTCACTCAATCCAGAAGTTTCAGAATCAACTGACGAATTAGTAAATATTTCGCTAGAAACAGAGCTGTATCAAATATGAGTGACTGACTGTCGTAAACGATACAGAGCCAGTTTGGTTATTTTTTAACCACATGTTTATATGAAACGATTTTAAGATGACCCAATGTTATTCTCCATAGATAAATCACTTATGCAAAACAGGGGATGAGCGAGTGATGTCAGTACTTCAGTAGTCTGTAGCATTTCTAAATGCTCACCGGTAATGACATGCCCAAAACAGGGACGCCAGGTTGGAAGTGGTAAAAGGGAGCTCAAATGTAAACATAACAATCTGTGATTGACGAGATTTCGTCCTTGATCGTCTTCAAATGGTACATGTAGTGATTTTTCCACTTGAATTAAATCTTTTTTTACTTAAGGGATAGTTCACAAATGACCTCAGTAGGCTCTACAGCGTCGAACCGACTTTTATTCGGCTCTAAAATAGGAGTATGAATCGGCCCTAAGTAGTTCCGGTCATTTTGTGAGGGTCATTGTGTCACTCATTAAAAGTAAATTAGTCCACAAAACTAACGTCATTTGTATTGCTGAGGTCACACCCCTGTCTCAGGCAAGGGTAATATGAACACAAGGATGGTGAGGCAACACAGCAGTTGGGCAGAGTTTAAGAGTTGTTTATTTTCCCCAAGTGCAACAAGTGACATCAAACAAATACAGAGGAGACCGAAACATCTCCTCAGAGACTGATACCTTCTTGTCCAACAACAGCAGACAGCAGACTGACTGGAATACCAATTCTCTGCAGCTATATACCCCCCATGGCCCCTCCCACCAGACAGGACCAATTGATAGGGGTTAACATAATCCACAACATGTCAAATCTGCTTGGGTTTGGCACAAAACACATTTTCATACACCTCAATTAATTTAAGCTTGTAGATCTTTTCTTTCTCAAGTCTTTAGTTTTCCAAAGTCCTCTTTTTAGAGTCCAGTGTCCCTCATGACAAATACTATCCCTATCCACAGACAGGAGTTGGTTTGGCCCAGTAGGTGCTCAGCTGGGCTTCCACCTATTCCACAGAACCCATTGAACATGTTTGATAGCTGAACAGAAATATACCGAAAGTTGATGGAGATTTGTTGTTTAGTTTGTCCATATCCATGCAATGAGCAAAACATGAACAGTGACAGGGTGGGGTCACACTGTCACAGCTGACCTATTTCTAAAATATTAGCACAACTTTTGTACAACTTTGACCCCTCTATCACATGGAACAATTTTTTTGGCGTTTGGGCGTGATATGGACACAAAAAACATAGTTCCGTCACTTCCGTGTGATAGAGGGGTGAAAAATTAACTGAGTAAAAAACGAGTAATACACTGTCTGGAATCTGGATATCAGCTTGCCTTGAATGAGATTATAAACAGAGTAATTCTGTAATCAATACCAGCTGTGTTTGGAGGAACGTGCAGCGATGGGAATCAACCAGGTGAATGAAGTCAACATTCATTTGTATTCATGCGGGACTCGACACGTCATCACACATCATATAGGGCGACTGTGGCTCAGCAGGTAGAGCAGGTCGTCCAATGATCCATGGGTCAGCGGTTTGAATCCCGACTCCTCCTGTCTACATCGAAGTGTCCTTGGGCAAGACACTGAACCCCAAATTGCTCCCAATGTGCTGGTTGGCACCTTGCATGGCTTCCGCCGCAATTGGTGAATGAATGTGTGTGTGAAGGGTGAATGTAATGCACAATCTATGTAAAGCGCCTTGGATAAAGGCACTATATAAATGCACCATTTACCATTTACATTACGTTTTCGTATACTAAAATTGTCTTTTGATATAAAAATGGAAATGTTCCCATTGTTTTGGCATAGATTGTTCGGTATGCCCATATGATGACCACGGATTAGCTCTGGTCCATAGCCAATGCTTCTATGATTCTGCCCTGCATTGGCTATGCTACTTTCGCTTTTAAATCTCACATGGAACTCAGACCAGCCTCTCCTCTTTAGCGTATTTAAAAAGAACGTTTTTGCTACTCACCAAAACAAAGGCGGGTTGTGTCATTAGAAAGCCTATTTTCCTTAGTGGACGCACTCTGAGCTCCCCCACCATATGTATAAACGGTACTTTTTGGCCAGAAAGGGATTTATTTTCACCGGAGGAAAAATATTCTCTATGAGGCAGTTCTTCTTTGTTTTGTTGAGTAGCAAAAACTTTCTTTTCATTTACGCTAAAGAGGAGAGGCTGGTATGAGTTCCATGTGAAGAGTTCAAAGCGAAAGTAGCATAGCCAATGCAGGGCAGAATCATAGAAGCATTGGCTTTGGTTATGGACCAGAGCTAACCACGGATATGCTCTAAAAGTGTGAAAAACGTACTATGTTTCATTTCCCTACGTCTTTAATACTGTGCTTCACATTCACTCATTCACACAAACCTCTCATCACACCTCACACACCGTACGTGTTACACCCAGGCAATATACATACATTCACACACCAACAGCGGAAGCAACCACGGCAAGGCACCAACATGCCTATTGGGAGCGGATTCGTTTAGGGGTTATATGTGTCTTTGCTCAAAGACATTTAGAATCCGGGGGATTGGAACCAGGAACCTTCAGGGTCCCACGAGGCAGTCGTCCCCTGACTTGCAGCACAGAGACTTCAAGGCAGCAATGCATCTTCCATGGGCTATGAGCATAGAGCATACTATGAAGCAATATAGCATTGGGCATTTGGGCATAACCGGCAACGGATAATGGATCTCTTAAAGGCAATGGCATGTGGCACGGTGATTGGTTTCATTATTGTACTGTGTGTGTGTGTGTGTGTGTGTGTGTGTGTGTGTGTGTAAAGTGAAGGGGGAGGGGCCGCATCGCGACTTGTTTCTGTTGAGAGAGAGAGAGAGAGAGAGAGAGAGAGAGAGAGAGAGAGAGTGCCCACAGATGTGTGGGCATGGGGAAATCATGGAATGGTTTGAACTAAGAAAATGTAAAAATAAGGCATTTTCCCACATTCCAGTTTTCTGACTTTTTATTTCACAACATATTCCCCAATTTCCACTGAGTTTATGGGGTGAATGAATGTGGCCTGAGCACGAAAACGGCGTGGTTGTTTTTCACCACCTGTGTGCAACCAAACGCAAACACACATGCACATATTAACTGTATATATGATGATTTCGGGTGTACCAGTACAGTACAGTACAGTACAGTACAGTACAGTACAGTACAGTACAGTACAGTACAGTACAGTACAGTACAGTACAGTACAGTACAGTACAGTACAGTACAGTACAGTACAGTACAGTAGGCCTATAGAAGAGGGACCCCGACATGGTAGCTCTGTCATTTCTCAACCGTTTCAGACGCGGTGGCAGCACACGTGCACACCGGAACCGGCCCGGCCCCCCGGGCGTGTTCCTGGGGGTCTGGATGTTCTGAGGCCCCCGGGGCCCCCCACATGGTAACTGTCATTTCTCTACTGTTTCGGACGCGGGCGGCTCGCAGGAACCGGCCCGGCACCCTGGGCTCTATCCTATGGGTCTGAAACATTGATTCAGAGTCAAATCAATGTTAAAAAAGGCCAAATCGACATTAAAAACGCCGCGGCGTCGAACGCATTAAGACACTATAAGGTCTCATTCTTGGCATTTTCTGAAACTTTGTCACGTCCTGTCCCAGAACGTCCCATGCCTGGTCCGCCACCCTTATGTTCTCTCCTACCTACCCTGTGTGTTCTCCTCCCCCACCCTACCTGAGAGACAGTTTCCTGCTGGGAACACAGCTGTGGACTATTCTGCCAATTATTGACACTGTGATTTAAGTGATGTGTTTGCTGGACTCTGTGTCGGATTATAGTTTGGTGTTACGCCAGCTTTGCGCTGCTGTTCTGGTTGTGTTAGTTCCTGCCCTGTGTGGCGTATCCTGTGTTCCTTTTTCCTTTAAGTTAAGTAAAGTGTTTTATACCCGTTATTCTTGTGTTTCGTCCTCCTGCTTGGTTCCACACACATACACCGGGTCGGCAGCCTGACAGTATAATCCGACCATAATATGGAACCAGCATGGAGCGGGTCGGAGGGGGAGAGCTGCGAGGACCACCAGGAGGGTGGTTTGGAGCGGGCTTTGGACGAACGCTTCGCGGCGTTAGAAGCGAGAATCGCCGGTCCTCTCACCGTCATAATGCTGTCGCTCCGGGGGCTCAACTTGAATCCGCCGGTACGTCGAGTTCCCACTAGGGAAGTGGGAACGCAGACCGTGCCGGCTGCGTGTATTGCTGAGACACAAACCGTGCCAGTGGAGGAGGTTAGGAGGGGCACCTTCGTCTTCGGTTCTCCGGGGACCAGTGCGGCGGAGCCGTCCCGGGGTCCTTCCGTCGAGAGAGAGAAGGCGAGTTTCAGTCAGCGGCGTTCCATGGATTTTCAGCCCGGAGAGGGAGGTCGGCGCCCAGACACCAAGAGGGACCTACGGCTCAGGGAAGGCCTCTGCTTATACTGCGGCCTACCTGGCCATCTCATCAACCGCTGCCCTGTCAGACCCGTAAGGCACGTTTTAGCCTTGACGCTTTTTTTGTTATTTCTGTTTCATTTTGGTAAACGTTAGTTGTGCCCTGCGAGGCTTTAGTTCTAAGCGTTTCTCCTACGGAGTGCCCCGAGGGGGTCGTTTTAGTATGTTCATGTAGCCCTGAGTGGCTTGTTTTTTGTTTTGTTCTTTTTTAGCCCTGCGAGGTTTTTTTTTTTAAGCTGTATGTGTTGTGTTGGATTTGTCTCTCACCTCTTGTCTTTTCTCTCCTGTTTTTCGTCTGAGTGTTGTTGGAGTGTGTGTGTGTGTATGGGTTCCTGAGTATTTGGTTACTGTGCCCTGTTTGCTTGGTGTGTGTGCTGTCCGCTGTTTAGTCCTTTCCTCCCGGGTCGGCGATGACGAGATGCTGACAGGCTGCTGGGGTCTTCGTTCGGGGGTAGCGGCCCTCGCCTCGTCCCCTGTGTTCTGACTGAGGGGGGTCCGCACTCGGCAGCCTGCCTTCAGTCGTCAAGGACTCACCGCTGCCCGGTCCCCTTTCCCCCGGTCCTCCTCGTCCTCCCTTCTCCCTGGCCCCGATGCTGGACACGGCCTTTCCCCTCTGCTCTCCCCTTCCTCTGTCCGGTGGGCTCCTGGCTCATGTCGGTGGCAGGACGACTCCCACCTTCGCCGTGGTCGATGCCAGGGGGGTTCCTGCCATGCGGCCGTTGTCGGGGGTGCCATCCGGGCATGTCTGCTGGGCCCCGTGGTCCAGTTAACCGGCGCCAGTCACTGCGCTGGGGCGCGGTTCCTACCCACCCCTGGCAGTTTTCCCCACCCTTACCCCACCCTCCCCCCCCACGAGGATTCCGGATCCTGGTCTCCAGGTTGGCTTTGCCCCCCCCTGTCTCCTTCTTCGGTCCCTGGGGAGCGGGCCTTTGGAGAGGGGGTGCTGTCACGTCCTGTCCCAGAACGTCCCATGCCTGGTCCGCCACCCTTATGTTCTCTCCTACCTACCCTGTGTGTTCTCCTCCCCCACCCTACCTGAGAGACAGTTTCCTGCTGGGAACACAGCTGTGGACTATTCTGCCAATTATTGACACTGTGATTTAAGTGATGTGTTTGCTGGACTCTGTGTCGGATTATAGTTTGGTGTTACGCCAGCTTTGCGCTGCTGTTCTGGTTGTGTTAGTTCCTGCCCTGTGTGGCGTATCCTGTGTTCCTTTTTCCTTTAAGTTAAGTAAAGTGTTTTATACCCGTTATTCTTGTGTTTCGTCCTCCTGCTTGGTTCCACACACATACACCGGGTCGGCAGCCTGACAAACTTGGCAGCCCTGGTTTCAAACTGTTCTCAGAACTCACCAAGAAAGTGGATGCCCATCTCTACGGAGGAGGACTGCCATAAGGTCAACTTGTGGAATAAGAGTATCAGAAATCACCTCTACTGGTCAGCAACCAGTTCATCCCGTGGAGAGGAAATAGTGGCCAAGTGGACATCTCTTCTCAAACACATCCAGAATGTGCACGTCCATGTGCCTCCACCCACCATCCACTGACAACAACAAGTGGCTGAAGCCTGGTACGTCCCCTATTCAATAGCAGTTTTGTAATTTATAGACGCTGGAAATATAAATGACGAGTCGACAAATCTCTGCGTGACTGTGTGTGCGTATCTTTCCTTCATGCATCTCGAGAACCGCTTGACCGATCGACCACAAAATCTGTGTAACGTATCACAGTTGCACCCGCCTCGAAAGTTATCCGTTGACAGGAGGCGAGGGAGTGCGGTGTGAAGTCGGTTAGATCTGCGGTTGTTCATGTCTTTGTTGTTATTCTCTCTTCTCGACTTAGCAACATAGGCCATCTGCAAGCTGGAGAGGGTACTAATGAACAAGCGTGTTCTTAGTGATGTGAAGAAGCTGAGACCTGTGTATCAAGCATCTACCTTGGAAGGGTTCCACAAAGTGATTCAGCGATTGGCACCAAAGAACGTGATCTATTCATACTTAGGGATGCTTTGCAGGTGAATTGTATAGCAATAATGTTGTCAATGTTATGTAGAGCTCCAGAGTGCTGTAGTTTATATATTGTGCAAGTGAAAACCTGCCTAATGCACTTAACCACTTGAGACCTATATATATTTTTAAATGCCAGAAATAGCTACAAGCTCACAACGCATTGCGATGTAGTACACTGTGAGCTTGTAGATCTGCTGTTTTTCAAAAGATTTTAACAGTTGCCCAAAATGAAGTTCAAATATTTTTATTTGAGAATACTGTACCTGTTGGTGTATTCTTGGTGTATTTTCCAGGCACTGTTACCATCAAAGTAAAAGTTTTGCATCTAGCCATTTACCGTAGATAACTAGAGTATCTCCCCTACACATCCTTCTCGTTTCAGGCTTTACCTGGCCGCATTGCATTTCAACGAAACTTCTGCGCGTAGCCAGGCGAGGACTGTTTATACAGCAGAGCAGCAGTTGAAAATAGAGATTCCCATGTAGTGGAGGATATTAAGTCAATATTTCATGAGAATCGTTCACTTTATGGTACAAGCACCATAATTGGCACACGAGTGCTTCGGAACCTACTCTCTCAGAAAAGTACGTTGTCCACTTGAAAAAACAAAATGGACACCATTTTTCAAGATGGCCGCCAAATGAAAAAGGCCTTTTGTGGCGGTTCTGGACAACCGTGGGTCCGACCGACTCGAGACCGGGCACTGCACTCCCTGTGGGTGTGTGGAACGTGTGTGTCGAATTTGAAGTCGGTGGGGCGAACGGTTCTCGAGTTACGTGGATTACAGACGTACACACACACATAATTTGTGCAATTAGCAGATCATTGGAACGGTTGTTCGCTTGGTGATACAAGCGTGACATTTGCCGTGAACATTCCTTTGGTCAACTCTTTAACTTTTTAAACCGAGCCATCCAAAAATCCAATATGGCGGTGATATTTCAAGATGGCCACCAAAATTAGACTGGTTTTGCATTTCAGCATATATTTGTGATACCTTTGTGATGTACTGTACCATACTACTGTATAATATATGTATAATACTGTACGGCACTGTAGGGCATCATACTGTACCATACTGTACAGTACAGTACAGTACAGTACAGTACAGTACAGTACAGTACAGTACAGTACAGTACTGTACTGTACTGTACTGTACTGTACCGTACCGTACTGCATGGTACCATACTGTACCGTACTGTACCATACTGTACCGTACCTTACTGTATGGTATCATACTGTACCATACTGTACCGTACTGTACTGTACTGTACCATACTGCATGGTACCATACTGTACCGTACTGTACCTTACTGTATGGTATCATACTGTACTGTACTGTATTGTACTGTACCGTACTGTACCGTACTGTACCGTACTGCATGGTACCATACTGTACTGTACTTTACTGTACCGTACCGTACTGTACTGTACTGTACTGTACGGCATCATACTGTACTGTACCATCATACTGTATCATCATACTGTATCATACTGTAACATGCCGTACCGCACGTTACTGTACCGTACTGTACTTTACCATACTGTACTGTAACATACTATAGTATACTGTACAGTACCGTGTGTGTGTGTGTGTGTGCACGTGCAGGGAAAAGGGGAGGGGTCGGTTAATGTGGAAATTGTAATGTCATTTGTGTCACAGTGAAATGTTGTGCAATAACAGTATGTCATACAAAAGCAATATTTGTACAGTAAATATGACATGGATGCAATGTAGTGCAGATGGATTTCTGTGGCATGCATCATTTTCTGTGCATAGAGAGATGTGTGCTAACGGAGTGATTTGGTAGGAGAAGTCGGACGGATAAACGGACATATTGCTTTGCACCCCCTATAGTAGTAGGATCTAGGATGAGCATCAAAACTATATATTTTAAATACTTTTCATTAGCACATGCTTGAATTTTACATTCCATAGGGCTGGACCACACATGGACCCCATTTGGTTTTGTTTTCTGCATCTTCCTCTGTGACCTGCCACCTTCATGTCATCTCTCACAGCATCCTTAAACCTCGTCTTTGGCCATCCTCTTACCTGGCAGCTACATCTTCAGCATCCTTCTCCCAATGTACCCTCATCCCTCCTTTTCACATGTCTAAACCATCTCAAACTCACATCTCTTGCTTTATCCCCAAACCTTCTAACCTGGGCTGATCCTCTAATTCAGTAATTTCTGATAATGTCCTTCCTTTTCACTCCTAATGAGAACCATAGCATCCTTAATTCTGCCACCTCCAGCTGTGCCTCCTTTTCATCAGTGCCACCGTTTCCAACCGTACGGCATGGCTGGTCTCACTACCATCGTATACATCTTCCCTCTCACTGGTAGCCTTCTGTCACAAATATTTCCTGACCCATACTATGTCCCATTATTCTCAATACATTGGCTTCACTTGCTAGAACATTTCCATCTCTATACTCACCTTAACCTGTTACACTACTGTCTACTGTCTGGTCAATTGGTACAAATAATTTTCTCCCTCCCTCACCATCTCTCTTTGCACTTACTGTACATCTCAAATAGCCCTGACCACTTCTTAGCCCACACCACCTGACATCACATCTCTCTCTTCTTACCCATCATCTAAAAAAAACCCCAATGGGCATTGCCCATTGTCATATATTCAAGTCTGTGTGTGTGTCTGTACATCTGTAATCCACATAACCCGAGAACCGTTCGCCCCACTGACTTCAAATTCGACACACACGTTCCACACACCCACAGGGAGTGCAGTGCCCGGTCTCGAGTCGGTCGGACCCACGGTTGTCCAGAACCGCCACAAAAGGCCCTTTTCATTTGGCGGCCATCTTGAAAAATGGTGGCCATTTAGTTTTTTCAAGTGGACAACGTACTTTTCTGAGAGAGTACGTTCTGAAGCACTTGTGTACCAAATTTGGTGCTTGTACCATAAAGTGAACGATCGTGTCATTAATATCCTCCACTAATGGCCAAGAGAGGGGATTATGCTGTGTCTATGGATAATAAGACCAACAGCACTAATGGTTAGTATCTCCCATACTAACATATATTAATGCATGACTAGGTGTTGGCACAACCAGAGCGATGAGATGTAGGACTACATTACTTTGGTAACAGTTAAAGTCAACGCAGTTGATACCATACAGATTACTCAAACTATGCAATGTCATGTGCTCTCTCCTGTATTGTAGAGTATGTCACTGAACTTACAGACCTCCTCTTTAACGAGGTCATCCATGCCCCTTCACCCTTTGTGGCTGAGATGAAAGCAGTGGCTGTTCCTGGATTCCGGTGTTCAGGGTTGGCAGTGCCACCATCAGGACCAAGAGAAGGCAAAGATGCCGCCTCGTGTTAAACTCGGTGGTGGACAGTAACGTAAAGTACATTTACTTGAGTTCTGTACATAGTTCTGTATATATTTACTCAAGTATTTGTCTTGCTGGATACTGGATACATATGACTTTCACTCCACAACATTTCAAAGTAGGGCTTTAATTTACGGGGGAAAAAAGCTATTTGAAACATGGAAATACAAGGTTGCTGCCTGACGGCAACGATCTGGACACGGGTGAGCTTGTGAGTGACACACCAACGTAAACCATGCAGATGCCCCCCTGGAGGGGCAGGCGGTGGTGCTGGTGGACCTACTAACTTGGCACCACTCCAAACTCTCAACATAAGAGCATCATTAGGAGTAGATGCTGCAGCATTGGATCCTGTCTCCACCTCCTGAAGCATTGTCTTGGCTGATGTTACGTTTGAACGGGCAAAACGCAGTGACACAGTCTACCATTCATTGTCAATGGAAGCCAGCGAAAGATGCAATGGTGCATGTAGCTGCTAGCCTGACACTCAGCCTGAATTTTCATTTCGTTTCACTCCATTATTCAGTCTGAACGCCCTCCCTACTACAACCGTTTCTGGGATGGGCGTTGCCAAAGAGGCAGTCTTCGGTGATTGGTTCATACCAACCAATCAGAATAGTAGGAAAGCAGATGGCATTGTGTCAATCATGTGGCTATGGCTAACCCGTTTGCTAACCAAACAAACACAGCCAACGAGCGCTACTAGTATGTAAACAAAAGCAGTAAAATATGTCGGATGATGATGTTTATAAAACCTCTTGTGTCTTCAAAGAAACTATTTATCATACGTCGATTTAATAGCCAGATTGATACGGCCGTGAGTTACTGCAGTGGGGGCAGCCATGTTTGTTTGTGTCTGGACGGCACTGTTGTTTGACGTCATCGAGTTGAAACGACGCTGATTCGTCGGTTGGATTTCCAACCGAGTCTGAGACCTCCTTCGGGAGCGTCACCAGACCCTAAATCGGCTGAACATAATTTTTTAATGTGGCTAGCGATTTAGGGGCTGGAGCCAGGCTATGTAGCTGCTCCAAATAATACTCCCATTGGTCTTTGCGTCTGCCCGTGCGAACGCACCATGAGACATTTCTTTCTTTTCGCTTCATGGAGATGCCATCTGTTGTGACATCACAGATTCACAGTCAACCGCAGCAGGTGGTCAGCTCGAAGGATATAATTATTACAGTGTATGAGCCATGAATGTGGTTATTACAATTTTTATGTTTCAATTCAAGTCTTATTAGCTTAATGTGATCGTGGATAATCAGGTCACGGGCATGCATGCCGTTATCTTAAGGAGCACTCGTTCAATTGTGTCGGTTTTTTGTTGACCGCTTTATTGTTTTGATCACTGTGATTATGCATTATAGTTTGAGTACCCTTTAACTAAGTTGATTATTTTTACTTTCTTTATTTTCATTTAATAAACGTAACAAACAGATTATTTGTATCTCCGCTAATCTTTTTGTTAGCTTGTTAAACAATAGGACAACAGACCCATCTTATATCTGACTCATTTGGTTCAGTAGTGGAAAACATTATGTTTTCGGTGCAATTTCCCATACTGTATAATAGTAATAATTAATGCTACAGTGTGAGGAACATTAAAACAATAATCTTACACTACTAAAATGTAGTATACATAGTATGTACCAATACCAGTGTGGTGTAATACAGCATCATGTCTGCATTCTCCGCCAAAGCCACAACCTACTATATAAATTGGGATGCCAGATAAAATAAAAAGGTAGCTGGGAAGGGCTTTACTCAAATACCTTTTTTTCATTCAGCTAGAGTTACAGCTAGCATTACTGTTTAAATTATATAAACATAAAATTGATAAATGGCTGTAATCTTTTGTTGATTAGATTGCATTTCTATGCTGAAGTTTTTATGCATTTCTAATTGTGAAAACAATACAGCGATGCAGATCATAAATAAAATTAGCTTGTACTTTTGAATACTTAAGTATTCAAACTTAAGTAAAAGCAATGACTCTAGTAATTTAAATTAAGTAAAAAAATGTATGAGCAACTTTCACTTGTACTTAAAGGGAACACTTTCCTGGAGTCTTTATGTGTGTAATATGCTTAGAGTATATGAGAGAGGGCACCCGAGTTCTCCTTCCATCCACTTGCATTAAGTTGCTCAAAAGCGCATGAGGCGATTTCACTCCTCCTTCCGGGTAGGAACAGAGAGCATTCTGCGATGGATTGTCCCCAAACACATGAACGCGCACGAACGCGAACGAGCGTGCTGCCGTCGTGAACGTGTACAATGATAGTTAACGGACCAGCGCGTCCATGTGTTTGGGGCCAGGGTTAAGTGTCCCTTTAATAATATCTGACCAGGAATACATTATCTATACTTTTAAGTGTTGGGGTTGAGTACTTTGTCAACCACGTCCTGATTGTCCCTGATACTATTCTGGATTAGGATAAGATAGGCCATAGGAGGGACAACTATTACTTCTTCTCCAGTAAGGAATGGAAATTTTGGAGTTGGTGTATACTGGTGGACAACCTGCCGAAACCGTTGAGCAAGGCACCGAGCTCTTGTCTAGTGAGCTGGAAGCCTTGAGAAGGGCTGTGCTCTGGAAGGCTCTCGATCTCCTTCTCAGAAAACAGGATCTTCAGAGCCGTGCCTAGACCCTGAGTCTGCAGCTTTCCCCAGAGACGGCACCTACTACAGCCAACGCAATCCATGATCCTGGAGATGTTCTTGAAATGAAGACGGAACTCCTCCTTTAACACTTTGGCTTCGGTCTGGTTGCCCGCAAACATGGACCTCTCATCAAAGTGCATTGGGAAAGCTTTGGTTGCATTCAAAATCTGCAGCAGCAGTTCCTTGGTGGCGCCGTCTTCAGTGGCATTTCCGGTGTACAGATTGACAAAGGCCCGTTCAAAGTAGGGCGCCACCTTGGACAGAGCCCTCAGCTCGATCAGGTAAAGGATGTAGAGATTCTTCAGCCGCCGTGTTCCTTCTTGGCCTTCCGTCTCGTCCGGGTCAAAACGTCGACGAAACTCCTCGACGTTCGGGCCCCACCTTTGCTCACCCCAAATCTCGTCTAACAGATACTCGGCACTGAGGTGGATGTTGATGCTGCTGTGGAGGCCGGAGATCAGCCTGTAAAAAACCCTCTTCTCTAAACACACGCCTTCCAGCCAGTTGTAGAAACCCTCCCCGTCATCACTGCCCCCGTTGCTGGGTGCCAGAGGGATCAGTGGTCGGTACACCGACCTGGGCTTGAAGCAGTTCTCCTCGTAGATGGTGTTCCACACCCTCCAGGCCGGGGGGCCTTTATATCCGGTGTAACGTTCAGGGTTCAACAGAAGGTCCACATACTCGGCGTCCGGAGAGGTCTCGTCGTCCAGCTCGCAGAAGTTGTCCTGGGCGTCGTCGTGTCGTGCCCAGTCCACAAACGCCTCTTTACTCTGGCTACTCAGAGTGCTGTTGATGGCTCCCAGCTCGTTTGTCTGTTCACAATCTGTCATGTCTGACGTGATCTTCTCGTTGTAGATGTCAGCAGAAGACTTCATGCCGTCTGGGATTTGACTCGGTGGGCAAGGCTCCACGTTGCAGTCCTTGATGAAACACTGTCCGTCGTCCGGCCAGAAGGGACACGGTCGTTGCAGGTTGACCTTGTAGTATCGGAAGTAGTCTCTCTCCAGGAGCGTCTTGATATGAGGGTAGATCTGGAGGTTGTTGACGGCGTCGATGCTCTCGATGTCGCAGAAACAGTCGTCGAGGACCCCCGTCAGGTGACAGAAACAGCTTTGATTCCTCTGACTGCTGCTGGAAGATGAACGTCCCACGTTGCCGTCGTGTCTTTGGTCGTGGCGACGGTGGTGTTGGAACCAGACCAAGAGCCACAGTAGAAAGAGAATGCCGAGCATCTGTAAAGTCAATTTGATTTTCCACATCATCATTGATATGCTGTGATATACTGTTATATAAGGCCCTATACAAAATACTGTTCTAAGCTAGATTAGCCCCTCTCGGCAACGATCAAGTCAGCTCTGAGGCATTTCAAAAAGTTGGAATTAGATGTCAATCCAAACAAAATGATGTCTTCACAGCATTGTCAATTTGCCGCTCCTTTCAGCATCCAGCATAAACAGCAGGCTAGCATTGCAAAAAGCATCAATGGCTACTCCAATAGCAGCTTTTATATAGGTGGTGACATCACAATTACTTCAGACCTCGCATTGTGATTGGCTGAGACGCACTTTATGTTTCCAAATGGAACAGAGAGTGCACTTGTTTTCCATACCTGTATCCTAGCAACGGCTGACATCAGCTGTTTGTAACGCCCAAACTACACCTATGCATAATGTAACGGCTCGTAGCGGAGGTGTTTTAGGGATTTAGGCAGGTGACCAAAATATCCACTTTAGTGGGGAACACCCCTTCCCCAATGATAAATCCCCAAATAGTGGCTTTAGAAAGCTCTGACAAAAATAGAGCCCGATATGTATTCAATAGTACAAGCTACGAGGTACATTTTCTTTTTAATATCAATGCATTGCTTTATTGAAATTTAAAACAACTGAAAATAGCAGAACTACAAGCTTGCAAAAAGGTCATGAGCTTGCAAAAACAAAAATATATATATAAATCAAAAAGATGTACTCATGAAGTGAATGTTTGTTACTCTCCACCATTGATCATCTGTTTTACTTCTACAGAGGGAATCATCTCACGTTATACTTCTACATGTTGGAGTCATTATTGCATGAAAGAACAATGACACTTTGAGTCTGAGATCAGTGGAGATCATAGCAAAGTAACTGCACAATATACCAGTCCCCGCAGATTCGGCACAAACATGGGGATAAATCCATTCTACTATCATGCCACTACTCCATAATCAATCAATCATGATGACATCTTCAGTAGTAGCTCCGCTGTGATTACAAATTGATGATCCAATGACTTTGTTTGAACAGAAACAGTGTCAAAGTCACACTTCATGTACATGTCACAATCTGCGCTACCAAGACGCCTGCCGGGTGGAAACATGTCCAAAACTGTTACTTTTCAGAATTCAAATTCAAAAATACCAAAAGTAGCAGATCTACAAACTCAAAGCGCGTTGCTTCGCGTCTTGTTCCAAGCTGGCAGATCTGCTATACTTTCGATGCCTTTGTGTGACGCTGTAGTTTGATCAAGCAGGGCGTTTTTACAAAATAATAATAATAATAATAATGAAAAGATAGAATATAGAGATAAGAGGTTTCTGCCCGACAGCAACAAAGAGTAACATGGTGGATTCCAGCCTTGCTTCAGCAACCTTTTTTCACACTTTCCAACTGATCTCCCAAATACATTCATCTACCAGTCTGTAGTAATCTGTTGTAGTAGGTCTGTTTGGTGGAGAGCTACCTTAAAACGTAAACAAACACACGAAATGGACACCAAGTGTATTTTACATTCAGGTCACCTGTAGCTGAAACTCCGCAACAACGAAACTCAAACCTCTGATTTAGCGACCGGCGACCGCAGGTGAAGACCTCATTAAAAGAAGCATTGGCCTGCAGCATGTAGTTGACACTGTTAATCAGCTTTATCTGAGATGGAAAGTGGTCTGTTTATTTCATTTTGTGGTTGTAATCGCTGCATCCGTCCTTGGCTAAATGTAGCTTAAAAGTGAACTATTTTAACAGAAGCTTGTGACTGAATAATAACTACAGTATAGATCAGTGTTCATTTTCACAGCAATTCTTTATGTAGTTTCAGTCATGGTCGATTTTAAGATGACCCCACGTTATTCTCCATAGAGAAAAACCTCCGCAAACTCCTTTGAACCAGGGGATGAGCGAGTGACAACAGGACTTCGGCGCTCTATATCATGCCAACTAAATGGCATGATATTTTTGTCAACTAATCTACAGTTGATTTAGTCGACTAAAATGTGTCTTGACGGACCGTGATGGTGTCACGATACTTGATTAATATGCCGAAATGAATCATGCCAAAAATAGCAGATCTGCAAGCTCACAGTGAGCTTGTAGATCGTTGTGAGTGTTCAGTGTCTCTGCGTGGTCCTGCTGTGATGCACCCTGGGTTCAGGTTGCCGGGGGATACCAGGCAGGTACCCAGTGGTCCCTCCCCCACCACGGTGGCTGTGGTGGTGGTGGTGATGATGGGTCCGGGGGTCTGGGACTCCACCTGCTCCCTGGTCCCTTAGTGGAGGAGCAGCGTTGCGTCCATTCTTACCCGGGTTCGGCCTCTGGTGATGGCGACCTCCATGGCTGTCTGTGAAGCATAAAGTATCTGTATTGCCCTATGAAAATTGTGTTAAACATTATAGATGCACTATGTATGTATGTATGTATGTATGTATGTACTGTATGTATGTATGTATGTATGTGTAGGAGCCATTAATTGGATTCTTGTAATATTTTGGTCAATGAAATGAAGGGGCTGTCACTGGTGTTAATATGATTGATTGACGGGCATAGGGGCGGACCTGGTTCACTCAAGAAGGTGGCCTGTTCACCTGGCTGACACACAGTGAGAGAGAGGGGGTGTGTGGGACGCCATACTTTTTGTTGACCGCTTTATTTTGCTTTACTTTATTTACGTTGATCGCTGTGATTACTTGGATTTATGTTTGAGCACTTTTTGAGTCATTCATATTACTTTAATAAACCCTTAAACGCATTGTTTTGGATCCAGCGAATTCCTTTTGTATGTGGAGCAGACAGTGTTGGGCATCGTTACTTTCTAAAGTAACGTCGTTAGGTTACTGGATTACTGCCCATGAAAATAATCCCTTACCGTTACAGATTACCTTCTGAGAAAAGTAACAAGTTAGATTATTTTCCGTTATTTTCCGTTACCAGACAATTAAAACCCATTTTTAATGCTTGCGCAGGTTGTTTACATTGTAGGCTATTAGGCTACTGCCTACCGTCATTGCGCCGCATTATTACGGCCCTAATTAACTCTATGGTTAAAAACGAGAATGATACACACCATGAACTAACCATAGACAATATCCCCTTTACAGCTCTCTCTTTATTAACGAATATAATTCGCTACAATCGCCAGTCTATAGCCTACACGTAGGACTGGACAGAAAGGCTGTTGCGCTGCGCTCCAACCAGCCAACAGCGCACACAGATGCCCTCTCCACGGCGCGCACCGCGGCGCATGAACAACACCACCACCACCGTGGACCCACGTATGAACTAGATAGTTTATAAGAAATGGCACGGCGGCCATCCTTGCAGGCAGTGACAGACAGTAACGGAATGATAATCCTGAAACCTGTTATTTTGGGGGGGGGGCATTGATGATGAATGTTACTATTAAACTTAAACAAAATTCATTAAACTAGTACTCACCTAATGACGCAGCCACGGAGGATCTACCATGTATAACGTAATTCCAAAGTGTTTAGCCTACATTGTTTAAGTCAAAGACGCATGCGGTTTTTACTTTGGCTTAAAGCATGTTGTTATTATTATTCCGCATAGAGTATATTCCACCACCACCACCGGCACTGTCATAGTAGCTGGCTACTACCGAAACAACTTCCTCTTCCTCTTCAAAATAAAAGCTACTTGTAACAATACTTTTATTTCTTAAGTGAACTTACAGGATGTAGTAGACGCAGGATGTATAGTAGGCTACTATGCGCTGCGCATTGGGGCTTGGGAAGATAAATCACACAGATATGAAGGTAGGAGAAATAGACTCCGGGCAGTCTTTATTATTTTTAAATCTTGCACACAAAATGAACAGGGACACATTATAGTAACGGGACTACTGTTTTGGAAAAGTAACTAAGTAACTAACTACTAAATTGCAAAACTAACTAGTTAGTTTATTCCGTTACCAATAAAAGTAGTCCCTTACATAACGCCGTTATTAATAGCGCCGTTACACCCAACACTGGGAGCAGAGCGCGTCTGACAACCTGGCCCATCCCATCGCCTCTCAGCGACTTTAAGATTAGTTTCTCATGTAGTCGCTTTACATTGTCAACTAAAAACGGCATTGTCAACGGCGGCATCAAACAGCAGAATTCCGGATCAAGTGGACAAGAATTGAATAAAGACGGTCGGAGACAAGGATGGAGGAACACTGCATGGCTGTGCATGCTGACAACAAACATTCCGTGAGTCACGGTCAAAGTCAAACACGAAAGTCAACCACGAAAGTCAGGTAGTAGCCTACGCTTGTAAACTGTATAAAGGAAAGAACGCAGTGCACAATTCCATTGGGGACATAAACCCACCTGATCATGACACGGGTTGAGTTGACGCTCATGAATACAGTTTGATGAATCCTCTCGTAGCCGTCAATAAAGGAATCCGCCGTCTATTTAAATCAGCTTGTCTGTCAAACTGCTGTGCTGTTTGTGTGAATATTGCGGAATACTGGTGGATGATGTCTTGTGGATAAGTTGAATTGTGTTGAATTGCACGAATATAGCCTAATCGCAAAGGAAAACTAAGAGGAAAAATGAGTCAAATACATACTGGGGAAGTGACCAGCTCTCAGTCAGAAATGGAACATGGAAAACGAGAAATTATGCTCACGGCCAAGGCCGCACTGAACAAAATGGACAAACTTGAACGGGAGCGTCGCCTTTCCGTCAATAAAATGAAGTCATTAATACCACAAATAAAATCTTTCATGGAAAAAAGGGGAAATGTTTTGAGAGTAAAATCTTTGTTGGTTACGTTGGATGAACATTACGCAAATGCAACAATATCTCACAATACATTATTGCCTTTATTGCCTGATGACGAGGAAAAGGAAAGACAAAATGAATGGTTTGGCAGCATTGCAAAATACACCAAAACATTTAAAGGTGACGTGGAAAAATGGTTAAATGAGCCAGAGGAAATGGTTGGACATGTTGAGAGTGATGAGCAAACTGAATTTGAAAGGAGTTCACAATTGCACGTGGACGCTCCTCCCTCAGTGACGCAAGCGGCATCAATAAGCATGTCCATAACACATGAATTTCAAGATGATGTGCAACCAAGTGACAGTGTGTCAAATGTGGGAGGAAACTCTGAAACACAAAACTCTGATACGGGAAGGAGATCTATCACTTCTGGGGTTTCCTCTGCATGTCTGTTGGCTCAAGCTGAATTGGCAGCAATGCAAGTCAAACAGAAACTATTAAAAGACAAACATAAACTTGAAGCTGAGGAGGAAAGGTTGCGCAAGAGAGCACAATATTAACTTGAAGGGTTGCGCAAAAGAAAGGAGCAATTGAAAATGGATGAGGACATTGCTGCCCAAATGGCAAAATTAAATGTATTAAAATCACAAAGTGTCGTAAGTGGGAGATCCTCAAAACCAAAGGCTGTGGATGGTATGAATTCTTATGTGGAAAAGGCACAAGGAAAACCACAAACTCAATGCTGATGCCAATCTATTCACAAGGCCTAAAGAGAAAACCAACTCTCAATTAATTAATTCACAATCCCAGCCTCCGTCAGTTATGCACCAGGAATCTAGGCCACGCCCAGTTCAACAAATGCAATATGTTTTCAATGGTTCAAATGTAACTAATCATGACAATACAAGGGCTCATTCTCAAAATCCAAATGCTCATTCTGAAAATGCAAATGCTCATTTTGAAAATGTTAACTGTGGAAATAAAAATGCAAATGACTGTCAAAATGAAATGCTTAGCATTATGCAAAAGCAAAATGAAATTACCACACTGTTGATCCAGAAACATTGCCTCTCCTCTTTGCCAAAAAGAGAGGTGCCAATCTTTAACACTAGGAAGGCTGAAAATAATTCACTACTACTCAGTCGGCTGAACGGTCAGGGGGACCGTGTTTTTGGTGCGATTTGATTGGCCACTCTCTCCCCCACTCGTCCCTCTCCAGCTGGAGAAGACATTGTTCAAGCCTGCATCCCATTTCCAACAAATTAAATCATATATGTTTCTAAACACATGTTTTCACTCCTAAAATGTATAAAACTAATAATACATGTGAAAAAGATATATTTTGCCGTTGCCCGTTAGTGCTATATTGCAACATAGCCATGGAAGAGTGTCGCGTTGCTGCCTTCTGTTGTTTTTTTTTTCCTTCCAAAAGAGCCAAGATCACTCGTCTTTTCTCGTGTGTTATCGATGTAATTAATATATGTGACCCCACGCGATGTACAGACTGCTTGACTAGGCATGTAAACATGACATAATTGTATTAATGTTTAAGTGTAATGATGTTATTGACCGGATTGTCCGTAGTCTTCCAGCCGTTAGCTTACAGTTGCTAATATTATAAGCTAACAACATTACTAAAGCCAATGTATTGCATTAAATGCGGCCTGTCCGCGGTAAATTACTTATACAAGTGAGTCGCGTTATATTTACCTAAATTACCAGCCAAAGTACATTCCAAATAAACAATTATTAGCCACGTTATGTTGTTATATCAGTTTAATTAATAAAAAACATCGTTCAGAATACGGCCGTTAGCACTGTGAATTCAACATCCGGTGAGAAGAGGATACGGATCGTGTATGTGTTGTGTATGGAAATCAGCGCGTAAAGCTTAACGGATGTAAGCCTTGCACACTAAATAGAAACATATAGGCTATACAGTCTGCCACTGTATGTTGAGGAGAAACCCCAGCTCAGCTGCTGTTTATAACATCGCGCAGTTATTGAATTCATGAACATTTACATGCTTCCCTGAGAGGGAGAGAGAGAGAAAAAGAAAAGTTCCACAAAACATTTAGAGGTTCGGGAGGTCTATCTGGTTGGAATGATTTCAAACACTTTTTATTTTGTATCGCGCATCGGCAAGCGTTCTCGCTTCATGGAAAGTAAATGTCGGGTCGAGTCTAACTGAGCATGCATTCAATAACATCCCACCCTCATCATGGATAATAATCATTGTATTCATATTCCTATTATCTTATCAAAATAATAAACAAATTCCAAGTTAATTAACCAGCCAAACGTATATGATTTAATTCGTTGGACATGGAATGCAGGCCTGAACAATGCCGTCTCCAGCTGTCTGTTTGTGTGTTCTTTTTTTTCTCCACCCCTCTTTTCTATAAGACATAACTCGCTCATTTTTTGCTCATTTAAAAGAATTCAAAATACCATGTAAACTACAGAATTGGGACTTCCATTTGGTATATAGATCGGTTATGTAGGCCCTCTCTACGAAACGATATCAAGTGAAAAGGAAATGTCGGGAAATCGGTTTATTGTGTAAAAGATTGGATATACGTCTTTTCAAATAAGGCCGTTAGCACTGTGAATTCAACATCCGGTGAGGAGAGGATACGGATCGTGTATGTATTGTGTATGGAAATACAGTGGGTGGGCTTTAGACCGGATGTAAGACTTGCACACTAGCAACAGCAGCAGCATTTGAGAGAGGGAGGAGGAGGGGAAAAAAATTCTCGCAAGCATTCTCGCTTCATGGAAAGTAAATGTCGGTCGAGTCTAACCGAGCATTCAATAATGATATAATAATAATAATAACAATGATAATAATCATTGTATTCATATTCCTATTATCTTATCAAAATAATAAACAAATTCCAAGTTAATTAACCAGCCAAATGTATATGATTTAATTCGTTGGACATGGAATGCAGGCCTGAACAATGCCGTCTCCAGCTGTCGGAGGTGACAGACGAGTGGGGGAGAAAGGGTGACGGCGGTCGATTGTGCCGATTATAGTCAGACTGAGTAAGAGATATATGCCTAAAATCATATTTACAAAACGTTTCAAATGGGGAAAAAAACAGAGATGATTTCAATCGAATATTTAGACAAAGTCATGCAAGGGGAACTTTCTCTGGACTCCATGGGCTAAGAAAATAAACATTGAAATCTCAAATTCGGTCAGAACGGCTGCTCAGACTTCCTAGTGTTAATGGAGATCCACTAAAATACCATTCTTTCGTGAAGGCTTTTGGAAATGGAGTAGAAAATAATACTCAAAAGGACAGCGATCGTCTGTATTACCTGGAGCAGCATACAACGGGTCTTCCCAGGGAACTGGTCAGGAGCTGCCAGCACTTAGACCCAGTGAGGGGGTATGCTAAAGCCAAGGCTCTGTTAAAAGAGGAGTTTGGAAACAAGCAGAAAATAGCATCCGCATACATGGACAAGGCTCTTTCATTATTCATTATTCATTCATTATTCATTCATCATTCAAATCGAAGATGTAAAATCTCTTCAAGAGTACAGTCTTTTCCTCAGAGGCTGCTGTAACGCCATGGAGGAAGTCCAATATTTACATGAGCTAGACATGCCCGCAAATATGATGATCATCATACGAAAGTTGCCATACAAGTTCAGAGACACATGGAGAAATGTAGCCTATGAACTACAGGAAAAGTTCAAACGTAGAGCTACATTTACAGACATTACCACTTTTATTGGGAAACAGGTGGGAATTTTAACTGACCCAATATTTGGCAACATACAGGATGCCCCGCCACCAACTACAACTAAAGGTGTGAGCAAATACCCATACCCATCTGGAATGAGAGGAACTAGCTATGCCACCACTGTGACCCCCGTGAAAACCATGACTCAGGTTGGACTTGAAGAGGAACATGTTCAGGAAGTAATTAAAACATGTCTGTGCTGTGGAGAAGAACACCCATTGGATATGTGTCCCCAGTTGGAGAAAAGACCCCACAAAGAGAAGATAGGCTTCTTAAGAGAAAATGGAGTCTGTTTCGGATGCCTGAGTGTTGGACATGTCAATAAATTCTGTAGACAAAAGATTACCTGTCAAACTTGTGGTCGGAAACATCCAACTGTACTTCACATCACTCAGAGAGAATGGAACAAAGGGTCTGACCTATCTGATCGGAAGTCAAGGATGTCAGTGGATGACACAGTAGTATCGAGTGGCCTTACTGGGGCTGGTGACAATGACTGCAAGCTGCCTATTGTTCCAGTGCAGGTTAAGTCCAAGAAGGGGAGCAAGACTATTAATGTATATGCTTTCTTGGACCCAGGAAGCTCTGCAGTATTCTGTACTGAAGCTCTAATGCACAAACTGGACCTCACAGGGAGGAAGACAAATATTCTCTTGAAGACAATGGGCCAAGAGAAAGTTGTTTCTAGTCACATCGTATCAGGACTGGAAGTCTCTGCCTTGAATGAGAAGCACTTCTGTGAACTGCCCAAGGCTTACACACAGGCGTGCATACCTGTCCATAAAAGGAACATTCCAAGACACAAGGATCTTCAGAGATGGCCTCATTTAAATCACGTTCATCTGCCTGAGATTGATGCTGACATCGAGCTACTGATAGGAACAAATGTTCCTGAGGCTTTAGAACCGCTGCATGTCATTCGCAGTGTTAATAATGGTCCTTATGCCATCAGGACCAGACTGGGCTGGACTGTGAATGGACCGAGAGGAGGCAGCGAGAATGCAAATGATTCTCAGCAGCCAGAGTTTTCTGTGAACCGGGCGTCTGTCATGAACTTGGAGGAACTGTGGCAGCCTCAGTTTAATACAGATTTCCCAGAACGTAACGGTGATGAACAACCTGGCATCTCAAGAGAAGATCATACATTTATGGAACTGCTCAATGACCAGTATCAGACCGGCTCACCATTGAGGAGAAGGGACATCACCATCCCGCAAATGAAGGTCATTACTGCCACCAAGCCGAGTCGCATGGATGTCTCGTGGAGGAAAGAGCTACACATGGATCCAGAAGCTTCTGTAAATTGGACAGAAGTTGCTTCAGTGATCGAACCCATTATGAACGAGACTTCCAGGTTAATAGTTGATCCAGATGAAACTCATCAACCACTATCGGATGACCCTGAGGTCAAGAAGGCTGTTGTGGTCAATGCTATACAGACCAAGGAGGAGGTTGGTGCACTCACTGACTCGCGTGATCCCATACTGGGAATCTTGGACACGTATGGTAAAGTCTGTAGCTTGGATTTTAAGATTTATGACCTGGCTCTTGTCTCTCTGTGATAAACAAGACATAAAAGTGGACCTTGAACAGTCTGACTTAGACGTGGACCAAAATAGATGTTCAATAGAAAATAATATGGAGACCTTTGAGAAAGAGACCGTTTCAAGTTGCTTGCCAGGAGATGAGCTTGAGAAGACAGAACTGGAAATCACGGAGTTCACCCTACGGACTAGGATTCCAGAGGACTTCTCAAAACCGCACAAAGGTGAAAGTGTGAAGGGGGATAGTCACATCTCCCTACTTTGCCAACGGATGGAAAATAATAAACAACAGCTCCCTGGAACTGCCAATAACCAAGATCTTCTTAATTCAGGAGGCAGAGGAGGACTAATGTCTGGACTATTCCAGGACCTGTTGAATTCAGGTTGAATATGATTACAATTACTTGGATTGCTTTCATCTTGACCTTTTGACTTTGACATTGACTTTACAATGAGTGTTAACTCTGAAAATGACTTTGCGTGGGAACCTCTTACGAACAATCGTTTTCGCGTTCGGCTGAAGAGACTTTCATATCCATGAGAAAAAAGAAAAGTTTGGGAAGTTGGTTACTGTTATTTCATGCCTCCTATTCTTTTGTGATGTAATTATTATGTAATAACCTAATAATTCGGGGCTGGCGCGTAGGAGCCATGAATTGGATTCTTGTAATATTTTGGTCAATGAAATGAAGGGGCTGTCACTGGTGTTAATATGATTGATTGACGGGCATAGGGGCGGACCTGGTTCACTCAAGAAGGTGGCCTGTTCACCTGGCTGACACACAGTGAGAGAGAGGGGGTGTGTGGGACGCCATACTTTTTGTTGACCGCTTTATTTTGCTTTACTTTATTTACGTTGATCGCTGTGATTACTTGGATTTATGTTTGAGCACTTTTTGAGTCATTCATATTACTTTAATAAACCCTTAAACGCATTGTTTTGGATCCAGCAAATTCCTTTTGTATGTGGAGCAGAGCGCGTCTGACAACCTGGCCCATCCCATCGCCTCTCAGCGACTTTAAGATTAGTTTCTCATGTAGTCGCTTTACAGTATGTATGTATGTATGTATGTATGTATGTATGTATACATGTATGTAATGTATGTATGTTTTCATGCTTTGTTTTCTAATGTAATGTATTCCACTGCTTTAGTTTTTATGTTTTGTGTGGGACTGCGGATGTAAATTTACATGCATGCACACTACAGCAGTTTTCAATCAATTGAGCCTCTGTCTAACTCTAAACGCAGAATAGAAAGTGAGAATGCAACGGGAAGTACGTGACCTTACTGTAGCACCTTTGCTAGATCCAGTGTATTTACGTTGCATGTCCATTAATATGAATGTCTAAATAAACAAATAATATAATGGCTATAATAATAGCTATAAAATGCTATTTTCGGCAAAGACGTTCAGTCTAGGGGGGGGGGGGGCAAAGAGCAGAGCAAATAACAGAGCCAAGGTCAAGTCTTTTTTATTTTTTATAAAATATGTCCCTGCTTCATTTGCCGCTCAGCCTAGAAGAGGCCCTGCTCTATTGATTCAGGTGCCAGAGACAGCACAGCAGTAAAAGTTACAGATACAAGGGCATAAGAAGTACTCTACAGAAGAGTAACATCACAATAAAGACGCCCTCAAATAAATTATTGATGAAAGTGTACAGATGTATACTCCCTATACAATCATGCTGCCTAATGCAGGACACAAAGACACCGTCAATAAATAATACAGTACAGATGTATATACAATCACCCTGACTGATGCGGAACAAGAAAGAAAGCAGCAAGGTAAGCCTATTACATCAGCACAAAACCACAGGTAACAGAGTAGATGTTATACAATAGCCGTGCACCGCAAAGTTATGACAAAGCACAAACCGAAAGATGGGCTGTCGGAGTAAAATGAGGCACAATTCAAACACTTTAACCCCATCTTATACTTCAGATATTTGAAAATAGCCGTGAGTTGTGAGCTTGCAGATCTGTCGGGTTTCTGTATGTACATTACTGTTTGCATACTATATCCATTTGTGGGTCCTTGACATGAAAATGCTTGAGAGGTTAGGCCAGTAACTGGTCTACGCCGCTCTACAAAGCCAACATGCAGTCAAATCAGCCTCCATGCTATTGGGGGTGTGTTATATAGCTGGCTATGTTGCTGGTTAATAGTTAGGCTAAGCACTGGTACACTGGAATACTGTTAAGAGATACATTCAAAGTCTTAAGGTGTTTGCACATTGAGCATTATTTATATTCGTAACAATGTTTTCACAGAGTGAAATGGACTGGAGCAGTGGCAGTGAGGATGGTCCCCTGATCAGAGTATTATTTTGAAAAAGTTAACACAAACATAGTTTGTAGTAGTTAGTATAAGTTGATTAGATGCGATTAGGATCTGGTTCGGAGAGCACTTGCCTGGAAAGCCTTGCACGGGATGAGGAGAGTGTGGAAATCAGACATGGGAGAAGACCTCAAGAGCCGGCTGTTCATAGCTACTGTGGAGTCAGTACTGCTGTATGGGCCCGAGACATGGACCCTCACAGTACAACAGGAAATGGAGTCTACAGAAGAATGCTACGAATGGCACTAGGTGTCACATGGACGGACCGCATCAGAAATGTAGACCTCTATGGGGACCTACCACGGGTCACAGACAAAGTCAGAGAGAGAAGGATGAGGCTGGCAGGGCACTGCGTCAGGCACCCAGAACTTGAGGCAAATAAATTGACTCTATGGGAGCCAACCCAGGGCAAAGCCATGAGGGGAAAGAAGCGTACCACCTATGTAGACGTGCTGTGGTGCGACATCTTGGCTAGCAACACTGAAGAGCTCAAGAACCTGATGTTGGATAGGAATTTGTGGAGGGCAGCGATCCAGGAATCCTGAGTTGGTGTTGGCTAGACCTCTCGCAGGAAACTAAACTAAAAAAATACCAAAAATACCAAAGTTTGAATGGAGATTGTTGTTGTTGTCCAACATCAGTTTCTTGACTAAGTTCTGCAGTGTTGTCAGCCAAGCTGTCGCGCCGCAGCACGTCTACATAGGTGATACGCTTCTTTCCCCTAATATGGCGATAAGAGGTTTCGATCTGCCCGACAGCAACGAACGATATACAATACAATATCAATTACCGGTATATACGTTAATAATCAATTATCGTTTTTTCTTAGCCAGACACACTTTAAAGCTGTGTTCAATCCGTTTGATTTTTGTGTAGTTAGTGTAGTTACCTTTAATAGTTTGTTGTTGTCTGTCTGTCTGTCTCTCTCGCTCTCTCTCTTACCTTTAAGAGGTTGTTACTGTCTCGCCCTAATAGTTTGTTGTGACGCATTGTTGTTGTTTCTGTCTGTCTCTCTCTCTTACCTTTAATAGTTTGCTGTGAAGCGTTGTTGTTGGTCTGATGCTCTAGATGTCTGGCCTCCTCCAGCTCCATTGCTGCCTTCAGCGCCGCCAGTTTGTTCTTCTTCTTGTTATCCTCATTTTGCTGATAATGAAAGTAAGAAACAAGCAACCATCAGATTGTTTGTGGGGAACTCAGTAGCCCCACCCCTGTCCACTGCACTCTGAACTACAGGTAAAGACATTTTCTTTATACAATTATTATTATGTCCTGGTGACAGAGCAGTTTTGTTAATAGAATACTTTCATATGAACTAGCAATAAATATTATATTTCAAAGATGTTCAGGTATTCCTTTCAGGAACTAAGCTTTTTTGAGTATGGGAATAATATACTATACTATAATGTACAACAACACTGCCCCATGCAGTGTTCATTTATCCATTTATTAGAACTCTGATAGTGTACAAAGGTAACCAAATGGACACGTAATGGTTCCATTAAAATAGCATTAAGTAACAATATGAGAACAAGTATTCATTCCCCAAAATTGGGAGGGACTGGAGGTTGTTTATTGCCAGGGCTGGAGACGGCAACGTTTCATAGTGAGTGTCAAAGTATAGTGTGACCATCCGGGATGGACGGTCCATCTGGAGGACTGGGAGTTTTCCCAGAGGGACAGTTGGACAATCAGGGGCCGATCAAGTGTCGACAAGCAGCTGCCAATCCGGGACTCCCATTTGTCTTGAAAGAGCAGGCAGGTGCAGACCAAGTCCACGCTTCAATCAGTCAACGGACAGATTTATGAGGCCAGACCAGGGGGGCAGTCAGCCAGATATTTCGTGAAGCCTCATTTGAAATCGGTAGTTCATATAATGGCCTGTTGTGGCGCTGGACTGGACCCAAAAAGCCCCATAGCTCCATAGAGGCCCATGTATTTTGGCCCAACTTCACCTAGACTGTATTACCTTAATAAACATGGTCATGAATACTTTCTTCTTCCAGTCACTAGTTTAAAGTCTCATTTCTAATGTCATAATATTCTTTTTGGAAAATTATGGTCCCATTAATAAAAAAAATGACCATAAAGAAAAAAAAACATCGCGTATGTTCTGAGGGGCGTGGCTACCGTTACAGTCTATGATCGGGATTCCCCTCCCACTCGAGTCAAAATAAAAACCAACGGAGAAGAAGGGGGGAAGTCCCGCCTCGTTGTCTGGGCAGCCAATGGCCAGCTGGTCCAAAACGGAGCCAGCCAATGGCCAGCTGGTACCAAACGGATCTAGAAAGATGGCGACTTACAGTGCAGGAATAACAGGCTTCATTTTACGTCCATGTTAGACCCGGCGAACGCTTTGTCCATATTTTTTACAGTCTATGGGCCAGACACACACAGGCCAGGTGTGTGTGTGTGTGTGTGTGTGTGTGTGTGTGTGTGTGTGTGTGTGTGTGTGTGTGTGTGTGTGTGTGTGTGTGTGTGTGTGTGTGTGTGTGTGTGTGTGTGTGTGTGTGTGTGTGTGTGTGTGTGCGTGCGTGCGTGCGTGTGTGTGTGTGTGTGGGTGTGTGTGTCTGTGTGTTTGTCAATAGAAGATTAGTGTTCAATCTAACCTTGCATGAGGAACCATGACATTATGACAGCATTACCCCATAATTAAGCTGACGAGAAAATAAAGTGTGTTTGTCTATTAATGGTTGCAGCTGCAGCTGCAGTTTGTCCAGTTGAAATCCAACACTACACCAGAGGCGTACCTACAATAAGGCGAGGGCAGGCGTCCGCCTGTCCAAATCCATTTCTGGCCTGGCCAAAAACCATACAATGAGAAAAAAAAGAGGACAAAAACAAGGCCTGAGAACTATTAATGGAAAGCTAATCAGCTGGCCGTTGCTGTAGAGCGTGACCCTCAATCACCCATTGGAATGTAAATGCAAGCCTTTCAGCCTTTGTATCCTACTCGTCTGGCAGGTAGGCCTATATCTCTTTGAAAACCTTTAGTGCTACGATTGTGCCCCGGGGAGACGACAATTAACACATCTTGCCTGCCCAAAACGTAATTCCTGGATACGCCACTGCCCTACACCACCAGGTCAGAGACTGTTTCAATACACTATCTATTCTGTACCACCTGTGACTTACTGACTCCACACACGCAGACACATGCACTCTCCTCCAGTGCCACTGCCATCTAGAATCCAGATAGTCATCATATGATCTGTTTGCCTGGATAAAAATGTCCAGGGATTTTTTATGTAAGCTACACATTTTTGTTTACTATACACATGTAAACTACACATTTTTGTTTACTACACTGTTTTTCAATTAACTTATTACTAGACTGGGAAGGAGACAAATCTGCCATTGACCTGCCTAGATATGTCTGATAACGTTTGCCCACAACATGCAGTCAGACCTAGCAATATGATAGGTCTGGAACATACATGTAATTTGCTATTATTTCTATTAACTAGCAAACATTTTAGCAACATTTTGATTGGTACCTAACATATACATATAGTTTATTTATTTATAGTAGTTAATTTGACTGCATTAGGGTAATTAAATAATAGTTTAGTAAATAGACCAGATATTTCCTGTAACTCTGCTGCTCTCTGGTGGATGGACGTTGTTGTTACACTGGTTTGAAGATAGCTAAAGCAGGAGTTCTGAACTTTGGCTGGGGACCCCCGGAAATGCTTTGGCCATGTCTCGCGACCCCTGCCCCACCCCCAATACAAATTGAGTCTTGAGCGTAACAGTAACCTTAATAATAGAGAAAATACATCATAAATAATCATTAAAGGACCACTTCACCACTTTTCAACATCTCTTCATATAATTGGTCCTAACTACTAACTAATGTTCATGATAATACACCACAATTTTTTCCTACTCTGTGTCTCATAGGAGGGCTTTGGGCAGTTCGGACACCCGTCCACCAGTGACATCATCATTAGGCAGATTTTTTTTTAAAACAACATTTGTTTTAAAATATATTTTGATTTGTATTATCGTGAGAATGATGGCTTCAACTTTTGCATTGCAACTTTTCAGGAAAAGAAAGCCTGCCGTTATTAGCTTGGATTCCCCATCGATGATGTCACTGGTGGACGGGTTTCTGAACTGCCCACAGCCTTCCTATGAGTGAGACACAGGCTCTGAGCACACTGCAAGCGTCAGGAGCGTGAAGTTGAAGCTGAAGTTTTCTTCTTCGTGGGGTTTTTAGACAGCTGGTGGATGGAAAATAAGCTCCACCTCCGAGCCCGACGTACGCGACGGACAGACTCAAATGGACGCGACGGCCAGACTCAAATGGAAGCCGCGCACAAGCGTGAAAACGAAGCGCGTCACCCGGCAGTGATAGGCACTAGCCAATGGAACAGATGCAGCCTGCAGCCCATCCACTGGGCGGTTATTCACTTGTAGTTTTCTTCTTCACAGACCCAAACGCCCCTGGGAGGGATTTGTAAAGCCATGTCGAGGGATACAGGCAGACTGGGCATTGGGCACCTCGAAGTAACATTATGTCCAAATTGTTAACAAAACATTGAAAAATCGTCTGAAGAAATAAAGTAAAGCATTGGTTCTCATGTTTGCTTCAGATCACCCCTGTAATCTTTTCATCCATGGCACCCCTGGCTGAATTTCATTGTAATTTACTGTAACCCTGATCCATGACATTGAAAATAACTTTATACTTTATAAAATAGCCTGTTCTCTTCAGCCTCCACAGCCCTTCTCATCAACATCAACATCATCATCATCATCATCATCATCTCCGTGGTGGTCTAGTGGTTAGGGAGCGGCGCTCTCACCGCCGTGGCCCGGGTTCGATTCCCGGTCGGGGAACACTGTTTTATGATGAATTCCTGTTCTGTTCTTTAACTATATAGAAGTGTCTATTTGTACGTCTTTAATGTTTTGATGAATTGAACAATGTGGACCCTGTTGTAAACAAGTGTAATGCTTAATTGGGTCGTCCACTCACAGTTAACAGTCTTTGTATTGAGTTTGTGCTTGAAATGTATTGTAATTCTGCAAACTGTTAATAAATATTTAAATCAATCAATCAAAAATCTCCTTCTCACCGCCGGGTGACACACTTCATTTTTATGCTTGTCAGCAGCTTACATCTGACGCGGAGGACAGCGTCAGATGTAAGCTGGCCGTCGCGCAAGTCGTCGGCGAAAACAAAACTAGTTTTAAAGCTCCTCGGCCAGGAGGCGTACCCGGGTACCCCGTTCCAAAGGCACGTACATTAACCAGTCGACTAGACAGTCATGACTCGATAGCCAAGTAGCAACACAGCACCATATAGCCTACACTAGAATGCGCCTTTGTCTGTGTCAACATCCTGTCACTCAAACGTCACTCTCACGCCCACTTCGCTAACCAAGAAATAGAGGACTACAGGCGTTTAAATAGGCTTCCGTGTGCGTCTCCTCTAGGGACCGCCCAAAGCCCCGGAAGGATTTAAAGTTGAGACCTGACGCGACATCCAACTGACGCCTTCACGCCTGACAGTGTATTCACAGGGACAGACTGAGTAGGAAAAAATGGTGGTATTTTAGCATGAACATTAGTTATGACCAATTATAGGAAGAGAAGTTGAAAAGTGGTGAAGTGGTCCTTTAAGGAAAGTTTATGCATGTACTATGTGTACTATGTAAACTATTAATTTCCATTTTCTTTTTCTTTTTTTTCAATATAATTGAGAACCCCTGAGCTAAAGTATAAGAGTTACTTTAGAGCTGGGATACCACCAGGTTAATGTAACTGACTGTTGCTGTCCACTAACGTTATCAAATAAAATACAATAAAATAAAAATAATTACAGCTTGCAATTTCTTCTTGAGTTCCATGTTTGCTTCTTTGTAGCTTTTGGATGTGGACTGCAAATAATAGATGGCCAACCTGAAACATAACAACAAAACGTCATCTGACCTGCACTATGAAAATCATTCACAAAAAAAGGTCTGTGTGCATTATTAAATCATAGAATTTTAAACTGTATTTTTCATCCAATTCAGAAATATGTATTTTTATTTTCTAAATCACAATACCTTGTAGGCTTGTAGATTTGCCATTTGTTATTTCCTTTTTGTTTTTATTTTATATTTTAGAAATCTGAAATAAAATGATGTATTAATATAATGTTATTACGATATCAAAAGGTCCAAACAATAGTCTCATGTCGATATGGATATTGTCTCTGTCGGGCGGAAACCTCATGTACAAAAGGGTTACAAGATTCAAATTTCCAAAAAAGCAAAAGTAGCAGATCGACAAGTTCAAAACACGTTGCTTGCTAACTGCTACAGTAGCTTTGTTGCTTTGCTTGTTGCACATAATAAGTCACATAGTATAATTTACGGGGGGGGGGGGGGGGGGGACAACAACACAAAAGGTTAAACTATGGAGGTCAGAGGTTCGTGGACTCACACCATCAGCAGAAGGAAGGGCAGCACCAGGCCAGGGTTGGAGGCGTAGCTGAACACCTTACTGAACCACGCAGGGAAGTCTGACTCCAGAGTCTCCTGGATCACATCAAACATCCGGTTCTTTCCACTGTCACACCACAGAGCACAGTACAGTACAGTACAGTACACAGGCAAATCATCAGTCTTAACCAGTGGTGTAAAGTAAGTGCAAGTACTGTATTTAAGTACAATTTTGAGCATTTACTTGAGCATTTCCAATACTTTTACTTCTACTGTCAACTTGGGGGGCTACTACCAGGTCCGGTTGTACATTTCCGGGTCTCCGGACGGTCCGGAGACCCGGAAATGTACAAATTATTTCGACGTTTGCCTACAATGGAAAGTAGTACATGTTTTGTCAATGGGAATTCTACCGTACTCTGTAAACATTAAATCCAGAGACCTTCTCCTAGAGGAGGTTTAAGGCCAAGGGGACAGGATTTTGGAATTTGCCATTGCATGGTGGTAGATCGTAACTTCATCTACACACCCAATCACCTATATTCGATTGTCGTTAAAAGTCTGCCATATGACATCATTTCAAAAGCCAGGCATTGGAGGGGCTAGCGCCCCTCAAACATTCAAAACACCTTAAACATTCTATATATCTGAGAAATAGTTAATCTTTCACTCAATATGGAAAACTAGGTACTGTCACAAGTTGATTAAGTTATATTTGCCCATGTCTTGTCCAGTCCTATGGATTGTGCATTTGTGCTAAGAAAATGTGTTTATAAAATGTATTTAAAATATTGCATTGATGCTCCTATTAACCTTAGGAAGTATTACATTGTATTATATTAGCACATGCATTCCATAAATTCCGTACAACTTGTGACGGGACCAGCCCCTATTGAGTGAAAAACAGACTATTTCCAAGACAAATAAAATATTGAACCCTGTAAGACCCAGCGTTGCTTTTCGGTAACATTTTTTGTTTAATGAATTACTTTTTCTTTTTTTTTCTGTTCTTTTTTCACCTAAACGTCATCATTGATGTTCATTGCAATGCCATTGATCATGATATTTGTATATAAATACCCCCCACAGAGGCTGAAATTCACACAAATTAAAAATGTCTGGACTCTTTAACAATTTTTAACCTATGACATTTGACCTTTAACCCTAATGAAAGTAAGTAAAATAATTGTAATATTATGTTTTTTAGAATGTCTAGAACATGTTTTATTCATTATTGTGAAAGATATCCCCCAAATGTAAATTATTAATTCATATAATTATTATATAATTATTATAAATGTGCATAGAATTTTCATCAAACTTTATTTTCTTTTTTTCCTAGTAGTCCTAGTAGTAGTAGTAGTACAAAGTAGTAGTAAGGTTGAAATCTCTTTTTTGCAAGTAGAAATATATCTGGGTCTTAAAGGGTTAAGGTGTTTTAAATTTCAGATTTTAGTTATTAAGGCATAATTATAGGTCTTATTACTATATTAGCCAGGGATCCTTTTAAGCCAGTGGTTCTCAACCTGTGGGTTGTGGACCCCACGGGGCCAAATTGTCAAATTAGAGGCAAACATTGTGAAAACAGCAGATTGTCTAATTTCACAGTATTTATCCATGGAACAGAGTCAAACTAAAATGTACTGCCTCAACAATTGTGTGCTTGTCAGGCTGGGGGGTGTTGGGGGTCCCCGGTTCACTTATGGGGGGGGGGGGGGTTAATAAAGCACCGGTCACCTGAAGGGTCCGCAGTCGAAGGACGGGGGGACGGTGACGATGGTGTAGATGGCGGGTAAGGTGGAGAGGAAGAGGATGACCAGCAGCATGGCCATGTAGAAGTTGTTGGAGCCCGACGCCTTGAAGACCCTCTCCTGAGGCACGTTGCAGCACATGACCGCCCAGCACTGCAGGTACATGGACACGTGCAGGCGCAGCACGTTCAGCGCCGGCAGACAGGGGGCGTAGAAGGCACCCATCCTGCAAAACACGGGACAGGGAGATAATGTGATGGCCGATCATGGTGATGGGATGGGAGTGGGCCGCCAAATCTTTGTGCGATAGAATCATCTTTTTGAGGGGCGCCAGCCCCTCCTATGCCCAGCTGTGTGTGTGTGTGTGTTTGTGTGTATCACGGTTTGTTTGATTGATTTGATCGGTCGAGCATGGAATGTGATGTATGATGATGATAAGAGCGCCTCTCACTTCACACAAGTGTGATTTCTGAGGGGCGCTAGCCCCTCCTATATATAGCTTTTTGTCCTTCACTCGTGTCACATTTGCCATTGACACATTTGCCATTGACAATGAAAGGAGAATTTATGTACGTCATATGTGTATGAACAAATTTACTTTTTGTGGCAACACAAACATTAAATGCCATTGAGAATGAATTAATTTACGTCATATGGACGAACAAATCGGCTCTTCTAAACATACGTAGTGCAACTGTTTTAATTCAGCTTATATATGATATATAGCCGATCTACATGCTCACAATGCCTCAGAATGCTATTTTCGGCAAAGCGTGGGGAAGAAAGATTAGACTAAGTGCAGAGTGCAAGGACAAGTTTAAAGTATTGAGGAATTAAGTGGTTAAATGTCAGGTATCGAACCGGCCCAAACGACTGAGCCTCTGCCACCCTTAGCAGCACTTGTTACAAGTCACTCTGAATAAGAGTGATGAGTTTTATTCAACTTTAGCTGTATATCTTCATTGAGAAAAATAATTCCAGTTGTAAATACCATTGAGACCGGGAATCTTTAGAATGGGGTCGGCGGCCTCTGTAGACATTTTTAAAGCACAGCTCAAGACCCACTTCTACACCCTTGCTTTTAATTGATCTTTAATTTTTTGTTATTCATGTCCTCACTGTATTGCATTACTGCTTGTTTTTTTATGTTTATGCCTTGCTTTTCTTTTATTTTTTCTCCATTGCTCTGTAAAGCACTTTGAGCTGCATTTCATGTCATGAAAGGTGCTATACAAATAAAGTTTTTTTATTTCAAAAAATAGGAATAAAAAATTCCAAAAAGGTAGCACATCCAAAAATTAAACAAGCGGGGGACAAAGTACTCACATTTACATTTCTTTATTGGCAAACACCAAATAAGTTACGCTGACGCGTTTCGGCTATGCAGCCTTCAGAGCTGCATAGCCGAAACGCGTCAGCGCGTATTTTTTGATGTATACTTGATTTGGGTCTGGCACTCCACTGAAAGCCATTGCTGATGCGCAACCTCTTTTTCTCATAAAGTTTTTTTATTATTATAATAATAATAATAATAATAATAATAATAGCTCAGATTTATAGAGCGCTTTTCTAAATACCCAAAGCACTTTACATAGGAACACTAGGAACGGACTTTATTAAGAAAGAAAAAACAAAGCAAAACGTAACAGATACAACAACAGCACAGGGTTAAAAAGATAAAAGGATAAACGAGGCCTCAGCTGGGGAAAGCTATCCTGAAGAGGTGGGTTTTGAGTTATTATATACATTTGGGGATCCTGAATGTTTCTTTCTTTTTTAGAAAACTGTTAGGATTTAGAAGGCATTTGTAGAATGAGCCTCAGGTCTTAATGCATTAAAGGTAGACAATGGCAATTGTCGTAATTATCTAATTTGGAAAATATTCAAATGAAAGCGATATGTCCTACCAGATCATTCCTTGATTGAAGATCAGGCCCAGTACATTCCCACTGACATCAAACTCAGAGTAAGATGGCTGTTCACAAAGGAAGAGAGAGAAAAACATTTCATTTAAGTAGTGTGGGGTGGTCCTTGAGGATTGTTGTGATCTTGTAGATCTGCTATTTACAGCAAAGATATTTAGTGTAGGCGCCCATTTCGTAACGGTCCATTTGTACACTCTCAGTGAGGGCTGTATTTTGCGTGTCTTAAGTACCATGTCTTATTACTTAACTTAAGACCTGGAGGCGTTGGTCAATGCTCTTTGGCCACACACGAATAGCCAAATGGCATTGATCACGCCTCCAGGTCTTAAGTTAAGTAATAAGACCTGGTACTTAAGACACGCAAAATACAGCACAGAGTCACAGACCGATACGGGCCATTTGGAACCCACTCAAGGACACTTTGCTGCCCCCTTGTGTTTCCAGTGAGCCAACACGCACAACAGCAGCACCCTGACTGTTTGACCGAATGGAACAGCTACTAGAGCCTTCATTATAGTATCATTCCAAAATGGCGTGCGTGCATAGAGCCCATTGTGTTCATACACAGATGCCAGAACCCACAACCTCCATGGTGTTGCATGGGGGGCAGATATAGCAGGTATACTTTTACCACCCGGGCGCTTCCATGGTCTAATTCTAATACAACAGAGAGAGAGCCACAAAATAATAATGATCTCTCAAAAGTAAAAAAAAAAAGTAAAAACGGTGACTCACAAACCCCGCCTCCAGGTCCCAACACCAGCAGTGGTTGAGGAAGCGAACGAGCACGGCTCTCAGGAAGTCACCGATCAGCAGCGTGATGTATGTCGTCATGGTGTCCGAAATGATGAGACGCACAAACTCCTGCAAAGGCGGGACGCAAAGGGCCTGTTCACATTGAGGGGTTTAGAGTGAGTTGAACTAATCCATTTGTACAAAAGTATAGATTTGAATAAAAACTATAGAAACAAAATTTCAAGAAATTTTACTGCAGCTTGCCAAGTCTGTGCAGCATTTGAGCCACGGGACCACCATTTGATGACATTTAGGGCCGATTCATACTCCTATTTTACCGCTGCTTCGGCGCTGTAGTGCCAAAATGATTTCGGCTCGTCAGAAATTTTCAGTAGCACCGAAGAGACGACTTTAGGACGGTACCCCCCCCCCCCCCCCCCCCCCCCCAACCTCAACTGACGTCACAGATTGTAGGCTCTACAGCGCCGAACCGACTTTTATTCGGCTCTAAAATAGGAGTATGAATCGGCCCTTAGCCTCTCAGACCCATTTGAGCCACGGACCACCATTTGATGACATTTAGCCTCTCAGACCCATTTGAGCCACGGACCACCATTTGATGACATTTAGCCTCTCAGACCCATTTGAGCCACGGACCACCATTTGATGACATTGGACCCTGTAACGTAACGGTCCATTTGGTTACATGTATATACTCTAAGAGTTACAGACCTGTAAGGGTCCATTTGGTTCCATGTGTCACATTCTCAGAAGGGGGGCAGAAGATCAGAAAGGTAAGGTGGGGTCATGTAGGGCTTTAAAAGGATGTTTAAATCTATTCTAGCCTTGATGGGCAGCCAATGGAGTGTGGCTACATTGGGTGAAAGAGGACGAGTGTGGCTACAAAATTACCGAAACCCATGCGTGTAAAGTGAATATTTTGTCCGTGAGGATGATTTGTTCAGCACTCTGACCAGGCCCCGTCCCGTTCTAGGGTGTGCGACACACCGAGATCTTTGCTCAGACCACACACACTTTGAACTGCGATAGCAGAAAAAAACCGCGTGACTTATTTGAATTCCGTCTGAACCACGACAAAGTCGATGGCATCGTGTGCTGTTTGATGTTTAAATCGTGTCTTTTTCTGTTTTTCCCCGCGTTTCCCCATTGACTTTGAGCGGGGCATTTTTCGCACAATTGACGTTGGCACGGTCAGACTTATCGAAATAAAAATCGATTCCAGACAGTGGTTGTTCGGATCTTTCTTGTTTTAGCCATCCAAAGGGGCTAGAGACAGGCAGCACAATGTCATTACTCGAGTTTGTCTTTATTCTGACCACAGTAGGCCAAAGTAGATCACAGCAGGGTCTTACCACAGGTAATAGGCCTATCTCACAGCCCTTCCCGCCCCCTTTCTACGCCCCCTTTCCAGACCTAGTGGTGTTGACGTGACGTCACTTCATAGACATTACATATTAAAAGACCTACATTCAGAAGCCATAAACAATGCTTTTTCTGAAGGTAAACTTTATTCTATTTGGTTTAGCAGTGGCTTACAATGGGGTATTTCTGTCTAAGTTTATTGCGAATTACGTCGCCATGGTAAAGCGTGACAGAAATATAAGCACAAGCACACCATTCCTAGCCTAGCCGCACATTTTGACCTATATGTTGCGGGGATTGGTTAAACAGTGCGGCCGGCCATAGGCGTCAAACTTTGAAAAAAGTCTGTGCAGCATTTGAGCCACGGCCCACCATTTGACGACATTTAGCCTCTCAGCTTGCGGATTTCAATAATCAAAGAAATTACCGAAATAACCGATCTATAAGCTTGTGTGTTTTTGGTATTTTTTGCATGACACCCAAGTGTGACAAAATTACAGTTGCATAAGTTGTGCCTATGCATACGCCTGTAGGTGGTCGAGGCTAGGGCAAGTAGACTACTACGGCAAGTGCTATCGGCTAAGATGGAGTCTGAAGAGGTGGGTTTTCAGACCACGGCGGAAGATTGGGAGTGATTCTGCAGTTCTGCAATGGTGCATTCCATAATTTTGGAGCCTGCAGAAGGGAGAAGAGTTTGGGACGTGTGGAGTGTTGCCCTGGTGTTTTTAGCGAATGTATACTTCCAGTTTCCCTGATCTGAGCGCACAGGAAGGTTTGTAGGGTCTGACCAAACTTGCAAGATATGGGGTTGGTTTCCACCTGCAGTTGTAGTCGCAGTCCCATAGCCCGGATGGAGGGTGGGTGAAAATGGCTGGTATGGACTAGTTTGTTTAATTTGATCACACACAGACACACATACCTGGCCCACCATGGTCTCCCAGCAGGGTCCTCTGGGTACATCGGCGGGGTGAACGCTGGGTGGAGGAGACGTGGTGTTCTGTGGTGTTGCTGTTCCATTAAACACACTGGCCTCCCACAGCGTCATGTTCAACTTCACCACCTCCTCCTCCTTCCTCTGACACACACACACACACACACACACACACACACACACACACACACACACACACACACACACACACACACACACACTTCAATATAGAAATGTACTCCACAGTCCAAGGACCCTCATCTGAACATATGACATATGAGCAGTGCTAGCCGCTCCAACACTTGAGTGTGTGTGTAGCAGCTCATGTCTATTAGTCTATTTCAGTGAAATAGTTGAATATAATATTTAAAAAATCCCCCTCAAGGATCCCCGCCGGTCCGCCGGACCTGATCACCTTCAGGTTGATCTCGTCCATCAGGGCGATGATGAAGGTGTACAGGTTCCCCAGGAAGAGGGCGAAGATGCGTCCCAGCTGCCACTGCAGGGCGATGCGGGGGTGGTAGTTCTCCAGGGTGCTGATCACATCGAACAGCATGGGACAGAACATCCCCAGCAACGACATCACCATGTTCACCTGACGACCAGAAGCAAAACAGCATGGGACAGAACATCTCCATGTTCACCTGACGACCAGAAACAAAACAGCATGGGACAGAACATCTCCATGTTCACCTGATGACCAGAAACAAAACAGCATGGGACAGAACATCTCCATGTTCACCTGACGACCAGAAACAAAACAGCATGGGACAGAACATCTCCATGTTCACCTGACGACCAGAAACAAAACAGCATGGGACAGAACATCTCCATGTGGATTAAAGGACCCAATGCCAGAGTGTAATTGGTTTTCGATGGTGACGTAATGACGATATGTTTTAGTGTTGGGAGGATTAAAGGTAATGCTCCTGTGTATACATGTATGTAATCTGGCACCACTGCCGTATCAGGCACAATTTGCTGGGACGGTGGATACGCATCAAAAGTGGCGGGTTGGCTGGGACGGTTTTGGGCGCAAAGTAACCACAGTATACCGCTAATCAACTTACAAATTACATATACATATATATATAGTATATGTATAACTAGCTCTCAATGATGACGTAAGAAATATGTGGATTAAAGGACCCAATGCCAGAGTGTAATTGGTTTTCGATGGTGACGTAATGACGATATGTTTTAGTGTTGGGAGGATTAAAGGTAATGCTCCTGTGTATACATGTATGTAATCAGGCACAATTTGCTGGGACGATGCATACTCATCAAAAGTGGCGGGACGGCTAGGACGGTGCGTACGGCGCAAAGTAACCACAGTATACCGCTAATCAACTTACAAACAGAGAGAGAGAGAGAGAGAGAGAGGAGGGAGGGAATGTAAGCACTGTTTTGTCCAGTGTTGATCTGTTATTTATAACGATAAATGCATTGAGTCTTATTTCTTATTAGCATTAAAAGGCCATATTTGGAGGTGGGTTGGCATATTTCTCTCATAAGAGAGTTGACGAGAGTTTCTGTTCAGTGTTGACCTGGGAACAGTTCATTCAGGAAGCGGAGCAGAGGACGGAGTCAAGTCATTCATTGACCTCAAGACCATTACATTCCAGCTAGTCAGATCCCAAACGGTAATATTTGGCGTTTTTAAAAAGATGTCGTCCAGCTTTTCTGCCACTGCGTCAGAGGAGTAACAGCCAGAGATCTATACAGCGAGCAATGCTGAAGCAGCCTGTGATAAAGTTACACAGAATTGGTATGTACATGTTTTCATATCACTGATTTCATCTTCAGAAAGCAGATGTACAGAAATGTTGTTGGTGGACGAAGTAACGAAGTAACAATGCTTCCTTCCAGCACTAAATCAACTGTAGATAAACCGTGTGTGTGTGTGTGTGTGTGTGTGTGTGTGTGTGTGTGTGTGTGTGTGTGTGTGTGTGTGTGTGTGTGTGTGTGTGTGTGTGTGTGTGTGTGTGTGTGTGTGTGTGTGCGCATGCGTGCGTGCGAGACATCGAGAGAGAGAGACAGCGAGTGAGAATGCCCAAGATAAAGACAAAGACAGCGAGCGACAGAGACGGAGAGGGATTTGTGTGTGTGTTTGAGTCACATAGATACTACGGTTACTGGTTAAAGTTAAAGTTAAGGTTATACAATCCAAATTTCATGCATTTGATTCACAACTGGCTGCAAGAACTATCAGTCGTTATAGGCAGGTCAGGAATCGGCCTAAATCTGTGATGTGCCTGGCAGTTGCTGCTTCCCCCAGCACTAAATCAACCGAAGATAAGCACTTCCTGGACTACCTCTCTCCACCTTTTCTCTTGTCACCCTCTCTCTGCCACATATATGGCTCGTGTGGCACAAATGTTATGCAAAGTTTGGCCACAGACTGGTTGTTCGAGAGGGTTCCAACATCTTGGGATGCCCAAAAAGGCGGCAAAACGGCTGGCAAAGTATTGTGCTCAATGTGCTGTCTCGTCTATATAATTGGCAGCCGACCATAGGTGGCTGTTACTTAAACCCATGATAGATAGAGTACTGAGTGAGTCGTGACATGACCTATTGCAGTGTTGTACCCGAACGCGTTCAAAGAACGATAGTTCACTATCACTGATAGCCTGTCTGTACATGTGTGTCTCTGTGTGTGTCTCTGTGTCTGTCTCTCTCTCTACCTCGTTTCTCTCCCACCACGTGTGGCTCTCCAGTCCTTCCAGGGCGAACTTCTGTGACCTTCTGACCACAAAGTAGATGAGGTATCCACTTCCTGCCAGGCAGCACAGCACCAGGAAGTTGGCCAGCACGCGCAGGAAGCGAGTCAGGTGGATGTTGTCGTCCTTCTTGCTCTCCTGCTCCTCTAAGATGGCTTCCTATTGGTCGTTAAATGGCATGGTAACTGCGTTATGATTGGTCGGTAAATGGCATTGGTAACTGTTATGATTAGTCTGACCTTTATCTGATAGACCGAGTGCATACATTGAATCACTCTCTCTCATCTGCGTAAGGACATTGGTGGAATGTAACTAATTACATTTACTTAAAGGGCCACTTAAAAATATAAATAATTATGTTAATGACGTTTAGAAGATTTAGAACACTTTCCTGCGGTTTTATGTGTGTAGTATGTGGTTTTAGATATTTTAGTATTTCAAAGTGCCTGTGATATCATAGGCACTAGTCTCACTTCCTTCCTGGACTAGTAGTAATCCAGCAATCCAGTCAAACCCTAGTCAAACAGACTTCATTCTTCATGGGCATAGAGTGCAAATTTCAAATTGTGCTGTTATCTAATGTAAGGGAGTGGGCAAGGCAATTTAATCAGAATTGTTATAAAAGGCTGTCATTCCATGTATATTTAAATAACAATATTGATATGATATACAATATGATGTGATTGAAATGACACTTTATACTGATGCCTACCTTCTAATAAAAAAAAAAACGAAAAACATTGAGTGACTGCAGTTTCTTCCAGTGGTGAAATGTCCAAGTACTGTACTTAAGTACAATTTTGAGGTATTTGTACTTCTAGCCGATGCCAGAAGGGCTGGGCAGTCTGGCTCTGCGACTGAGCCAAAAAAAAAGAAGACATAATGGCAGACCGTGCCTGAGTCGTTTCAGATTTTGGTATACCTTGAAGCTGGTGGTGATGGAGGCAAACTTGTTGTCAGCGGTCTCAGGGTTTCCTATCAGGTAGTCCCAGCTGGTGAACACCTTCCAGTTGAAGTTGAAGCTGTTGTCATCCACTCCACCCGTCTCGTTGGCATTACGGGCCATCCTTTAACAACACATTTGATTTGATTTACAGTAGAACATCCTTTCCATTAACCAGAGGCCTAAATGTGTCCCAGATTGTCTACCCTATAGAGCACCGAAGTCTGACGTCACTTTCAGTAGAGGGCGTCAGTCCCCAGGTTCATGTATTTTTTAGTTGCATTGAAATCGCCATAGGAGGATTTTTAGATTGCTTCATATAAGAACTGTGTTTGAAAAATAAACATGTCATCCCGGCCGCTTCACTCATATGGATATGAAGAATCAACTGACTGAGAGAAAACGCTAATGTTACTGCTACTGAATTAGTTACATTTTCGCTAGAAGCAGACTGTATCATATATGAGTGACTGACTGTTGCAAACGATACAGAGACACCTCCCTGAGAATAACGCCGAGACAGCTTGTTTATTTTTGGACCACAACGCTTATAGTAGATGATATTAAGATCACCCCATGTTATTCTCCATAGAGAAATTACTTCCGCGAACCAGGGGAATCGAAGGGATGAGCGAGTTACGTCAGGACTTCGGCGCTCTATACAAATACCAATAAAAATACAGCTGTCTCAAACGTTTTTTATTTCACGGATCAACATAACTCTGAGAATGTACAAATGGAACCAAATGGACCCATAAAACCTTTTCCTCGATTGCGATTAATGAACGATTATTAAAATGTTTCAGTGAAGCTCAAAAAACGAGCTTGTAATCAATTTAGTTGATTTAAAAACAATCAAGTCGATGTTTTTGGCATTGACTCATTGATACAAATTATAATAAATAAATATGAAATGTATCAAAACAAACTGCTTCTTGCATATTCGATTAACTCTTGGTTTTAGTGAGTTTCTCCCAGCAGGTACTTACGTTCTAATGACCACCATGTAACTATAGGCAACGGTTCCCACGCCGACCAGGAAGTAGGACAGCGGCATGCGGAACTTGAGCCAGCCAATGGCACGCTGGCTGTTGTAGTATCCATAGAAGAGGACCGAGTACTGAGCATAGCCCTGTAGATCACATAGAGAAGATCTGAGTAGTGAGCATAGCCCTGTAGAGAAGATCTGAATATATAGCCCTGTAGATCACTGGTTCCCAAACAGCGGGTCAGGACCTATTTGTGGGTCACAGACCAAATGTTATGGGCCACGACTAAAGTAAAAATCCTATTAAAAAGTAAATACAAATAATTGTATAATTGTAAACAAACAAACGTAGTTCCATAAATTAAATAAATAATTAAAAAGTGGTGATCTACAAGCTCGCGACGCGTTGTGTGGTTGTAAATCTGCTATTTTCATAAGTTTTGGCAAACGTCCAATTTATCTTCTGGGTCTCCAGATAAAAGATACAACTTTAGTTGAGGTGAATCCTGCTTTCATCCTGAGTTGAAACAGTGTCAACAATGACAGATGAATATGAAAGAACTGCAATCAGTAGTAGAAAACTACCCCACAAAGATCATTTGTCAGCTTGTGTACGTTCCATTTCCAATTTTGTCTGCTCATATTTTTGTTTCATCACTTCCAATTCACTTGTTTAGCCTGCACCCTGTATGAATTATGAAATTGGTATCCGACCTGAAATTGTATTGTCTAGACAGGGAGACCCCTGTTATTGAACAAACACTCTATAGCAATGATGCATTATGGGAACATAAGTAGTCTACCATTCATTGTCAATGGAAGCCAGCGACATGACGATGCAAAGACGCAATGATGCATATACTGTAGCTGCCCCTCACTGGTGATCTTTGCGTCTTTGCATCTGCCCGCCCGTGTGAACGCACCATAACCAAAGCAACGTCTTAAAATGGCGTACAAATGCAATGCATGTGTAACATAAGGAAGCAGAACCTAGGTTGGAAGGTAGAGTTCTGTACTGACCCCAAAGTCCCATAAGACAGCAAAATCCATGGCACTGGTCTCCTCAGCCCTGGGGACAGTCTTCCTGGGCATGCTGCCGTATTGCTTACCCATCAGTGCCTGGTGGAAGTCAAGGTATAGTCAAAGTATACCCCTGGTCCAATATTACTCAACTATGTTGTCTACTGTTACTATACTTGAGTATTAAATGACAAAGTCAAATTCTCAATGCAACACAAATAAAACAATTGTGAAAATAGCTATTCTGAGACGCGTTGTGAGCTTGTGGATCAGCTATTTTCACAATGATCGAGATAGAGCTTAAGTGGTTCATTCATAGACACGTAGTGGAGTCAAAAGTGTAATATTTGTCTTTGAAATGTAAAAGTTGTATAACAAAATCTGTCCACCACTGAGGGGCCACAGTCATAAAATGGTTTCCTAGAACATGATATAATACAACCTCACGGTTCCATAAAGAATGTCTCTGATGGACAGATGTATGGCCTCGTACCTCTGGCACCATGACAAGGCCAAAGGTCAGGCCAAACAAGATCATGTTGATGCCATACATCCACCTCAGAAAGATGAAGTAGGAGGCAACAGACGATCCAAAATGACCTGGAATTAAGACAGAGAGAGAACTGAGACTCGTAACGTCCTTAAACTTGAAACAAAGAGACATGTATCTGGGTAATAATCCTACTTTCAATCTCTTTGATTTTCATCTCCCAGGGAATGCAGGCCGTTTTGAAGTTTCCAAAGTCCCGTTGAAACTTCATCCATTTCTAAAAAGGAAAAACAAATTGTGGTATTATTGTAATATAATTATATTGCAGTTTGGACAGACAAGACAGATCACATACAAGTCAGACAGACATACAAGTCAGACAGACAGATACACCGATAGTAGATGCACTTGCCCTAGCCCCTTAGATAAGCACTTTATGTAGAATTGGATAGCATTTTATACAGACTTATAGCATGTTATGTAGACGGCACTAGAATTGCATTTTATGTATTCATATCACTTTATAGTATGTATAGTATAGTATGTATAGTTTATATGTATAGGTGCATATTCCACGGTTACGTTCTTAGCTTACGCATGTTCATGATAACTACTTTTTATGTATGTGATGTATTGCCATGCTTTTGTTCTTGCTTAATGTAAATCGCTCTGGATTAAGAGCGTCTGCTAAATGCCTAAATTGTAAATTGTAGATAGACACTAGACAGACAGGCGTACCTTGGTCATCATGACCTTGTATGCGTACAGCTTCCTGCCTTTCCCTTTCCCCAAAGCCCCCTCATATTTCTCCATAAACTCCTGGGACTCTCTGCAAAAAACACACACATCATTCCATTCAAAGAGCATTACAGGGTCTCAGGTCACATTTAATCTACTAAAAATGAATGTGAACTGGCATGTTAGGAGTTTAGAGCAGTGGTACATGGAGGAGCCATCGATGGGACAGTTTTGTTCTACATCATCTACTTTTGATGCTTTTGTGTAATGCTGTAGTTTGATCAAGTAGGGCCTTAATTCTAACAAAACGTTGGAATGTGGAGATAGGAGGTTTCTGCCCAACACTGCCGACAACAACGATAAGCAGATTGTTAATGGTGATCCATGTTGTACCGTAAGGTGGTGAGTTTCTTCTTCATGGGCCAGGGCTTTCCTCTCAGAGTCTGGATGAGTCTCTTCTTCTCCTCCACCGCCTCCTTCAGCTTCTCAAGCTCCTCTGGAGACAGACTCTCTGGTCTCACCTCCTCTTTGTCATCTTCTTCTTCGCCCTCATCATCGCTGGATGCTGCCTCGGAGCTGAGAGCAAGGCAGTTTGATTTAAATACTGCATGTATTTCACTCGACTCATACCAGGAACGTTTGGAATAGCTGACCTGTTTTCCATATTCTTTCAACTAATATTCTTCCGTTCCTTTAAACTACAAATGATGGGAGCTTTTCCGAAAAATTATTTCACTCATTTTGTTTTTCCCAGTTGCTTCTTTTTTTTTTAATCACCGTGTCAAGTTTTACCTTGTCTCAACTACTTTCTTGTGCTTTTTCTTCTTCTTCATTTCGCTCGTTTTCTTATCCTCCTCTTGTTTGCTGCCGTCCTCTTTCTTCGTGTCTGCGAGTTTGTCGTTTTTCTTCCTTCCCGTGGCCACATCTCCTTCCTCTTCCTCTCCTTCCTCCCCGGGCTCTGTTTTTCTCCTTTGTTCATTTTTGAGGTTCTTGTTGCCTTTGTCCTTCCTGCCGCTGCTCTCTCTGACCGCTCCCTGCTCCTCCTCCTCCACCTCCTCCTCCTCCTGTTCTCCTGTTCTCTCCCTTTCACTTTGATCCACTCCCCTCTTCCTCTCCCTCCTCTTCTTCCCGTGCCTTTCCATCTTCTCCGCTCTCGCTGCCTCACACATGTCTCCCCCTCTGCCTGCCCTGGAAGTCCCCTTTCTCCTTTCGTCTCCTTTGCCCTTTGCCTCTCTCCGTTTGCTCTGTTCTCTCCTCCTCTCATGGTGAGAGGAAGCTTCATCATCTTCTTCACCACCTGTGGACATAACAGGAATTAGATCCTGACCGATCCAGTTTTTCATGTGTTTATGAGGTGACAGTACTTCATTAGACCCCTTGGTGTGGTTGTTATGTGCAATGAATCATGTCTTCCCTTTGTATTTAGGGTTTCTTCCAGGAGGCCTTGACAGTCAAATGTGCCAATGAAAAAAACAGTGATATAGTGACATCACAATATCAATATGTTTTTCATAACTGCTGTAGGCCTACTGCCAACTGAATTGCCTGGACCCTGTGGGATAAGATCAATCTATCTGTCATATGACCCACATGCACTCACAGATGTTTTTGGATTTTTAATAAACTGGGACTATACATAAATAAAACTGCAAATAATGTATTCTGTGAGTGCGGATTATTTCTTAATCCATTTAGACCCGAGGTAGATTCCAAAAATGCCTTCTGTTTTCTGAAAAACGTATGTTCCTATATCTAGCTAAAAATTACAAAAGCTTTCCTGGATTGAATGGGTATTTGTATTTATCTATCTATCTATCTATCTATCTATCTATCTATCTATCTATCTATCTATCTATCTATCTATCTATCTATCTATCTATCTATCTATCTATCTATCTATCTATCGGTCATTCATTAAAATGTTCTCTTCTATTGGGAGGCATACTTTGGTTAGACATAGCATTGGTTAGACATGGGTTACGGTTAGGTTTAGGTGTGCTGCCTCGTGGGAGTCTTTTTCTTTTCTTTTCTTTTCTTTTTTCTGACTAGCCCTTACCCGTTGTGAGATATTTGTAGGGGGTACTACGCCCGGTGTGTTTTTAATTCACTAATAAATTCATTATTAATAATTAATGTGTCAAATCGAAAAAAGGGCTTTGTTAAGACCTCCATATTCATATGGTCAATGCCTGTGTGACAAGTGGGAGTGATTGGTGCAAGCAATGAGGAGATAAGGCGGTGTTTCTGACTGACAGACAGACAGACAGACAGACAGACAGACAGACAGACAGACAGACAGACAGATATTGTTGATGATGATGTGCGCTAGCCCCTCCAATGCATGGCTTTTGATGATTTCGTCATATGGCAGCCAAGTCTATGGGATTTTTTTTAATGTTTGTTTAGAGCATTTAGGACGTGCATCATTTGCCAGAAAAGTCTATGACTTTAATGTTTGTTTAGGGTACTAACAGATGATGTAAGACGATGTGGCCGACATAAATACAATGGGCAACATTCACTTTACATGAGTGTGATTTTTTTTTTTTACAAAAACATAATCCAAACCCCCTCTCTGTGACGTGGGGGCATGTCATGAATCTGGTGGTAATTGGTGACACAGGACGTGATGGGGACACAGGACGTGATGGGGACACAGGTCGTGATGGGGACACAGGTCGTGATGGGGACACAGGTCGTGATGGGGACACAGGTCGTGATGGGGGCACACAGGTCGTGATGGGGGGGGACAGGTCATGATGGGGACACAGGTCATTCAATTTAAGGTCTTGATAAAGAGCGAAGTCAAAGCTGAAAAATAGGAACTCAAGAAGTTATGAACTGTAACAGGCAATATACTTTTGACCAAGGCACTGGCAGCTCTCCCCTGGTGTTGTCTACTAGCTATTGAAGTCTAAACAAACTCAATTTTCCAGCCTCCATTATATAGCAGGTAGACCATACCAAAACACAATCAGTAATGGTAATCCAATTAACTCAAGATCATGGCTAACCACAGCCCATGACGTATCTTACACAATGTTTTACAGAACAAATTCCAAATACATATTTCAGGCACATTTCAGGCTTACAAGATTATTCAATTTACCAATCTAACACAGGAACCTCCCCCCCCCCCCCCCCCCCTCTCCACAGTACTGCCACCTTCCCAATGTTTAACAGAAACATCTCTAAAAGATTAATTAAATGGTTGGCATGGTACACTGCACAACGTACGCGTTTCGGCCCTCAAGCCTTCATCAGTGTTACATCTTCCCATTAAATGATAATGATCAATGCTTTATTATCAAGTGCTGAACAAAGCACCATTTAATCCCCATGGTCAGGTGTCACAGCACCAACAGCAAAGACAGTAAAGGCCAAACCGCACCAATGCAACTATAGTTGCAACTCCTTGCAACAAAACAGTTGCGCCTTACAACCGCACCAATGCAACAAGTTGCATGTTACATGGCGAATCATTGGTGTTACGGCTCGCTGCTCACCTTCACATCCAAGCACCACTCGGCCTCTCCCCCCTCATTGACTACTACATGGCTCAACTCAGCACACCTGCTCTCTTTCGCCAATCTCTGCACCTTCCGTCCTACAATCAACTACTGCCTCTACAAAAGCTCCAGTCTTCTGTTATTTTCCTGTGGTGGTTATTGACTGATCCTGCCTCTCTCCTCTCCTCCAGTATTCCGGATTCCAAATCATAAATTGAGCCTACAACGGAGCCACCAACCCACAACAACCACTTCTTTCCCAAGATACTTTTGTGAATAAATATACCCTCTGGCTTGCATCTAGCTCTTTTGCTGTTGCGCTTGGGTCACACTTACCAGTCATAACAATTGGTGTGGTTTGGGTTTAAGATTGATTGATTGATTAATTGATTACTTTATTGAAAATACATTCAAAAGGATACATTTACAGATTGTTGTCTCCACCAGGCCGAAGTCATGGGGAGAGAGTATGTTTTGCGTCCATGTGTCCGTCCGTCCTTCCGTCTGTGAACAGCTAATCTCTGGCACCGTTAACCCGGTTGATGCCACATTTTGCACACACACTCCCTGGATGCCAACGATGAACCTCTGCCCCAAAATTTCCAGAACGGCCTGTTATAGCGCCACCTGGAGGCCGCTTTGTGCAAAACAAGTTTTTGGACAGTACACCTACAGATTTTGCCCAAACATCACGAAAATTGGTACAGTTTCTCTAGAGCCATTCAACGAAACGGGTCTTTCAGATTTCTCAGACTCCAACCTTATTGGCTAAGATTGGCTTCCAAAGTTCGCAGGAGTGCTCAGTTTCAAACAAAACGTTTCCACTAGGCTGAGGAAGAAATGACACATGAACATTTTCCACTCGGCCTCATGGTGGCGCTATAACTGGCCGAAAAGTGTTTTTACCTCTAACTGCACGGATCTGTGGAGAACTTTGTATGCACACTCCCTAGAGGCCAAGGAAAAACCTTTGCCTGGAATTCTTCACATCTGCTCTTTATAGCGCCACCAGGAGGCCGACATATATAAAACACATTTTCTAATATTACTCCTTCAGATTTTATCAAAATGTCACGCAAATCGGTACACATGCTCTCCATAGTCATGTGATCAAGATGTTTGATTTCTCATAATCCACCCTCATTGGCTACAATTGGCTTCTAAACTTTTCAGGAGTAGCCCGCTTTGTACCCGTTTTGTACAAATCGCCACAACTACTCAACGCAGCGTCCGATTGTGGTGAAACTGTGCATGCATATTCCCACTAGGCTTTGGAAGAAATGCCACTTGGCATTTTTCAAATCAGCCTAATGGTGGAGCTACAACAGGCCAAGCCGCGTCTCACACACACACACACACACACACACACACACACACACACACACACACACATATTATTACATATTATATTGCTCCTAAACATTTTGCCAAACATCACACTATCCTCCTGGTGGAGACCTGTGCACAGAAGGGCACTTTTTCTAGTTTCCGTTGTGGTCCTCTTGGGGAAAGGGGATGGCCGGGGAGCAACAATACAAAACAGCCCTGTCCTCAAGCTTGATAGGCCTATGCCACGGGCTGCCCCATTATTATTATCGTTGACGATGACATGATTTTGTTAACGTCACAGGCTAAATATAGTTCTTTGATGACACAAATACAATGAGTATGTTAGATTTTTGTTGACGGGATGGGACAGAATTGTTATTGGGTGGTCTATCCGACATTCAAAAGATCAAAACCCTATAAAGCATGAAGAGCTCCAAATATTATAGAGATAGAGACCCTGTGTTTCAGTGTGTGAAGGATACAGGATAGGTGCAAAATGCCCCAGATGTCCCTATAGTGCCCTCCTATCCTATTACCGTTGTGAAAAGAGCTGCCTTCGGGCATGTTATTACGTTTCAGCTTGAGAATAAAAGCGAATCATCTGATTGAGGAGACACGTACGCATCTTCCACCTGATGATCATGGCGGCATGCAGTGCCAACATCAACTAAATGGTTCGGTGATCAGAAAAGAGGAAATATATTATGGACATGCTTTATCCAACTGAAAAGAAAACATTTTATGCACGTCACGGGAGAGGGCGATGGGATACCTGAAGGCTTTTATGCTGCTATTTCTTCAGTAACGGTATAGTTACCCCAGTAGGGTTTTAAGGAGTTAAGTGTGTGAGATCCTACTCACCTGTGTCATCTAGTCCAACGTCAACTGAGTTAGAAGAAGAGAAACAGAATCAAAACAGAACAATACATTAGAACATAGACGGGCAACTGGCGGCCCGGGGGCCACATATGCGGCCCCCACCTTCACTTAATGCGGCCTGCAGGTTGATGTCAGAATACTGATATAATATTGGTTTCAGCCGTTACAATTCGACAACATGCAAACATGACACGCTTTAATTACTTCAGTCTAAATTAGTAGCTCAATGCTCAACACAAGTATAATTAAAGGCATTTGAAATTACATCAAAATGTTAATTTTTCTAAAATAATTAAAGAATAGCAAATAGTGATTCAAGATTTCAATTTGAATATAGCAAAAATAGCAGATCTACAAGCTAGCAAGTTTGAGCTTGTAGATCTGCTATTTTTGCTATATTCGACAGCAATGTGGCCCTCTGGAGTGAGTGTGGAAATATAGTGGCCCTCTCCATCGTCAAAGTTTCCCACCCCTGCATTAGAACAATGCAAACTATTGCAGGTTAATCTGTAGACTGAAGCAACGATTCTCATCTGCATTTTTAGGATCACAGACAAATCTGCCAGTGCGGAAAATAAATATTAGCCCTTGTCAGATTTGGTCTGGCACCGCTCAGTTGTGAGGGAGCATTTTTATTTGCCCTTTAATTAGGGATTCTTTGCGATTTTTTTTGCAAAATAAATGCTTACCACTAGCTTTTGCTTTGCATGAAAAACACTCATTTCATTAGCCTTCATCACAAATGTGATGAGGTCATACAATTTGGAAAAGTCACTTACTTCTCTCTACACACGCATGCAGCCACACACACACACACACACACACACACACACACACACACACACAGCATCAACACTGAGCCCTTTCACTACAGCTTAGTCTGCAGTACCTGTCCGTCCCTCATTGTCTACACATTGGCTCCATTGTCCTCCATGGATATCCACATCCACCGGACAAAGGCTGACGATGACAGACTGAACAGATATTTACGGGCGGGCGGCCCTTTGATGTCTGTCTGTGGTGAAACCGGAGTGGCCGGCACGTACAGGTCATTGCGGTTGGTGGCCGGCCGAGCGCAGCGGAGGGGCACACTGCGAGACACTGAGTGGCACTAATGAGGGGACACAGGGTGGCATGGACGGGGACACAGCCAGTGGCCAGGGGGTTAGCAGCACCTCCAGCTGCATGCGTGATAGAGGCCACAAACACAGTATGTGTTTGTGGCAGAGGAGGTGGGGTGCCTGCATATTGTGTGTGTGTGTGTGTGTGTGTGTGTGTGTGTGTGTGTGTGTGTGTGTGTGTGTGTGTGTGTGTGTGTGTGTGTGTGTGTGTGTGCGCGCGCGGTGTGCGTGTGTGTGTGTGGGCAGACAGGGTAGGGGTCGAAGGTTTTGAGGTGATGTTCTTCCCCTTTTTTGCACTATAGGTATGTTGGTGTGTGTGTGGTACTTAAATGTTGTACGGGTCACTGTGTGCCTTTGTTGTCTTGTATATTGTGTATTGTATCTGTATGCTACAGGGCGTGTCCCTGGGGTCCAAGACAAATGTGTCCTCCGGGAGACAAGATAAAGAAACCTTGAACCGTGTGTGTGCGAGTGTGAGTGCACGCGCGCGCGTGCGTGCGTGCGTGCGTGCGTGCGCGTGTGCGTGCATGCGTGCGTGCATCTTCTATTGAGACATTTGGAATTTAGATTGTGTCAAAGATAATTTCTCACCTAGACACAGGATCTGACACGAATTCTGACCCGGTGGTCAAGATTCAATTTATCCCCTGAGCAAGCAGGCAGGCTCTACTAGATCAATGGTAAATAAAAATAAAAAGATGACGGACTTGCGCATGAACCCGGGTTCAAAACCGGGGTAAAAGAGGCAAGTTAGTTTAGTGAAGCTTTAAGTACTTGAAAAAAGCAATTATTGCGAACGCACTGAGCACTAACTATGAGACCCTGCAGATCATGTCTGTGTCTGTCTGTGTGTCTGTCTGTCCCGCTGTGACACCACCCGCCCGCCACCAGAGGGCGCAGCTGTAGCACACACACACACACACACACACACACACACACACAAACAACCACACACACACACACACACAGTAGAAAACTTTTAAAAAGTCCTAACTAAAAAGAAAAAAAAAATACGTAATTTATTCTAATTGTTGTTATTGCAATTTACGAGCTGCGTTCGCTTCCCGCGTTTGCGCGTCTTACTTGTTCTACTACTTTAACTCGAGTGAACTCAACTTTCACTTGTATCGTAGTACAACAAATTACGTATCAAAAAGTAAAGGATAGTTGGGCATTGGATATATGGTGCAAACCAAAGCTCTATATTGTGAGATAAAGAATCTATCTATGATCCAGAAAATGATATACTGTATAAACCTGTCAAAAAAGAAACAATCCGTACGTGCTCAAATCAGGGCTGGCGTGCTTGGTCTTCATATTGTGATGTGTGATCTCAACTAATTTTGTATTAGTCACTTCTCTACACACACACGCACTGTATTGTAATGCAATATTCTACAACTCTACCAAGCAGAGACGTTTTTAAGGTAGATTCAAAATGTGAATGTGTGTGGTTGGATGACTCAGAGAAACATATATCATAATGCATGTTTATCTATGTGGGTATGTATAAGGCATGTATGCATAACACGAACAGGACGGATTGTTAATGTTAGTCTTTTTCTTTTTGTGTAAAGTGTCATATAATCGATGCATTCATCCTATACTCCCATTATTGCCTTTGGAAGCACAAAGGTTCAAGTGAAGAACAGAGCGAAGCCCGGTTTACACTTAAGTATCATGGTGTACCAAAGAAAAAACACCTGATCTACAAGCTCAAAACACCATATGCCGTGAGCTTGTCGAACTGCAATTTTTGATGCGCAACAGGGCTCGCGGACCAAGTAGGCCTACCAATCAGCCATGCGTATATAACACCTAAAGCTGTGATGTCACACAACTAAGGATGGACCTCGTTAACTTTTATTGATATCGATCAGGCTTATCGAGCCGGGTTCTTATCGAGCCCACTATCGAGCATTTTCTATTATTTCGTGGAAACATGGGAGACAATACAGTACATTCTGAAAAGAACCAGTATCTTTTACTATAGGGCCTTAGTTAAAATACAGAACTTTTCTAACAAACGGAAGGAAATTGACCTTTTTACCAATAACATTATATTAAAGAAACTGGTTAATATGTGTACACTCACTTTAAAAGTGTAATTTTGTTTACCCGGACAGCACTGGTTATAGCAGGCATCAATACACTTTTAGACCAACATGTTTGTGCCAGCATGGATGATTACATTTATTTTCTCGATCGCCTCTGCTTGATAACAGGCTTGATAAGCCCAAAGCTTATTGATAACGCGTACTCAATAAGCTTGTTATCGGATACATTCGGGTATCAGTTATCGAGCTCCATGCATCCCCTACACACAACAATATTGAAAGAAGAGAAGGTTTGATGATTGCACAAATATATTACATAATCTCTTACTGTCACTCTCTGAGACGATCAGATTGTTGCGGGACATGTTGCTCTACCTCCTCTGGTCTTGTGGAGTCCTACATCATCAGCAGCAGCACCTCCTCTGCAATCCAGAGGACAATGCTGGGTTTGAGAAGACGCACCTTCTCCCTGTCCGTCCCTCCCAATACACACGAGAGTGTGTGTGTGTGTGTGTGTGTGTGTGTGTGTGTGTGTGTGTGTGTGTGTGTGTGTGTGTGTGCAGACTGGTCCATGATGAGTTTCATCTCGCATGAGAAGTTCACTTTTTCCCAGCTACCCATCAGTCTGAGACGGGGACAATGACGCCATAGAAACTCTAGAGCGGCGCAATTTCACTAGCTATGAATAATTCAGAAGAATTATGAACTGCCATTATGTAGGCTACTATAGCCCTGTGTGTGTGTGTGTGTGTGTGTGTGTGTGTGTGTGTGTGTGTGTGTGTGTGTGTGTGTGTGTGTGTGTGTGTGTGTGTGTGTAAGCCAATCACCACCAAACACTATAATGTTGACAGTCATAGAAAAACACAATGAAGTAGAATAGTAGATCAATTATATCTATAAGTGGAATCACTGTATATCCATCAGTCCGGACAGTACCGTACTTGAGAACAAGACATGAGAGACTTTTCAAACAAACATGTAATGTGTTGGTAAACCACTAGAGGGCGATGTCACTCTAGTTTAGCTTAGTTTAGTTTAGTTCATTCAATTCTGTAGTAACATAAAGTTTAGATTTCAGACGTAATACAAAGGAAGTTAAAGAAAATAACCACATTTCTGACCTAAACGGTATAGGCTGGCTGAAGCCATAGCCTACACATTTACAAAACAAAGAAGAAAAAAAAACTGTCAGAAATGAACAAAACAAGAACAAGACTTATGCGTTTACTGTAATAGCACAAGCTATAGCCTATAATAAATACGTTTAATTAATGTTTTTTTTTCCTATCATCTTGCAGCATGTGCATGTTTGTGTGGTTGTATTGTAGCCTATGTGTGCCTGCATACATGCCTGTGTCAGTGTGTGCAATGCATGCATGTGAGTGCATGAGAGATGGGCAAAATACATTGAAAATGTATTTTGAATACAAAATACAAATACTGGGTCGAAAAATGTATCTAAATACAAAATACAAATACTGGTCTGAGAAATGTATTTGAGATACAAATACGTATTTTGTATTTAGAAAATACATGAAAATACATTTTCATGAACATGTGGATAATGATAAGTAAATTCATAATTGATTGCCAAATATTAAATGAATGACCTGTCAGAATGTCTAATACATTGAAGATTATTAAGAATTATACACTTTATATTTTAAGCAAATAAAACAGGACCCACAAAGGAAAGGTAACTCTGAAGAACAACTGAAGGCCCGCCCTACTCTGCCTCTCATTTGTGGTTCAATTTGAGTGTGTAAGCCAATCAGAAGGCGGAATAGAAGTGACATCACACATTGTGTTGTGTTGTGTGTATGGGTCAGGGGGGCAGTCAGACTGAGTTCTCCTCCCATCCACTTGCATTGAGTTGCTCAAAAGCGCATGAGGCGGATTCACTCCTCCTTCCTGGTAGGAACAGAGTGCATTCTGGGACGGATTGCAATGGTGAGTGGCCCCAAACACATGAACGCGCTGCTGTTGAACGCGCACGAGCGTCGTCCGTCGTGAACGTGTACAATGATAGTCAACCATAGACTGTAAAAAATATGGACAAAGCGTTCCCCGGGTCTAACATGAACGTAAAATGAAGCCTGAAATCCCTTGCATTCTTTTTTTTTTTAAGATATTTTTTTGTGGCTTACGCCTTTATTGATTTTTTAAGGGATAGAAAGTAGGCTGACAGGAAACGGGAGAGAGATGGGGGGATGACATGCAGTAAAGGCCGTGTCGGGTCCGGGAGTCGAACCCGCGGCACACCGCGACTGGATCACCAGTCCGGTGCCCAGACCGTTACACTACGGCCTGGGCCAATCCCTTGCATTCTAATGCACTGTAAATCGCCATCTTTCTAGATCCGTTTTGGACCAGCTGGCCATTGGCTGGCTCCGTTTGGGTCCAGCTGGCCATTGGCTGCCCAGACAACGAGGCGGGACTTCCCCCCTTCTTCTCCGTTGGTTTTTATTTTGACTCGAGTGGGAGGGGAATCCCGATCATAGACGGTAACGGTAGCCACGCCCCTCAGAACATACGCGACTTTATGGTCATTATTTTAATTAATGGGACCATAATTTTCCAAAAAGAATATTATGACATTAGAAATGAGACTTTAAACTAGTGACTGGAAGAAGAAAGTATTCATGACCATGTTTATTAAGGTAATACAGTCTAGGTGAAGTTGGGCCAAAATACATGGGCCTCTATGGAGCTATGGGGCTTTTTGGGTCCAGTCCAGCGCCACAACAGGCCATTATATGAACTACCGATTTCAAATGAGGCTTCACGAAATATCTGGCTGACTGCCCCCCTGTAGTCAACGGACAGCGCGTTCATGTGTTTGGGGCCAGGCTGCAATACCTTCATTCGGCCACTATGTCCATTTCGCCTCAAGATTTCCTCTGGGTGCCTTCTCTATAAATATATATACTCTAAGAGTCAGACAGATATTTTGTGAAGCCACTAAGGAAATCGGGACTTACTGAAAGTTCATATAATGGCCTGTTGTGGCGCTGTCATTGGGCCCAACTTCGTCCTAGACTGTATTACCTTAATAAACATGGTCATGAATACTTTCTGCTTCCAGTCACTAGTTTAAAGTCTCATTATAATATAATATTCTTTTTGGAAAATTATGGTCCCATTTATTAAAAACATTACCATAAAGTCGTGTATGTTCTGAGGGGCGTGGCTACCGTTACAGTCTATGAACGGGAGCCCCCCCCCCCCTTCAGTCAAAATAAAAACCAACGAAGAGTAAGGGGGGGAAGTCCCGCCTCGTTGTCTGGGCCAGCCAATGGCCAGCTGGGCCAAAACGGATCTAGAAATATGGCGACTTACAGTGCAAGGAATTACAGGCTTCATTTTACGTCCATGTTAGACCCGGGGAATGCTTATTTTTTACAGCCTATGGTATGGGTGCTTGTGTTTTGCCCATGTACTGTCCCTACAGTTTTAACCTGAGGTAGTGTAAATGTGTCCATTTGAGAATAAAATTACATTAAAACAAAAAAAGTATTTTATGTATTTGAAATACAGAAAATACTCAATCTGAAAGTATTTAGATACAAAATCTCATTTCTTCCATCCCAGCGAAATACAAATTAAAAAATACAAAAAAGTATTTCAAATACGTATTTCAAATACATGTATTTAAAATACTGCCCATCTATCTCTAATGCGACAATGCGTGCATGCATGTGCGTAAAGAAAATATTGTGCGTGCAATAACATTGTGCATAAAGCAGTAGATCAGGTTTCTCACGCTAAAGTTAGCTGCATGTTGCAAGCTTCAGGAAAAGCCCAAAGGTGAGTGAGGCACACACACACACACACACACACACACACACACACACACACACACACACACACACACACACACACACACACACACACACACACCAGAGATGCTGTTTTCAGTGTGTGACAGCTGACAAGTACACATTTGCAAATCTACAACCCTAACCCCTAGACATAACCTCTAAATGCCTAACCCTAGCCCCAACCTGAATCTTCTCCTAAACTAAACCACTCCCCAAATCATTTTGAACTAGGAAAGGATCAGGACAATGATTCTTCACAATGTCCTCACCTGAATCTCTCTCTCTCTAAAAAAAAGGATGTTCTTGTCTATGTAGCCTACTGCTGTATGTACACATGCCCTACTCCACTGTATGTACAAAACATGTGTACAATTGTACATTGTGCTTCGGTGTGCATATTGTAGTCCACTGTGCGTGTGACACACACACACACACACACACACACACACACACACACACACACACACACACACACACACACACACACACACACACACAATTTGCCAATTTCAGGAGAGACCACACACACATGTACACACACACACACACACACACACACTACAGTTGCCAATTTAAGGAGAGACTCTTGTTCCTGAAATGATCGATTATTTATATGGGGAAATCCCATCAACTAACATGAATCTCAATGGGTGACAAGCACAGCTTTGTTGGTCTGGCATGGAGTGGGTGATCGAGGCTTAGCGAAGGGTCCATTAAATGGTAAATGGTGCATTTATATAGCGCCTTTATCCAAGGCGCTTTACAGAGATTGTGCATTACATTCACCCATTCACACACCCATTCATACACCGATGGCAGCGGAAACCATGCAAGGCACCAACTAGCACATCGGGAGCAATTAGGGGTTCAGTGTCTTGCTCAAGTACACTTCGACAGTAACTCTGGGGGAGCCCGGGTTCGAACTGGCAACCTTACGGTTGCCATCCAGGCCCTATTGAAATAGAAAACAAATAGTCAAAAAGGGGAAAAAAAGAACAAACATGGTGCATAGCATGTGTCAGGCATTGTATATCGTCGCTGTCGGGCAGAAACCTCTTTTCTCCATTTTCTAACTTAACCCATTCTGACCTGAGATCAGATTCATACGAGGTTTCCCACTGGACACACACTGGTCTGATTAACCCATTCTGACCTGAGATCAGATTCTGAAAATGTCAGTCGTTCTTCAATTTACAATTACAATTTAGGCATTTAGCAGACGCTCTTAATCCAGAGCGACTTACATTTAAGCAAGAACAAAAGCATGGGAATACATCACATAAAAGCATTTATCATGAGACATGCGTAAGCTAAGAAGGTAACAGTGGAATATCTATATGATGAAACTATACATACACTATACATAATATACATAATAAACTATACATATTCACTACTATGCTATACATATGTACTATGGCGTGCTATGACTATATACAATACAATTATAGTTCTTCGATTTAATTTTTTTTAGCAGACCTACAGTGGCGCGCTATGAGCTTGTAGATCTGCTATGTTTCAATAGCTAAAGCATAACATGATGCTAACACCAAAATGGGTTCCCGTTCAGAATGGGTTCATACTATACAGCGTCACGCAAACACATCGGATCTACACGCGCCACGTTTCAAGCTTGTAGAGCTGCTACTTTTGCCACATTCGAATTTGAATACTGAAAAGTAACGAGAACAGTTAAGAGACGATGTCCATGTGCATGTTTGTGCCTCTCAGCATGCAGGCAACAAGCAGCTGTGACAAACAGTGATTCATCCTGAACCGCACGATAGGATAAACGTTCCCCGATAAACGTCTCTCCATGCATGAGTCACACAGCAATCTGACACACAGGATACACCGTTGCTGACTGTCGGGCAGAAAGCTCTTATTTGTCTCCATTATTCTAACGTTTTAGTGTTGTTTCATAAATCAACGCCGCAGGCCCTACTAATACTACAGCGTCACACAAAAGCATGAACAGTTGCGAGTTGCACATCTGCAAGCTTGAAAAGCGGTGCAAAAGTTGCACATTTTGAGCTTGTAGATCTTGATGATTTTTTATTTTGAATCCTGACAAGTAAACAGTTTTGGAGATGTGAGGTTTCCACCCGACAGAGACAATTATGTATGTCACCAATCTGACCTGCTGATGCACACACAGCCTGAAAACAAATACAGGTTATAACAATAAAGAAAACAAAAGCAGTGTCTCAGGAAACCTGCCTGGTGAACTCTGATTGCTTTGCTGTTGCCTAACTAACAATGTAACGTTGTGTAGAATGAAAATGCACCAAATAGAGGGTAGCTATGCATCATCGAGGCAAGGGGAATGAACACTATTTTGGCCTTGAAAACACCACTGATAGGTAATTTTGTATATTTTGTGGGTGAATGGTCAGTTGACCTTTTGACCTTTTAATCTGGTTGACTTCACGCTGTCTTATGGCGTTTAGTTAGTAAGAATTATTATCACTTCACTCTGTCTCTGTCTCGAGACTGCATGTTTCTGACCTTGCTCTAGTGCTGGGGTATCTTATCAGCCGGGTGCCATGGCAACCAGGCCGCCTCTGTGTTTTTCCAGCCAGTGACTTGATTTAAGAACTACAGGTAATTTCCAAAACTACATATCCCTTTACATTGAGTAAGATGTTCCTCGGTCTTGCCACGTCTATTTCATACCATTCTCCATTTTGTATTGAAACTGTATAAATACTCCGTGCCATTTTGGAACCGCAGGGAGAGACCACCACCAGGGGTCTGGGTGAATATTATTATGCTGTTTGTGAATCCTTGTTCTGTCTCTCTGAATCAATATAAAATATGACTAAAACCTCACATTGAATTGGACGTCTCTCCTTGGGTGGACTCAGGTAACATTTCGGTATTTATAAGGTAATTCTCCTAAAGTAACAGTGTTTATATTGGCTATTTACTTAATGTATCCTGGTTAAAGCTAAAGTTAAGTATATATTGTAATTCGATTACTCCTAAAAGTATTTCCAGAGCTCCGCTGTTCCGGGGCGCTCTCAGCTCTCCGCTCTGCTGTCGAAGCTATTTATAGTAACTAAATTCATACAGTCCTTATAGTCCTTGTCGTTATAATCATATGGTGGAAAAAAACCCATCAACCACCTTAAGACACCCATGATACCCATGATTCTTAGTGTGTACTTTCATTTGAACTGTAGCCTACCCATTGTACAAACTAATAAACTATGAATACAATTTTCAATCAATCAATGCTGCCAATTGTCCTCACATGCATATGATGCTAACGTCCTACATACCTGTACATAATATCTGTTTTCACATATGCTATCTGTATACAGTATTATTTCATCTTTTTAAAATAAATTTAAAATTATTTTACTTGTCTATAAAGCTCTCAATGGTCTCGCACCTTCCTACCTACATGACTGCCTGCCTAAATATGTCCCAAACCGCCCGCTAAGGTCTTCCACTGCTGGCCTGCTCGCTTTGCCTAAAAAATGGTAACTAAAAAATACGGGGAAGCAGCTTTTTGCTTCTACGGGCCGTCCGCATGGAACAAGCTCCCTCTGTACCTTCGTCAGGCAGCCTCTGTAGACATTTTTAAAGCTCAGCTCAAGACCCACTTCTACAACATTGCTTTTAATTGATCTTTTAGTTGTTGTTGTTTTTTTGTTTTTTTTTTGTTATTCATGTCCTCACTGTATTGCATTACTGTCGTTGCCTTGCTTTTCTTTTATTCTCCATTGTTCTGTAAAGCACTTTGAGCTGCATTTCATGTCATGAAAGGTGCTATACAAATAAAGTTTTATTATTATTATTATCTTTCTTTGTTCTATTTAAGCTGTTTTCTATAACTTCTCTTTGATCTCACTCTATAGTGACTGCTTTACTGGGTCAATATTCTACACTTCCACACATCCTTTGATTGATTGATTAATTAGTCAGACAGTCCTGGGGGACTTTTCAATTCATCAATTTTAAAGTTACACAATTCCATTTTAGGCATATGGCAGACACTCTTAATCCAGAGCGATTTACAGTAAGCAAGGTAAACACAAGGTAATACGTCAAATACATATAAATTGTAGCCTGGTTATCAGACTCTGAGCTTCCTGAAGCTTAGTGGAGTGGGCGGGGTCTATGGGCTGGAACCTGGTAAACCAAGAACCTATCATCAATCTCACAGTATGTCCCCAAAAAGTGTTGCAGGCTAAGGTGGAGTCTGATGAGGTGAGTCTTCAGATCACGACGGGAAGATTGGGAGTGCAATGGGGAGTATATAGTACTGTATTTTCAATATATTGGGGTAATAATTATTGCAATGGGGAGTTCATTCCACAGCTTGGGAGCCAAGAAGGGAGCAAAGTCTGGGTCGCGTGGAGCGTTGTCCCGGATCTTTTAGTGAAGGTTCTGCCAGCTTCCCTGTGTTAGTGATCTGAGTGAGCAGGAGGGGGTGGTAGCGTTTGATCAGGAGATATGGGGATGTCATACCTTTGGTTGCTTTGTAGGCCGTACTCTGTGGGGATGACCTTTTTCGCAGAGCCTGGGAGTCGATGGTTGCTGAGGGGGCGCTTGTTTTACATGTTAGAGTTAGGTTTAGGCATAGTTTTACTGAGGTTATATAACACCGCCCTACTAGTAGTAGCCGGCGCTGTAAAACAAGCGTCCCATCAGCACCCATCGAAATAGAGGCTCTGTGTAAAAGGTAGTCCCGTACTCTGTGCGGGCAGTGATGGAGCCGGCAGAGTAGTGCAGCCAATATAGTGTAGAAGTGGGGAGACATGTGGAACTTTTGTCTGGTTGAAGACCAAGCGTGCTGCGGCATTCAGGATCATTTGGAGGCTATTAATCAACATAGCATACAAATTGATTAACACAATAATACAGGTCATCAACAAATACAGACACTATATGAACAAAGGTATTGGGAAAATTTACCTCCCCTTTGGGTCTCCCGATAGATTTTTTTTAATTTCCAATTTTGTAAGAAACCAGTGTTCCACATCCTTTAAGTGTAATGGATGGAGTCAGGGTGTTCCACATTTTGGTGGCTGAGCAGTAGAATGAGAACTTTCCCATTATGTGTCCTAAATGTGTGTGGTATCAGATCTGGTCTCTCCCTCTGGTGTTGTGGCTGTGGGTGCCACTCAACTTTGGAGAAGTAGCTCGACAGGTATGAGGTCACTGTCTCTTAAAAACTATCTTAAATACCAATCAGTTATATTTGCTTAACCATAGCTGTCTTCTATTTCCCATTTCCTTTCCGTTTGTCTCGGCGATATTGTCCGGGGAGGTGCGTCGGTATCGTCTAAGACAGTCAGTGCAGTTATATTTGATACAGTCTGTTTCTAGAGAAAATCCATCTATAAATGCACCGCGTCTCTGTACGTCTGGCTGTCTGTAGGTACGTGTGTACGGCTGTAATCCACGTAACTTGAGAACCGTTCGCCCCACCGACTTTCAAATTCCACATAAACGTTCCACACCCCCACAGGGAGTGCAGTACCTGCAGTGTCGCTGGTTGTTATGTGTACATGTACACAGATAGGGAGGTCAGTAGGACAGCTTTATGATCAACTGCTGTGTTGTTTTCAACAATAAGGTGATTATATAGTCAATATTTAACCACCAGTCCTACAGGTTGCTGCGTCCCAATTTAAAGGAGTAGTTCACCCAAACAAATACTTATTTTCATCAGTTACACACCCCATGAAGCATTCAGTTGTAGCATTCAGCCAATAGTTTGATGACCGGCTCATCGGTCAATAGGAGACTCATTGATTCTCTCCCGGTCATCAAATGATCAATCTGAGAACCCATCGGCAAAAACTGGTCGTTTTCCTTAGAATTTGCCTCTGGAGGCAGAATGTGGATAGCAGGATGTTGCCCGTTTTGGGTCTGGTGGGGCACCTATGTTTACATTCCCACTAACAACAATGTGTACTTTGTATAGCCTATACACGCTCTGAATGCGTGTATAGTGCGTACGCTACGCGTAGTATAATGCGTAGCGTGCGTGTGTTACTTATGTTAGGGGTTTTTCATGCATTTTTTAAGCAGATTAAAGTCACACACACACACACACACACACACACACACACACACACACACACACACACACACACACACACACACACACACACACACACACACACACACACACACACACACACAGCTGCATCTTGCATCTCCTTGAAGCGACTGTCTGGGAGTAGCTACTAGTTAGCCAATGCAAGTGATACACTCCACCCCCAGCGGTAAACTCCGCCCCAGCAGTTAAGTTGTTGACATTCAGAGAGGGAACAGGGAGGGAGAAGTGCTACAGGTTCCTCAGGTGTGTCCTTAACACCTTTCTACACGTTTCGGCCCCACAGGCAGGTGGCATATGATGCGTGTGTGTGCGTGTCGTGTGTGTGTGTGTGTGTGTGTGTGTGTGTGTGTGTGTGTGTGTGTGTGTGTGTGTGTGTGTGTGTGTGTGTGTGTGTGTGTGTGTGTGTGTGTGTGTGTGCACTCACAAACACACACATGATATATTGTGTGTGTATATGTGTGCATGCTCAATTATGATGTCATTGCGTTTCCTAATTGACTGCAGGCAGACAGACAGACAGACAGACAGACAGACAGCATGTCCCTCATTTATCAATTGAGTGTAAAATATGCCTCAAATTCGAATGTAGGTTTCGTAGTACACCCACGTCGCCACGACATTTATAAAGTGATCGCAAACAGCTGATCCTTCCTTAATTTCGTTCCGACGTTAATAAATGTGACGGCTGAAATCTATCTGGCACGCCCTATGAAATCAAGCCTCGCCCTCGTTTTTGCGACATGAATATCTGCAATACGACCTGGAAACCATGGTTACAGGGAAAATAAAGTTTTGCTCGCTTGCCTTGCTGCCCCCTCTCTCATACACACACACACACACAGACGCACGCACGCACACGCAACTTGTTGTATCTTAAATATATAAAACTGCATGAATTAAATAAAGCTGTCTGTTTCTCCTCTCGCTTCGATCGCTTCCCTTGCTATACTCTCCAACATCCCGTCATGGAAATATTTCAGCACAGACAGCCCAAATCCTCGCATGTATGCCCTCATGCAAAACACTGTTTAAATGGCTTAAGCATCTAACTTGCAACATTGTTTTTAATTGCGCGATTTTACTCTTACTAATTTCATGACACAAAGACACATCGTTGATGTATTCCTTTACTATTTTATTATTTTGTAATCTTTTGTAGCCCATATACATACCTATACAGTTTTATATAAACATTTTAGGAGTGAATACATATGTTTAGATGCCTGTGACAGCCTCTCAGCTGGTCAAACAATGCTGCTCCGCTGTTCTACGACAGAAAAACAGGTGAGGACAAAGCGTACGACAGCTCCCGACCAGACGTCAAGTTCAATTTCAAGCTTTGGCGGAAATGGTAAATGCCAAAGATTTCGGTAATTTCGGTTGATAAATGAGGGCCCATGTGTGTATAAGATGTATAAAAACAGCAGAGAGAGGATAGAGATGGAGCGACAGGGAGAAGATTGTTATGAGAGATGATGCATTCACACGGGCATACGCAAAGATGCAAAGCGCATTTGTAGCTCTTTGTAGCTACAAACGTCAGATTTGCTTCGTAGAATCACGTCGCCGACTTCTATTGGCAATGAATGTAGACAGTATCTTTGGGGTCACGGTGGCACAGTCAGCAGTGCTGTCGCCTCACAGCTTAAAGGTCCTGGGTTCGATTCCTGCTGGGGACGCTGTGGGCGCTGTGGGCGTGTTCCCTCCTCTGCGTCATCACTGCCCATACCAGAGGCGGGGTTGGCGAAAGGGCCTTTCTGTGTGGAGTTTGCATGTTCTCCCCATGTCCCTTATAGGTACCCTCACAAAAAACATGCAGTAATCCTGGTCTCTAAACTACCTCCCCCTGGCCAGCCGGGGCGCCTGATGGAGGGGAAAGGAACTGGTTGGAATAACGTGTTCCTTCCACGCGCTACGTCCGGCCGGGGAAACTCCCCCCTGTCAGGTGAAAAGAAGCAGCTTGGACTCCTCATGCATAGAAGGAGGCATGAGGTCAGTCCACTGCCCCCCCAGGTTGGCAGAGGAAGCCGGGATTACATTAGATAAATGACGCTGGGTGAAAAAATGGGTTACAAAATCGTGGGATAAAAAGATATAGACAGTATCTTTGCATCTACGCGTGTGAACACACCAAAATTGCGTGTGTGTGTGTGTGTGTGTGTGTGTGTGTGTGTGTGGTAACAAAGTATGTGAAAATGTGTGAGAGAGAGGGATTCTCAACTGTTATGGGAGGAGACTGCAAATCCTCGGGGGTGTGTCCAGAGGCGGGGCTTGGGGGGGGGGCACCACCACCAACAGCTGATGCAGGCAGGGGTGTTCTCTCTCTGAGCAGACAGAGACGCACGTGGCCGGCCCTGTCTGCACGAGAGAGCAGGCACAAAGAACACACACACACACACACACACACACACACACACACACACAGGCACAAAGAGAACCACGTATTCTAGGCAACAGAACACACTCAACACAGGACATCTGCCACAGACACATGCACACACACACGCACGCACGCACGCACACACAGACACGCACGCACAGACACGCAGATGCCAATTTGTCCACACACGCAACCTTTCAGACAAAACATATGGACTCTTATTATGCATTTTTTAACCTGCAAATGTAACACAAGCACGTGCACACACACACGCGCACCCACACACCCCGTAGATCGCAGACGTGTGTGGGTATGCAGATTTGGGATACGATACCGTTGTATAGTTTCACCACGTCAGATGGTAGCTAATTATAGCGCACGGGGGATGGGAAGTTCAAGTGCTACATGTAGAGTACAGTACTATTCTATTATCTAGGCTACTGTACTGTACTGTACAGAGTACAGAGTATACAGTAGCCTAGATAGTCTGATACAGTCCAGTACGCCCATCGCTTCCCCCTTGTTTGTCCTCGCTGAACTTTGCTCAAAATAGTAGCTGATAGAGCTGAAGAACGCACCAACCAACAAGCAACAGCCATACCCACGAGCACGAGGCACGCACACACTCCATACAGGATGGGATTCCATCAAATTACAAGCGAGAGAGAGAGAGAGAGAGAGAGAGACTTCTTTATGCTTCAGCGTAGGACAAAGCATAAATTAGTCTTGCGGAAACTCCTCCCTCCCCGTCATGAAAAGAATTTGAAAAAAAAACTACACATCCCATGAGGCATTAAGTCATCAGGGAGACAGGAAGTGAGTCGTATAGACAGACGTTGACTCAGCAAATCACCTTCATCTGACTTGTGCCCATTCCACTCTTTCTATCCGTCTTCGTATGCACGTATGTTTATGTATGCCTGCATGAGAGTGCGTGCGTACTGCGTGTCTGTCTCGTCAGTTTCTAAATTATTCTTGTTCAGTGTTGTGTTCAGTGTGGTGTAAAGGGGGTTGGCAACACACACACACACACACACACACACACACACACACACACACACACACACACACACACATGCTGGACATAGGGTGCACTGCTGGACATAGGGTGTTGGGCATAGGGTGCACTGCTGAGCATTGGGTGCTGAACATAGGGTGCTGGCAGGGTGTCGACCACGTTCAGGAGCAGTATGCCGTTAGTGTGCAGAGCTTATCAAGCTGCACACAGCTTATGTAAATGGTTAATCTACCATTTCAGCCATGCAGTACTTTATCAAGCGTGTCCCTCCACACACACACACACACACACTCAGTGTGTGTGTGTGTGTGTGTGTGTGTGTGTGTGTGTGTGTGTGTGTGTGTGTGTGTGTGTGTGTGTGTGTGTGTGTGTGTGTGTGTGTGTGTGTGTGTGTGTGTGTGTGTGTGTGTAAATATCTGCCTAGTAACTACAGACATGCTGCATGTTCCAGATTCACACACACAGGTTAACCCTCACCCCACACATCTACATACACACGTCACACATGGGCACTCACACAAAAATGGAGGGGTGGCTGCAAAACTGTATGTTTCTGTTGTCATGGCAATACGTCGACACCTCTGCAGGAGGATGCTATACGCACACAGCAGTCTTAACCCATTCTGACCTGAGATCAGATTCTAAAAATGTCAGTCGTTCTTCGATTTTTCAAAAATAGCAGACCTACAAGAGTGGCACGCTATGAGCTTGTATATCTGCTATTTTTCCATAGCTAAAGCATAACATGATGCTAACACCAAAATGGGTTCCCGTTCAGAATGGGTCTTAAAAAGACAAAAGAGTGGCCGCACACACCGATAGCCAAAGTGCCGATTATCTATTAGGATGCAGAGTGAGAAACCAACTTTTCGGCAGATGCAGCTGCCTTCTTCAGGATATATACGTCGACACCTCCTTCACGTGTGGCTGCCATGGAGAGGAATGAGCACACACACACACACACACACACACACACACACACACACAATATATACGCAAGCCAAACCATGAAAAAGTGTAGCACTTACCCTTACCCTACCCCCTTATAGATGGCACTTTTTGTAGACTTATAGCATTTGACAGACTTATAGCATGTTATGTAGACAGCACTAGAATTGCATTGTATGTAGTCATAGCACTTCATAGTACATATGTATAGCATAGTATAGTATATATGTATAGTTTATATTTAGTTACGTTCTTAGCTTACGCATGTTTCATAGAACTACTTTGTATGTGATGTATTGCCATGCTTTTTGTTCTTGCTTATTGTAAATTGCTCTGGATTAAGAGCGTCTGCTAAACGCCTAAATTGTGGGCAATGATACCTCTCTCTCTCTCTGTAAGTATGATATTTGTCTCCACCAGGCCGAAGGCATGTGGGGAGAGTATGTTTTGCACTCCGTCCGTCCGTTTGTGTGTCCGTCCGTGTGTCCGTGAACAGCTAATCTCGGCCACCGTTAACCCGGTCGATGCCACATTTTTCACACACACTCCCTGGATGCCAACGATGAACCTCTGCCCCAAACTTTCCAGAACGGCCTGTTATAGCGCCACCAGGAGGCCGCTTTGTGCAAAACAACCCGGTCGATGCCAAATTTTGCACACACACTTCCTGGATGCCAACGATGAACCTCTGCCCCAAACCTTCCAGAACGGCCTGTTATAGCGCCACCAGGAGGCCGCTTTGTGCAAAAAAAGTTTTTGCACAGTACACCTACAGATTTTGTCCAAACATCACGCAAATTGGTACACAGTCTCTCTACAGCCATTCAACGAAACCGGTCTTTCAGATTTCTCACACTCCATCCTGATTGGTTAAGATTGGCTTCCAAAGTTCACAGGAGTCCTCCGTTTCAAACAAAATGCTGCAAATCATGAACACATCGCGTGATTTCCGTGAAATTGTGCACCCACATTCCTACTAGGCCGAGGACGAAATGCCACATGAACAATTTCAACTCAGCCTCAAGGTGGCGCTATAACTGGCCAAAAAGTGTTTTTACCTCTAACTGCACGGATCTGTGGATAACCTGGTGGAGACCTGTGCCCAGAAGGGCACTTTTTCTAGTTTATCATGAAGTGCTCTGTGCTCAAAGTGAGGGGTGCAAAAAAGTAGCAAACATGTCAGTACTTACAAAAATAGGAATTAAAAAAATCCAAAAAGGTAGCACATCCAAAAATTAAACAAGCGGGGGACAAAGTACTCACATTTCCATTTATTTTTATTGGCACACACCAAAAAGGAACGCTTACGCGTTTTGGCTATGCAGCCTTCATCAGAGCATGATGTCAGTACTATATTAAGAAAAGAACATTTCAAATGCTTTTGATTGATTGATTGATTGATTGATTGATTGATTGGTCAAAAGATTTAAACAGCACAGGGTACAGTCAGATGATTATAAGATTACGTTTAAAGGGATAACACAGAAAGGTTCTGGGGACTCGTTTCCATTGTGGTCCAATTCATCAACATATAGCATAAAAGAAAACACCATTATACACGTGTCATCAACAAATACTAAACACTATGTACAAAGGAGAAAAGGCAAAAACGTGAATGGCACCTCATTTCGATGGGAATTCACATCTAGATATTTTAATACGTCTGAGGTTTCAGGACCAATGTGAGATTGTGAATGGCACTTTGTCCTCGGGTGTCCTCAGAGTGTCACACTGACTTAGTGCAGGGCGGAGTCAGGGTGGTGACGTTTTATCTGATAAAAGGATGGTGTCGTCCTCAGAGTGTGGGTGGTGTTGACGTTTTGTATATGTGACAAAAGGGTGGTGTTGTTCACGGACCGGTTAACAAAAGACCCCCATATGTTCACTATATGCTAATGAGCTCCATCATCAAGAAACAATCCATTGCTTGATGGAAGGGCTCATTCGCATCTAATGGACATCCTTAAAAACACTTTCAACCTGGTGCCCCCATTTTTGGATGGTCATTATAGGCAAAAGAAATGTTCACAGATTTTCAAAAATATATCAAAAATAGTTTAGCTGTTTTCTACAGTTTTCTAAAAAGTATAACATTGTGGTAACCACATAACCTAAACTAGCGTACCTATTGTGGACATGTCATAACAGGCGAACAGGCAGCTGTCGGTTGTGAGGAGAAGGAGGGGGCAAAGTACAGACCCCTGGGGGACCCCCAGTCAACAAAAATACCATTGTCATGAGCTATTAAAAGAAGCAGGGGTACAGGAGTGCACAGCAGCCAAAATCCATTTTTACACGGGGGTCAGATTAACACACTGAGGGCTGCCATGAAAAATTATTTTGAAGTCATGTGCTATACTGGTGATGTTCTACCTCTGGTGATGATCATAGACATAGTTCCTCAATACGTGCGGAAACAAATGTAGCTGAGTTTTTCTCTACAACAAGTAGCAAAAGACAGACATTGTGGCGTGCCCTGATCTTTTGCCAACAATGCATTTTATATCATGTCTAGAGTTCAGACAGAACACATATAGCATGTCTTAGTTAAGCCCTTACTTACTCGTATACGTTTGTAAAGGACAGAACAAACAGTTCATGATTTATTCAGCGATACTGGCCCCAGAACAAGGCTCAGTCCAGGGCCAGATTAACACCTCTGAGGGCACCTGGGCACTGAAGCTAGAAGGTCCCCCCCCCCTTCACGCGCACGCAACATTTTTGCTGTTTTGTAGCCGTTTTGGGGCAGTTTTATGCCGTTATATTGGCCTATTTCCGGTCGCCTACCCCCCCCCCCCCCACCTCCCCAGAGTGACAGCCAATCTAGTGTGTTGTTGCTGCTTTAGACACAATTGCACTTTTCAGCTGCCCTTCGCACCAACATTAAAACACTAATCTTTTTAGACACCATTTATTTCATTCGGATTAGCAGGGGAAATTATCTGTGGAACTAAAATAATTTAAAAAAATAAAATAAAAAGGGGGGGGGGGGGGGTTTGAGGGGCCCCTGGTGCCCAAGGGCCCCTGGGCACGTGCCCAAAGTGCCCATATGGTAGATCCGGCCCTGGCTCAGTCATCAACCACTCTATGCTCAATTTAACTAGAGACAAAACATTTCCACAATGAATCCGTCGACCAATCAATTTGCATTTATATAGCGTGCCACTTTACATACAGTATAGAGCAGGTAAAGAAAGACCATACTCTTTATCAGGAAAATCAGGATTCCCGCTTTGAGAAATGTAATGAATGCAGTTTCGGTCATGGACCATACACAAATCATTGTCTAGTTTTGTTTAGCACGGTGAGACATCTCTGGTGAAGTCTAAATTCAATGAACGGGTTCAAACTGGGTAATAATACATAATACAGCATCACTTAAATAGGGTAATGTTTTTCAGGCCAGGTTAGCTGATAGAGAGATTAAGCCGGACAGCATCTACTATTATTGTATAAAGAATTGAGTTGCAGATAAAAAAAAATCATATAGATTTATAGACTATCATCAGTGTTGTGCTATTAATTCATGTTTTTTGTAATTAATTTCAGACATTTAACCACTTAAACCGCTATAGTAAACCTGACCTTTGGCTTTTTTACTCCGTTTCCCCTCTACACCAAACATCTCTACCGAAAATAGAAGATATACAAGCTCACAGCACCTCGCAGCACGAGGCACCGTGAGCTAATGTTCAGGTATCAGGACTGTTTTTCAAAGCAGCGGGCGTTATCAGTAGGCGGAGATCTCTGATTGTCTGGCTAGGCGTCGGCGAGACCTGATCATTGTCACTGCCACAAATCACAATAACCAGGCTACAGACAGGAGGCAATAGAACTTAACTTTCTGTGTTTGAAGTGAACAAAACACTGAGGAGCAATGCCGTTTCTCTTTCATCCTCATTTTGTGTCTGGCACCAGCAACAAACTGGATGTGCGCAACCCACTGTTTTCAACCGATTTAAATACAAAATCATTTAATTTGGTGTGGGAGAGTGAACATGTGACATAAAAAAGCAAAAATAGCAGATCTACATGCTCACAATGCATCAAGGTGCGATGTATTGTGAGTTTGTACAGTACATCTGCTATTTTTGAAGCATATACTGTTACCACCTCACATTAACATAACACAAAATAAATTATCTTTCAAATATGCTTTAAAGGAACACTTGCTATACAGCTGACCACATGACCATAATGTTATTCTTATTATGTTGCATTTAATTTGATAGAATAAATTGTAATTATGTATTTAACTTTGTTGAATGTATTTGTAATTACCGTATGTATTTTTTGTATGTATTTTATATGGACCCCAGGAAGACTAGCTGTCGCCATGGCGTCAGCTAATGGGGATCCATTCAATAAACAATAAACAATATATGCAGCCTTATCTAATCAATTCAAATTGTTTTGCATTGATATTGTTGATATAATAAATTAATTATTTGATCAATAGAAACATTGCGGTGAGGCGTTTGTACAATGCTCTTGTGAAGGAAAAGGGGAAATGTGTGCAGACACCACAGGTTTTAGTTTGAGACATGTATTTGCTATCAATCTCAGGCTTTTGTCAAAGGAAAGGGTTAAGAAGTGTGTGGCAATGCCTTGTTTGTGTGTGAGCACATTCTTCAAAGCATGTCAGAGTGTTTCTGCTGAGACGCAATACACATAGGGAACTGAGAACTGTCTCTATTGATTTAATTGTGTCAAAGGTGAGTACTGTGTGTGTAGTACATAATTTTTGTTTTGATTGTATTGCTGTATTGTTCTTTCTGCTTTGGCAATGTGTGTGTGTGTGTGTGTGTGTGTGTGTGTGTGTGTGTGTGTGTGTGTGTGTGTGTGTGTGTGTGTGTGTGTGTGTGTGTGTGTGTGTGTGTGTGCGCGCGGGTGTGTTCTTCTGAGGACCCATAGTAGAATTTGAGAAATAGATGTGAGAACCATTTTCCTGGTCTCCCCCCCAAAAAATAAAAATCACAATGGCATCCTAAATGTCCTCACAAGTATAGCAACGCAAATGTTAGTGGGTGAGTTTGTGCACGCGTGTGCACTGCAGTTTTATTTACAGATAACACATTGGTCAGAATGAACACAAGTCAATGTCAAAAGAGGAGATCTTGCTCTGCAATAAATCAGGCTTCATGTCTTAGTATACTATTTTCCAGCGTGCGCGTGCGTGCATGTGCGCATGCGTGCATGGGTGAATACTGTATACTCCACTAGGAACATTAGTGGAAGCCAGCAGGAAATCGGCAATAAATAAATATAATCTTGTTTTCACTGTGCTGTTCCAGTGGACACTGCTGCTGTGTGCTGTACTGTATACTATTCTCCAGGTTGGTACAAACCAGACAGAACAAAGCGTCTCCGCTGTCACCTTGTTTTCCACGAACTCGATTCATTAGTACAAACTCAAAACATACACAGGTATGCGCGCATGCACGCACGCGCAGCGCGCACACACACACACACACACACGCACCTGTTTTCCTTCTCCCCAGGATGTCCTGGTGTGTGTGTGTGTGTGTGTGTGTGTGTGTGTGTGTGTGTGAATACGTTGGGGCTTGTTTGAGGCCTGCGGGCCAAAACGTACCTAATGCACACCTGACCCGTATGCTAGTATTACTACTGCAAACATGTTGTGAAGAATGTTGTTGAAACGGGTGCAAAACGGAGTAGAGTTGAAAAATAAATAATAACAATAATGTGCTGATGATGCGTTTGATTAAATGCTGGCAGACAATGCAATATGCAGGGCCATAATCTTCACCTATTGCCAGCCAGGTTCTGCTCAAGTTTTCGATAACAAGAGGGTGCCTAGAATAGAGCCCTGAGTTATGTATGTAGGGTTTAAGCGTTTTTCAAAGGAGAGTTTTTCCCTTGCCATCGTCGCCAAGCGCGTGTTCATGTTGGATTGCCACAAGAAAGAGTATGATCTTAGCCTGCTCTAAGTGTCTTGAGAGTACTTGCTGTGATATTTGTGCCAAGTGTAGAGGCAATTGGACAACGGATTTGTCACCATTTTTATTTGTCTTGTCATTTAACTGGACAATGTGTTTTATGGACATACATTTCCCAATCGTGTTTGACCTGCATGCTACCAAAACGAACGTGCTGATCAGAGGGATTTCAGGCTCTTGTGTGCTGCTGTCAGCAGGCAGCACCCTGGAAACATGTTGACTCGGTTAATGTCAACAACACACAAGCAGGGGAGTGGGAGAGTTCTGGCGTCACCCACACAGCAGCTCACGGCCTCACGCCTTACAAACATATGGCCGACTATGTCTCTAGAGTCTATAGAACAGTGGTTCCCAAACCTTTCAGGTCAAGACCCAAAAGAGAGAATAAATATTTGCCCGGGACCCAAACTAGTGAAAGTAGCTGATCTGCACTTGTAGATCGGCTATTTTCACCACTACTTATTTTTTTTTCTTTTTTATAAAAAAGGAAAGGAGTGATGCGTTTGACCATGGACCCCCAATGTGAAAAGTTTACACCATGGACCCCCACAAGAGAAGATTCATCAACATTAATTTGTCAAGACTTATAAACAATAAAATAGGGCTTAATAAACTGTTCCCCCATTTTGCTGGGCGACCCCGTGGAGGCGTGGAACCCCCTCAAGGACCGGCAAGGGGGTCCCCAGACTCCTCTTTGAGAAGCAGTGGTCAAGAGAGTGGGACAGATGTTAACATGAAGAAAAACAACACTATGCCTTTTCTCACACACCATATAGCCCAAGGGAAGGGATCCCCCTTATTGCCCCCTGATCGCCTGCCTGATCGTCACGTTCCTTGTTCACTGTGGCCAGGTCAGCATTATTCACCGTTCATTTGGGGTGGATTACTCAATAGGGATAAAGAGATGTTGTCCTTGAACGAGGATGACGAATAGATGTGTAATAATAATAATAAGGCATACCTCACCGACTCGCAAGCCCCGCCCCTGCCTTTCACAGTGTACTGTAAATTGTAGGACAAGCTTTGCATAAGGTATATTATTGCCATAATGTTTTATATAAGGCATCTCTTCCTGTTACACATTACAACTAGGCTACTATAACCTAGTACTAACATCAGGCTATATCAGGTCTAGCTGAGTTTATGTTGAATATCGAAGATTAACTGTTTTGGGCGAGTTACTTTGCAAAATGTAAAGTCAAGCTACCAATAAAAAGGTAAGTGAGGACAAAAAGAGGAAATAAATCTGCAGTTGGGTGGAGATGCAGAATTCTCTTGTGATGTGATGAAGAACTGCACTGAAAAGTGAAAACTATGATGTTTTATGTCCATGTGCCACTGAAAATGTGATTGATTGATTAACAGTTTGCGAAAACAAAAAGGCATGGTAGCACACTGGCACAGATTTTAACAAAATAATGCTAAAAGGATTAGGTCGGGGCTCGGTCATTTCCATTGAGGTCCTTTGTATTAGTCTGTGATGTAGCCCTCTATCTAGCCCAGCTACTGTTGTTGGGGCATTTGTCACTATACACCATTTGATAACTAGCTATGTACTAGATTATAGCTTTGCAGAGTAGTACAAAATATGGTTATTGCTAGGCATAAAGGAAATGTAGATTAGGCTATCTAGCATTACAGGGAGGCTGAAACTCATGACAGAAACGGCTGCTTTTTGATTGAGTGAGTGTGATTGATTTGAAAACTTTATTACAAAGTTTGTTAAAATTAGGTCTACAGGTAGGGTAGCACAGTCACGCTAAATAAAGGATAACACAAAAAGCCCCATTGTGATCCAACTCCTTTGAACTCTAGACTAGTCAGTCAGCACATCAGTAATAGTAGGCTATTTCTGAATACATAAAATGCAATGTATTGATACAAAACTCAGTAGCATCAAAAGGTACAGAGAAAGGAGGGTGGGGTCAGGGGGCAGAGCCAGAGGATGAAAGTATGACTGCCAGGGTGTGTGTGTGTGACTGTGTGTGCGTGACTGTGTGTGTGCCAAATAATTCTGTTTCGGCTGTTATAGGCAGTTTGTCTGTGTGGATAAGGAGGTGCCATGTGTAGCCTATCCTTAAGTGAACATGAACTGTCAACCCCGTTATATTTGTTTCCTTGTAAAATTAATTGTAATTTGTGGATTCAAATAAAGAAACCAAATATGTGTGTGCACACACCACCCCCCCCCCCCGCCGCAGCGCGGAAAAAAAGAAGTTGTTTTCGCTGGTACTTTTAAAGCAGCTTCTATAGGCCAATGTCCAAGCCAAGGTGAGGACTTTCAGGACTATATTATTATGAGAGAGAGAGAGAGAGAGAGAGAGAGAGAGAGAGAGAGGGAGATATAGAGAGATACGGAGGGAGAGAGAGATCATAGGTGGCGGGTGCGTTTTACCTTTGGGTAGGCTACAGAATTGCGTTGGGGGGGACTGTCGCGGCCGAGCGAAGCGAGGCCGCCGCCGCGGATTTATTTATTTCCCAAATGGTCTAAAAATGAGTTATTTAGCATACTTTTACCAATGAATTAGCCTATACACAAACAGCGACTGATCAGCCTATTTTGGACGATATGGGTCTTTTCTCGAGTCAGTGTGTAGTCCCACTAGTCTGTGTAGGGTTAGGTCTCTTTGGTGAATTCTTGATCAGTGTTATTATGTCACGCCTCAAGAACAACTACAAAAGAAACCCGATTAGCACTTTTTAACACCTCTTGGACGGCCGGTGTCTCTCAAGACAGACTGTTGCCTCCTGCCAACAACAGGGGAGGCGCTGTTTTCCCGAATATTTGACGATGGGATTCTCAGATTGCCGGCGGAGAGGTCCAAAATGTTCGGAATTCCCAGAAAATATGTAATGTAAATGTAAAATGTCCACGAAAATCTTCATGGGGGCCTAAAGGGGCCCTGGGTATCTTCATGGGGGCTGTGGCCCCCACAGACTCTACGTTGTTGGTGTGTGTTGTTGAATAGTTACTGCCCAACAATGATCATTATAAATATTATTTACATGCACAGAATCTAAGCCCTTTGAGAGTTGAATAATAATTGTCTACATGGCAGTGCACTTTAATACCAACCAACGTCTGAAGTAACAAGTCAAGGCAATACAAGTACCTCATAAGACGGCATTCGGGGGCACCGCGGGCAGCCAATGGCGACACGTCGTTCCAGCCGCGACGTCACTGGCCACTCCTCCTTACTAAAGAAGGAAACAAACAGCCAAGCCAAGAGGACAGACAGACATATACAGATAGTGACACACAGACAGGGAGACAGACGAGAAACTGAATTACAGCTATCTATTCTCGGTCTCAAACGGAGGACACACCAAGGGGAAAAAATAACATTTAATCTGTTTCCACACAATTATTTTTTTTCCCGCTGAAGATTTGCGGATACAATCTTTTAATTTTTTCCCTGTCTGGAGAATCTAGCATTTCATTTACAGGTGAGAATCTATGATGGATTGTGTTCTTTTTGCGTGTGTGTGGGGGGGGGGGGGGAACTAAGCCTACTGTGTTCAACAAAAGACCATTGTTCCATTATTATTTGTTTTGTCTTATCTTGGAATATCTGTTCGGGGCCATGGCGACATTTAAACCGTTGTATAGATGCTGGATTTATTGAGGGGTTTTGTGCTGGTTTAGAGGCAGGCAGCACTGCTCTGTGCTTAAAATAATCACAAGCCTACAAACGTGACCTGTCTGCCTGGATAGGAAAAACAAGGGAGGAGGAGGGGGGCAGGAGCACAGCAAGCTACTAGCTAGTGGCTGTTGACTATCCGATTCTTACGGGGGGGTGGTGGGGGTGAAACTAAGCAAAAAAAGACTGTTTAGAAAACGATGATTGACCAAATAAATGGTCGTTAGATTGATGGAAAATGTTGATACATGGGGTGAATGTGGAGTGGATGGATGGCCGAGGTGCCATTGTCTGGTGGTGTGTGTGGGGGGGGGCTTTTGTTTGTTCTGAGGGAAAACGTACAGTAGGCCTACAGTGTCCTAGTCTGAACGTGGTTGGAATATTGTTTTTGATGTTGAACTTGTTATTTAGTTGAAAATCGTTTGTAGTTTCTTCGTATCTTAATGGACACACCAGTGTAGGCAAAGGGAAGAAAAATAAATGGAGGAGGGGGAGATTTCTCTTGTCTAAACAGGAAGCAAGTGGGTTTTTAGACAAAGGGAGAAAGAAACAAAGGGACCAAACATAAGCCGCTATATTATACCTTGTTCCTTGTATAACATGGTAATATCAGTATCATCTTAAACCCGTTAGAATGATTAGATAAGATACATTGTATCATTATAGTTACTCCCTCCACTGGGCTGTTGGCTAATGTAGCAATGCTCTACTGTTACTAGCCCCGTTTCCTTTTGTTTAAAAGCTTCATCGGTTTAAGTCGCTTGGCCGACAAACAGATCTACAGTTGTTGGGCTTGTAGATCCGTTCTCGTGTGTGTGCGCAAAGTGATACGGTGGCGTATAAACGAGGCCTCGTTGGAGTGACTCAGTACTTTCTGAAACATGAGCTGCTAGCAGGGAGAACAATCATCCTTTCTGTTGTTGCCTGGGCCCTAGAAAACACACCAGGCTGTGGCTATCATCATTCATAACCCACTTGGTTTAAATGTATATCACACCCCGTTGACCCGTCTGTAATTACAATCATAAATGGCGTCATCATCTAACCCTTTTAAGTGATTTCTACTATGCTCAACAACAACTAGCCTCGGAGGAGACAGCAGGCGTTTCACTCAACAACAGATAACAGTGGAAAAACGATTGCCCTTGCCCCACCACCCATTTTGACGCTAGTTTGGTTATTGTGAAAGAAACTCGTCTCGAACCCCATGCATTGCAGATCATGGGCATGGCGTCGTGCTGGTGAATCATTGTGCCAGAGACTATGCTGATTCTGTGCCAAGTTGACGGAAATCCCCCCAACTTACCCTGTCTGCCTGCTGACGAGGGCTTCGCCACCGACGGCAATAGGCTAGTAATCATCATGGGCACCATGACACTATACTGTAGTTCAAGTGATTCTCAAAACTTTGTTATTTAAGTTTTGAGAATGGACGGAGGTCGAGGACCCCCACACACCCGTTTGGTATGCGACGTAGCGCAGCCATTTGTAGTGCACTGTCAAGGGGTTGCGGTTGATTGATAATTGATTGAATACTTGTCTTTATTAGTTTAGAAATAAACGACACGAGGTCAGCCATTTTATGCTATAAGGATAACACAACCAAATCATGGGAGCTTGTTACCATTGTGGTATGTATTCAATAGGGTCCATTGCGTGCCATTTCAGTTATAGAGGATTTATTAAAAGGTCCGTTTTGGTCCTCAACTATCAGTCATTTAGCTTTGGACCCTCTGGAACCCCCAAGGACCCCTGGGGACCCCCGGACCCCACTTTGAGAAGCAATGGTCTAGTTTCTGGCTGGTCATACATTGTCGTGAAGACTCGTGATAACGAACAGATGTGTGACGTTTGACTGACAGGTGGGCCCTAACATGGGCCCCTGACAACTGAGCTGACTGTCCATTGTTCCATTGTGTTGTTACTAGAGATGACGACACTTATTAGAAGAACCAAGCCCTAATGATGGCCCTAGGGCAAGTTAATCTCTTTTGTTGACTGAACAAAGCCAGTAAAAAACAAAACAATAAAAGGAACCAAGATGGATTTTTGTTTTGTTTGTTTCTCGGATAAATTAGCCAGCTAGATATGATAAAGTGGAAACGATGCCTAATGTGTGTGAGATATATATATATATATACCGGTACTGAACCTTTTACAAGCACGCTAACATGTTGTAATACAAATTGCATTCGTCACTGTTGTGTGTGTGCGCATTGCATTTCTCAGCACAGTCAGCAGCAAACACACGTGATGTAGTGGGAGAGAGAGCTTTCAGCTTTGTGGGTTTTTCCTAGGAAACCCTTTGTTGACACGCCTGTGGTAGCATGCAGGGCAGAACACGGGGGGGGGGGGGGGTTCTCTCTGAAGATTTAACAGGATTTTGTTTGTCCGTTGTCGAGGTCAGGACACCTCCAGGGGTCTAACAGGACATTCTGAAGACTCTACTGGAACATTAGTCGTCCCTGGTTTTTTACTGCTGTGCCGTGTTTGTGTCCCTGACCAGAATACAGATAGGCTAAGCCACTGCCAGGCAGGTAGAGAGCGCCGCCACCACCAACAGCAGCTGCCTCGTCGCTGTATACAACAGGTTCAGGAGTTGTTTATGCTAATGAAACACGATACCGGTCGTGTGCTTGCCTGCCGCTGAGCCCTTTTGCGGCCAGTTGCCAGCGGTAGTAGGTTTGTGTAGAAAAACTGAACGTCACACTGGTCACGGTGCCAGCAGGGGTGGTTAAAGAGGATTTGCTCAATAGTAGGCCTACATCCAAAGGGACAGGATATTGCATACTACACTACACATCAAGGCCTTTTCTCCTCGCTGCCTGGTTCGGTTGTGTGTTGGCTGGTTGGTTCTTTGTGTGGGTTTTGGTATGATTGCCTCAGACAACTTCTCTTCTCCCATTACACAACTTCCTGCCCCTGACGTGTTGTGTTTCGTTGCTGCAGTCAGAGCTAGCAGGGCTGCAACGTCTTGTCACGTTTCCCCAACTTAAGTCCAGATGCTCTCCTTCTCTCTCTCTCTGTGTGTGTGTGTGTGTGTGTGTGTGTGTGTGTGTGTGTGTGTGTGTGTGTGTGTGTGTGTGTGTGTGTGTGTGTGTGTGTGTGTGTGTGTGTGTGTGTGTGTGTGTGTGTGTGTGTGTGTGTGTGTGTGTGTGTGTGTGTGTGTGTGTGTGTGTGTGTGTGTGTGTGTGTGTGTGTGTGTGTGTGTGTGCTTGTGCTTGTATTTTACTATACTTGTCAGGGCCAAATGTCCCACAAGTATAGTAGAATTTGAGAAATAGCACATTCCTGGTCCTCACATTAAGATACATGGTTCTTTTTACACATTTAGAGGTTAGGTATAGGGGTTAGGGTTGGTGATTTCCCTATTTTTTTACTTAGTTGTGCGGCGATATCACACAGAAGAATGGCCGATATGCTATTGGGCAGCTGTTTTAACAGTGTTCTTAAACTTCAATGTCCTCACACAAGTATACCAATTTAAACGTACGACTGTTTGGGAAAATTGTGGAGGAAGTTTTGGATTACTCATATCTCTCTTGTGGCGACAGAACCACAGTTAAACTGAACTATTTTGAAACGGTCCGCTGAACTATTTTGAAACGTTGCGCTGTCTCGTCTTGAAACTTGTTGGTTCACTCTGTTCTTCCTCTGCCAGTAACAGTCAGACATTCTCCTCTGTGTGGGTAAGATAAAGTAAAGTGTCTTTTATTATGTGTCCCTGGCAGGAGGAAACAACGAGGCTGGCTGATTGAGACACATTACCGTCGACAGTTATGTATGGTAATCATCGCACAAAGTGATGACTCACGAGTTGTCATAAAACTTTGTGATGCCATGATAGTGGAGTTTAGCAGGCTCGTGGTTCCCTCGTTAACCCATTAGGACCTGAGGCCGATTCTACCCCATCTAAAAATGTTTTGTGCCAGGGACTGCCCCAGAGAGAAGATTTGTGTTAAAAAAAACATCTAAACTATTGAAACATTTTCAAACACTTTCAAGATTTTTCAAAAATAGCAGATGTACAAAGGCTGTGAGATTGTATATCTGCTATTTTTGATAAGCATTGTTCTAAGTGTTACTGTTTTCTCACTTTTCTAAACTTGTTTTTCTGTATAATGTATTAGCTAAAATGTAAAATTACACAGATGCTTTCCCTGATTGAAGGTCAACTCTCACACATATCTCATCACATTTATGTTTTGAACCAGCAAATTCTCAGTGGGCCCCCAAATAATTGGCTCAAACACATAGAATTGCAACGATAATAAAGGCAGCTGTGTGAAGTGGTCGGATCGATGGGTGGGCCATGGACACTTTCGGGTTTTGTGTTGGACCATGATCCAGGAAAGCTTGGGAACCACTGACTGCCTTAAAGGCGCAGTGAAACGGAAATGGTGAACAACATGAAAATGGTGTTTCAACATGAAACACCGGTCTGAAGTTTCTGAACCAATCAGACCGTTGCATCCCTTCAGGCGATGGGACGGTAGCTATGCTAGGCGCAACAGCGTGGTGTTGTTTGTTTATAAATCATATGGTCGGCCAGCACAACCAGTTTACTGTTATGTGGCTTATTTCTTCCATATAATGTTTTCAGATACATATTCTAGCGTGATGATTAAGTTGAAAGCGAGTAATACACTGTCTGGATGTTATCTGGAATGGAAATAAAAACGGAGTATTCTGTAATCAATAGCAGCTGTGATGGACGGACGCACAAATATGGGAAATTAAACGGGTGAGCTTCATTGTTATTGGCTTTTATCGATGTGTATCTCTACACGTCATCACGCAGCACGTTTTCGTTTTAATAAATAAATAATGCAATCGTTTTTATGGACCTTTGATATAAAAACACACAGAAATGAGAATTTTCACATTTCTTTGGCATCCATTGTTAGGTATGCCCATATAATGACCACGGATATGGTCTAAAAGTGTGAAAAACGTCTTTTTCATTTCACTGCACCTTTAAGGGCATCTCTCACAGATCTCATCTGATTTTCCCATGTTGCAAACAAACCGGCGGTGCCTCGGGGGTAGAGTGGCCTGATGGTAACCGCAAGGTTGCCAGTTTGAACCCCTAATTGCTCCTGATGTGATGCTTGGTGCCTTGCATGGTATCCGCCAGCTGTGTGTGTGAATGGGTGAATTTATGTAAAGCGCCTTGGATAAAGGCGCTATATAAATGCACCATTTACCATTTTATCATAAAAAGGACAGATTTTTCAGAGGCTGTTGTCGTCGTCTCATCTGTGTGATGTCAGACACAGCCTCGTGCCAGGTTCTTCTCTGAGCCGTGCCAGGTTTTCTCTGAATTGTGTGGAGGGGGGAGGAAGAGGGGGGGACGGGACTGTACAAAGTTGCGGGGACGGAACGTAACGTGGCTCTTCTGCCAAGGTGCTGCTGAACGAGAACGAGAACAACACTGTTGTTTGTTCCTGTGATCTACTGCAGAGAAGTTTCCTCATCGGCTCATTCATGACTGCGTTCAGCAGTGGTGGAACGTGACTAAAGTGTATTTAGCCTACTTTAGCGCTGTACTATAATGTTTAGGTATTTGCACATGGGTATTTCCAAGTTCCAACACTTTTACTTCCACTCTTGGATCCAAATATTGTACTTTTTTACTCCTACATTAGTGGACATTAGTGGAGTTTAAAGAAAACCGTATAGTATAAAAGGAGCAGAGCTCGGCAGACCTCTCCCAATCTAACGGCTTCTAACCAACACACTGAACAATCACACACACACACCGCTCTTCACATTGTCCAATAGCACACTGCTTCTCAACGTGGGGCCCGGGTTCCCACTGGGGTCCTGTTCCGGGGGGTGCATGTCCCCCAGAAAAACACACACATTCTAATCAGCTCTCTCTCTCTCGTTTCAGCGATGGCCCAAGAGACTAATCAGAGCGCGGTGCCCATGCTTTGTGCCACTGGCTGTGGTTTCTATGGCAACCCCAGAACCAATGGCATGTGCTCAGTGTGTTACAAGGATCACCTGAATCGACAGCAGAACAGTGACCGCATGAGCCCACTCAGCCCTATGGGTAAGAGACACACACACACACACATACACTACTATACTTGGGAAGACATCAGCATTTTAGGGTGGTAAATCATATGAATGCAGTTTTTACCATTTTTTAAGCCCACAGCCAAAAATGTCAGATCTATGCATTGTGATGTGAGATTGTAGGCCCGATATTTTCGTATAAATCAGGCATAAAGGTCCTTACAGACGGGATGCGTTTTTCAGAGAACGCCGCTAAAAATCTGAAAAATGCAGCAATGTGCACCTCGCACACCTTAACTCTTCACTCTTCTTTTAACCATACAACAACTATTTCTCTTGTGAGGATAGTAAATGGTCAACGTATATTTATTGAATTCTACTGTACTGTACTGTACTTGAATTCTACTGTACTACACAAATAGAGATGTCCATGTTCTTCTGAAATCATTATTGTCATGACTCATGAGTCACCACAGGGCAATAATCTACCTTTTTATAGCCCAAACCTTATTGTTGGATAGTCTGGATTTTCGGTGGTGAGGTGACCACCGCTCCAGTGGTGAGCGGACCATCGGAGCTGAAATAACGTTGAGCGGTGGTGAGTAAAAACAGAGAGAAGGGCTGGAGCGGTGGCGGTGGTTTGCTCTTCACCGCGGCTCGTGACGTCATGTTGTAGTTCGGTGGTCACCCCACCACCGTAAATCCAGACTATGTATGAGCCTTAAGTGTTGACTATGTTGAGATTTATAGCACAAACATAAGTTATTATTAAACTGTTGACTATGTTTGGATTGCTACATCTAATAGATTCAAATCTCATAATGCGACTAAATCGGTTTACGAGCCGTTTTTTTATTTATTTAGGGACATCTACATTTTCAGCTGGAGGCCAAGGAGAGGACATTGTTTATTTTCTCACTCCTCTCCTCTATGCCCAGCCTCCCTGTTGTTCCACTCACACAATGATGAAAGACAGCTGTTTGCTACATAACAATGTATTGGTTGGGTGGGGTTGTGTGTGTGTGTGTGTGTTGCAGGGGTTCACTCCCTCCAACCCAAACCTTTTAGCCCGTGACCCAAAAGAGAAATGGGATCTCTCACTAGTGAAAATGGCAATGGGTGGGGGGCTGTGTTTCAATGGATCCAATGTAGTTATTATTTAGTCACAAGCTCTTGTTAATGAATGTGATTCAGTGGTTCAATATTTATGAAGGGAGACTTCACCCATTTTCACCTTATCTTCATATAATTTGTCTTCATTAATGCTCATTATAAGCCCCTATACTTGTCTGTGTCTCATAGCAGAGCTGTGGACACTTCAGAAACCCACATTTATTTATTAAGATTTCAATCTTTTTATTTCGATTTTTATTAAACGTGGGAACAATGGCTTTCATTATAGAATGCTAACTTTCCAGGAATAGAAAGCCTGCAGTTTTTGTTAGCTTGGATTCCCCATCAATGATGTCACTGATTTCTGAAATGTCCACAGCCCTCCTCTGACACAGGTCAAGTAGAAAATAATTTATCATGAGTATTAGTGAGGACCAATTATACGAAGATACATTGGAAATGGCTGAAGTTGACCTTTCACCACTTTCAGTTTTGCGTAAAATTTTTCTAAACTAGCAAAAATAGCAGATCTACAAGCTCCTTTATAAATATATAGGCTCGCAATCTGTCAAGGTGACGTGTTGTGACTGTGAGCCTATTTATTTTGCCTGTCATTTTGATAGCTTTTGTGAGAGTAGCAGTCTAGCAGTAGATCTGAAGTAGATCAGCCATTTTTGCATGCCACCATTGTACATTATAATAGAGTTGAGTGGTTAGACCAAGTGTGTGTGTGTGTGTGTGTGTGTGTGTGTGTGTGTGAAGGCAAATTGTTTCTCTCTTATAATATAAATATAATAAGTAGGTTATTGGTTCAAAATCATCTGTCTGGTGGAAACCTCAAACTGTGAACAAGTGGCGGCATTAACTTAACCCCCTAGTGGCCAATGACGTAATCTGCGTGTTAAATCAACAAATCCCTCGTGGCCAAGGACGTTATTGACGTACTGCCCTGCCAGTACGTCTTATTATAACAAAATAATGTAACTTTTAGACTTTTTTTTTCTTCTTTTTATGTAATCTACCAAAAACCGGCTGAAATCCGCGCGATCGTGCACTATCGTGCACTCGCACCGTCTCTGTGATTCGCGGCAATTTTTTTGATATTTTGGGATGTTCCTGGCCGTTTTTGGGCTTAATTTGACTAAGTTATGAAAAAGCTAGTGTTAGCTTAGCAATCCGGACAGCCAAGCTATCTGTTTGGGGTCAAACTACCCTCGGTTGTTTACCTCCGTTTGACAGGAAGTGATTTAGCCAGATTTGACACTTTAGCCAAAATCAGCATAATGGTGCGTTCCCGCCATCTGGTGGCAATTCTGGGTATTACTTTGAAAGTGAAAGTAAAAAGTGAAATATATTATTTAGATCGCTGAGCTCTATTTTTCCATTAAAATGACGAAAGAAATGGTCCTCTGGCCAGCATTGGCCAGCTTTGGCGACTTTTTGAATGGCAAATGAAAAATGTGAGATATGACCACAATGTCACGAAATGTCTAATTTTAAAGCTCCAAGTCACTACTTTACAATGAAAAAATAATTATGATTATAGCACGTTCCATCGTTTACTTATAAGCTTATAGTAGACCTTGGTTTCAGTGCAAAGTTAAACCAAGGTGTACTAAAATGCTTATAAGTAAACGAGGGAACATGATAGAAACATAATTATGTTTTTGCTATAAAGTAGAGATTTGCAGCTTTAAAATTAGACATTTCGTGACATTGTGGTCATATCTCACATTTTTCTATTGCCATTCAAAAAGTCGCCAAATCTGGCCCAATGCACAATAAGATGTTATTAAATCTAGCAATAAGAGGGTTGAAAAAATGAACACAAAATAGGTAAAAGAAAGCGATAAGAGGTTTCTTCCCGACAGCAACGAAATATGGGTTTTGATATATTTTGGGCTAATATTGTCCAGCCCCTCATACAGATTTAAAGGTATATTCAGTGATTTCACTCAAAAAACCGTAGGTAAGTGATATTTGAATTAAGTGAAATCACTGAATATACCTTTAATCTCGGCTTTGTTTCACGTCTCATGTCTTGTGCACTTTGTCTCCCCCCGCAGGTGGTGCCGGTAGTGCTACCTCAGAGGCCTCGGCAATCCAGAGACTAGAAGCCAGTCTAGCCAAGGTGGACGCCATGCCGGTCTCTTCAGCGGACATGGCTAGGTTAGTTCTCTCTTCTGTTGTTAGTTTAAGATTGGAACGTATTGCCATGTTCCAAAGGGAATCTCTCTGAGCATGTCTTGGATATTTCATAAAAGCAAAGGCTAAAAGCCTCAATCTGTAATTTATTCACCCGTAGAACAGCAACCAAAACATGATCATTTTACATGTTTTTAGGAAGCGGCGCTAGTGTGAAGGGCTAACCGATTCCTATCTCTTATCTCCCTGTAGAACTATTCAAGGCTCTCTTCCGGTGACTCAGCAAATGACAGAGATGAGCATCTCGAGAGAGAACAAGACGGAACCCCTAGAGCCTGGTAAGACACACACACGAACACACACACACACATTCAGTGTACAACTGGCAGACACACAGACCCTAGTCTAAAGGCAACCATTGCTCGGTATGATCCACTTCAGGGCCGAGGTTTATTTTCGACGTGAACCTCCGACCCGCAGCTATCACTTTTCCCTTACAGCCTCCCCAAGATATGGAGGCTGTCTAGAAATAAAAGCCTGCTTCAAAAATACCTCCTCGCTGTGGAGAGCCATTGAGATTCTTCGATGCCTGCCGCGTGCCAACGTCTTTCTCAGAACGGCACGCTATCCTGTCGAGCGTATCGTCGCCGTCGGCTGAAAACCTCACATGTCCAAAACTGTTACATTTCAGGATTCAAATTCCAAAAACGGCAAAAGTACTAGATCTACATTTCGAGCTCGTGGGTCTGCGCCTTTTGATGCCTTTTCTGTGATGCTGTAGTGTAGTGTGATCAATAGAGCGTTGATGTACTAACTTTCGCCGGAAGTAGCCGAGCTTGTAGATTGGCCATTTCCAGCGAAGACATTTGGGCCAAGAAATGAATTGATTCATATTGGATATTTCAATCAATCAATTAGATTAAAGCATGGGTGATTTTTTTTTAAGTTGATAAACATGCATGCAAGCTGTCATGGTTAGGTGCCTACTTTGAACATAAGATTTAGGATTTATTTTTCTTAACGTTGTGAATGTGTGAAATCTTTGACAATATTTGGGATATTTACCGAAGGCCCAGATGTATTTTAGCGTTTAGTGGTATAATGATACAAGCTTGATCTACAACGAGACAAAACCTGAACTTCTGCTAGTTTAGCTAATTTTTGCCGATAATGACATGCACCAGAATTGGAACGCCAGGGGCTTAACGTGGTTATAGATGCTGGTGTGGTGACTTGCATGTGAATGGGAGGAGACGTGTGGTTGTCTACACACCCACCGCAGGCCAACATATGACAAGGACCACAGTAAACATGGCATGGGCTCTATGCACACACGCCGTTTTGGAAAGAACTTGGGCTCTTCCCACTTCCTTCACAGGTGTTATAGATGAAGGCTATGTTCCATTCTGGTCAAACAGAGTCATGGAGCTGCTATTGTGCGTGTTGGCTCGCAGTAAACACTCTGCTACATCAGTGGGCCTCAAAGTGTCCTTGAGTTTGGGTCTGTAACTAGTGTACAGATGGAAACAAATGGGCCCTTTATGAGTTATGGGGGTCCTTGAAATTAAAATGTTTGAGAACCACTGTACACTAAATGGAATAGCGGAGCCTTAATTAGTATTATCAGTAACACCTGTGAAGGAAGTAGGAAGAGCTATTCTGTGTTCATAGAGAAAAACAAGGAATGATGACATAGTCATAATGTGTCCGGTGAAACAGGCGCTGTTTCTGTTTGTTTGTATGTTTTGTTTGTTTCTCTAATCGCAATCTCGCGGCCGTTGCGGTGGCAGAGTTCTGTGCGTTGTCTCCGTTTTTGTCTTTGTTTTCCCATATTATTGTTATTATTATTATTATTATTTTAGTAAAGTGTATGTTTCTGAGTGGCAACAGTGCGGCAGTTGTTTGCGTTTGTTTCCGCCGTTCTGTGCGTGGTTCAATGACTGTTTTGTTGTGGCTTTCCTGCAGTCCATGCAGTTAGCTCATAACAACGGCCCTTTCGCAGTGCGTGTCATAGCTTAGGAGGCAGGCAATCATACTATGCGATTGGCTGGCAGCGTTTCAGAGTATGGTTCAGACTGTCATTGGTTTAGGTGGCGTTTCAAGGTATGGGGTCAGACTCCCATTGGCTTAGGCAGCATGATGATGACTGATGAAGAAGACTAGGTCGCTTACATTTCATGAGCTTTCATTAAGTCAGGTTTTACCTGACAAAAAGAAAAGATTTTTTTTTTTTTTAAACACGTGACTTAAGAAGTATTTTTGGTGTCTGTGTTGTTCCTCCTTGTTGTAGTTGTGAGCCAGCCCACTGCTTCCAGTGGCAGCCCCGTAGCTTCTTCTTCCAGCGCCGATGACGGCAAGGGGGACGGCCACAAACCCAAGAAGGCTAGATGCTTCATGTGCCGCAAGAGGGTCGGACTGACAGGTGAGCCTGGGAAACGATGTACAATTCAGCCTCTTAGCAGTGAGCAGCTTGTAGATCGTTTTTGTCTCTTTTTTTTTCTTCTTTTAATTATTGTTTTAAATGATTTGTTGACCACCTGGTTTTGTTAGCATTACGTTGTGCTTTAGCTATTGAAAAATAGCAGATCTACAAGCTCATAGCGCGCCACCAAGTGGCGCGCTACGAGCTTGTAGGTCTGCTATTTTCGAAAAAATCGAAGAGCGACTGACATACAGTAGAAGACATTTTCAGAGTCTGATCTCGGGTCAGAATGGAAAACTGTCAGGACGTAGAAGACATTTTTTTTTAATCTGATCTCTGGTCAGAATGGGTTAAACAGGCCGTTGACCTTTTGTGACCTCTTGTGTTCTTGCTGCCACACAGGGTTCGACTGCCGCTGCGGCAACCTCTTCTGCGGGATCCATCGGTACTCCGACAAGCACAACTGTCCCTACGACTACAAGGCCGAGGCCGCCGCCAAGATCCGCAAGGAGAATCCCGTGGTGGTCGCCGACAAGATCCAGAGAATATAGAGGAAGGGAGAGAAAAAAGGAACATCAGCGACCACGACGACATAAACCCTGATGAAACCTTTTGACAAAGACTGGAGTACGAGTGCGAACATTGGACAATGAACACTGGCATGGGTGGTTAACAAAAGGATTTAAAAGAAAAAAAAACAAAACCAAGGACTCGATCTTTTAAGATGCTGCCTCGAGATAAGAAATTAAGGAAAAGAGAAGAAAAAAAAGTCAAGGTCCTGTTTGAGGGGCGATGCATGAATGATCACTTTTCTCCTTATTTTGACGAATTCATTAGTTTGTTTTATCCTACCTTTTCCTGTGGTGTGTCTTTGCCGCTCTTTGATCTTTTTTTTTTTTTTTTTTAAGAATATGTATCGTCTTATTACAGAGCTGCCCAGGTGAACTGTGCTAGATATGCTGTGCTCCTCTCACCTAAAGCAGGCGCCATTTTGTGCCAAACCGCAGGGTAGCCATTTTGATTTGACCATGTCAACTCGTGGCATGAAGCTTGACAGGTCTTTTCAACCTTTTACATTCAGATGTCACGACGACTACGCCAGAGCTGTGGCCCCCTCCGTTACGCCAGAGCTGTGGCCCCCTCCGTTACGCCAGAGCTGTGGCCCCCTCCGTTACGCCAGAGCTGTGGCCCCCTCCGTTACGCCAGAGCTGTGGCCCCCTCCGTTACGCCAGAGCTGTGGCCCCCTCCGTTACGCCAGAGCTGTGGCCCCCTCCGTTACGCCAGAGCTGTGGCCCCCCCTCCGTTCCATTCTGTGACCCTTTCATTCTGTGTTCCGTTTTAGTATTGAAGTCAGATGACAACTAACGCCCCACTATGCACAAGGGGCTTTCGTCGATTTGTCTCTGTCTCTCCTAGCTTTACCTACCTCACAGCCGACACTTCAATCTTTCATTTTTCTTCCCCCGCTCGACTCCTCTACTTTCTCAGAATCTCACCCAAGAGAGCCTGGGACAGAAACGACAGGTCATTGTTGTAAACCCTCACGGTCTCTACTCTGAGCCAGCCGCCCGCCCGCGGTGGCTCTGAGACAACACGCCCGCCACGTGGGCTGCAGGTCGTCTCGACCGCGATGACGACCGGAGGTCGTTCGTGTTCGAGAGGCGAAAGGTGTCATAGAAATAAAAGATGGGGGGGGGGGGGGGGGGGGGGGGACACTGGCTCTTTCATCGCTGAACATGTGAGTGACGGTAATGGATGGGTGAAGGAAGCTCCCCTGCTGCTCTGAGTTCAGATTGTAGACTGTACCCTTCACACTGGAAACCCAAATCAGATTTATATTAATATCCAGATTTCAGTCAGATTGGTGATGGAAACAAATGATTGGAAACGAGATTTATTTTTACGAATGAGATTTGAATCTGATTTCCAAACTTTTGTCTCAGTCCTGCCAAACGTAGCCGATCTCGCAGCTCCTTGTGAGCCTGTAGAGCAGCTATTTTGGCCACAACTCCAATGTGAGGCCTTGCAAATGTGTGGACGGTCAGTCCTAAAGATCTGATCTGTGAGACTACATCAGATCCGCCCGCAGTCATGGACTCCCTTGTAGCTCGGGCAGAGGGCTTGTTGTTTAATGATCCGGAGGGGAGGGGGGGGGGGGATCACTGTATGGGGGGGGGGGGGGAATGAATGGGATAAATGCATGGGTTACCGTATGTTATCTGCAATAGTGTGTAAAGCAACATTTGAATGAATTGTAACGGCTTTGGCATCCACTCGACTAGTGTTTCTTTTTTTGGGGTCATTTCGATCCCCCCCCCCCCCCGTTGAAATTATGTGTTAATTTGGTTATAGTACTGATGTTAGCACATGTATTCTTCAGTGCGTTCGTGGAATTAGGGTATGTGAGCCATGCTATGTATTATTATTTTTGTGTGTATGTGGCGCTAACAAAGTTTTTGTGTGAGCACAGATTTGTGTGTGTGTGTGTGTGTGTGTGTGTGGGCACGTCTGATGTACGTGAACCCTTTTTGTCTGTGGAGCCGGTTTTAACAGCACATGTTTACAGGACTTCCGGAGCATGCCCGAGTTAGACTTAATGAGAAATACTACACCTGGACTTGGATGTAATTTCAATTCTCATCTCTCTTCTTAACAGCTGTTGATCTGTGTGTGTCTGCAATACAGCACTGTAGACACGTGTGTGTGTGTGTGTGTGTGATGTTTTCATGGCTGCCTGAGATGTGGAAAACAAAATGTGTTCAACTTGTGTTGAACCTGTTTTTTCCTCTTCCTGGTGAGGATGTGAGTTTTTTTTCTTTTTCATTTAAAAGAGAAAAAAAACAACTCTGTATCCGTTTGAGGTTCCCCCCCCCCACCCTTTATGATTCTTAGTTATATGCAAATTTGTACAAAAAAGAAAAAACAACAAACTGTGTTGATATTTATGTATTACATATAATCTTGCTATCCCAGCATTACAGCAGAATTGTATCATGTAAATAAACCATGTACAGAGAGACATTACAAAGGCCTTGTCATGTTTTGGTGTAGAATGATATTTGTGTCTTGTAATGCTATGCCACTAGAATTTTTTTAAAGCTGATTCATCCAGGCGTGCAGCGAATCTGTGTTTTAAACGTTCATTGAAGGAAGGTGTTGGAAAGATGTTGCCATTATGTGATTGTTGTGAGATCTACCGGTACATCATGGATCATGAATTAAAGTTCTCAGTCGCCACGACTGTCTGATTGCATGAAAGCATTCCATGCACCCAACATAGGCTATCCACAACAAATGTTTGCCCCAATCCTTTAGTGACAGGCTATTTTCGCTATTACATATGCCTTAAAGTGATTAATTCATAAAGTAAGTTTGTAAGACAAAAGAATATGGAGATAAGATAAGTTTCAGGTCTCAAGTTAAAGTTTGAGAACCAACTCTTATCTAGGCCAAGGCAAGAGACAAAGGTTTGGACCCAGCTAGGCAGCACATGTTTAGCGCACGCACACACACACTCCTGAGTTCTGCATGGGGAGTGTGTGCTGTGTGCAGATGGCGGCACAAGCCGGCAGCTGCTATGGCAGCTGAGGTGTGTCAGCCTGAGCATCTGTTTGAAGAGACCGGCAGCCCAGGGTTGCCAACTCAACTCAATTTATAAGCCACTTCAGGCTTGTTTTTGTGTGAAGTCACTTAATATGGGACTTGTTAAAGTAGGCTATAGTTGCTTGTTAAAGTGTAGTTCATTTTTAAACCAGTGGCTCTGTTGTGACCCCCCAACATCTGAAAATATATTGTGCCTGGGACCCCCATACAAGTTTTGCGTTGTTAAAATGTTGATTGAAAATTTAAATGTGTTCAAAAATAGCAGATGTATATAGGTTTAAAATGGTTAAACACATACACGCACGCATGTGTGCACACTAATGTGGCCTAGTCGCTTTTTGGGGGCTTGTTTTCGTAGACCTGACCGCTTGTTCCTCTCGCAGAATGTGGCAGTCCAGAGTAGGCCCCTCTCAGTACTCCCAGACAGTAGAGTCATGAAGATGCAGCTTGCCTTAGAGCAGGCATCTCTTCCGGGTTTTTAAACAGCTGGTGGATGGAATAGAAATGAAGCTCGCGAGCGGCTGCACGAGCATCATTTCTCATTTCCACCCAACAGCTGTTTAAAAACCCGGAAGAGACGCCTGCTCTTAGCTGCATCTTGGTGACGCTACTGTCTGGGAGTGCTGTCAAGATTATCAGGGTCAACTACCAACCCTCTGGGGCGCCAGGTCCAATCTGCTTGTTGCTTTGAACTGCTGATGTCAAGTTAGGTGTAGCACCAACCATGGGTGGAACTGGAAGAAGTAGACTACAATGTAGTAGAAATACTGTATGTTCCATTTCTTCTTTCTCCAAAAAGGTTTAAAATAAAATAAAATCTACAATCTTGTAGATCTGCAGATTCTGTGTAAGAATTGAAATACTCAAGTAAAGTAAAAGTGCCTACAAATTACAGTCTTGAGTAAATGTTCTACCATGTGTGGTAGAGCAGCACTGCCTGAACCCTAGCGGCCTAAATAGCCTCCATTGGCTAAAGGCAGGGAATGAGGGGGCAGGGTTTCCCTTTAGGATGAAAGCTTGAGACCAGGTGCTTACAAAAGCCATTAACCACTTAAACCATATATTATATGGTCCAAGTGGTTTCATTAAACCATATACTATTATGGTTTAAGTGCTTTAATATCCTTTGTCAACTACATATAGTTGACGGGCCGGAGTTTCCTTCTACACCAAATCTCCTAGAACAAGAACACTAGGGTTTAAATCTCCCAGAACAAGGGCTGGCTCCTAGCCCCATTTGGAACCTCACCCTCTGCTGTTAGCTCAGGATATCCCTGAATAAGTCAAAATGGGTCGATCTCCCAAAAGCAGTGGCGGAAACCCTTTGCGCAGTATCGTATCCAAAAAGTAAAAGGTATTTCTACAGAGCTCGAGTTACAGATGATAAAATAACATGTGTAAAGTAACATTTTTAGAGCGGGGTGAAAGAACCGTTTAATTCAACTGATCAGGCTACTACTTGGCCTCACTCCCCGAACCCACCTCACCCCTGCCCATTTTGACAGGCTGGAATGGCTTACAGTGCGCTGTTAAAACGCACTGTTTAGGTTGACGACAGAGTACAGTATCTTGCAATGGGTCTAGTCCACAAGATTCGCTACACCACCAAGGTACCTGTCTAAATACTTTCTTAATGTCAATGAAGTCCACACCCACAACACCAGAGAGAGTTCAACAAACCATGTGCAACCCAGAACAAGGGACTACTGTAAATTAATTTCGCTCCTATGCCTCCAAAATGTGGAACGCTCTACCAACAGCCATTAAGACACGTGAATCCATTGACTCCTTCAAAACAGCTCTCAAAGGGCACCTATGGACGGCTGCAATTCGAAAGAGTGGGCACCTAGATGTAAAATGTAATATTGTATCCAAAATGTTTATAAATATATATGAATTTTAAAATGGTCTTGATCTAAAGTAGGCATATACATGTTTTGAACATACGCCATACTGTTGGTACATCATCATCAGACTTAAATTTACCTTTGGGCATAAACTTCTTGTTTATGCCCAAAAATGATTGGTTTTGTAGTAGCAATTGAACAAATATTAGACCTCAATTGTGAAAAGTTCAATCATGTTCTAATCATGTATTCTTTACATTTATTAAGACCGTTTTCAAAATGATTATTATTAGGCTATTCTTTTTTTTGGGGGGATCAAAATTACATGGAAGTGCTCATTCGTCCCTAATCACTAGGCCTCTCTTGTCAACTAGGCCCTATGGCCTAGTGGAGTCAACACCCTTGCTGTCACTGGACATGATCTCCCTACAGTATACTCTACAATTGAGACATTTAGACTCAGGAGGGACACCTGCTGGTTGACAAGTGCAATAGATCGTGCTAGAGATGTGTTGGGACTCGGGAGTCCTACAAATTAAAAGGTAGGGATTGGTCATTACTGTAAATGGAAGAAATATGGGCTCTGAGTCCCCAAGTAATTTCAGTCCTTTCTGAAGACCTGGGATACAAATCAAATCTGAAAATCACTCACCCTACCTTTAAGTAAAAGTACTTCTTCCACTATTGATAAGAATCCACCTGGCCAGTGAGGGAGGAGGAGTATAGTGGGCTGCCACCGCACAGCTTTTAGCCTTCATGCTATTTTCAGACAGGATGACACAGCTCTTTTATCTCTGTGCAGCTCAGCAACTTAAAGAGTTTAACATGAGTTATTTGTGGGTTGAAATAATCATAGTGTGCATTAGTTCAGGGAGCTGCTTTGAAGCAGGGACAGTGTCAGCCACGCAGAACAACCCAAGGCCTCAGGCCTTGGGGACAGAAATGAGCATGTTGGATGAGCTAGGCTAGAGAGAGGAGGGAGGCAGCAAGAACACACTGGAGTATAGATGATTGTATTACTCTACTTGTGAGGACAACAACATTTTTGGACGACAATTTTACAAAAGCCAGTCATATATTCTTTTAGCGCATATTTGAACAAACAAGTGTTGCGGGCGGATGGGTCAATGGTTTCCGACACAATTAGCCCTGGGCGGGCGGGCGGGCTCTCTCTCTCTCTCCTGCTCTCCCTTCTCTCTTCTCCTAATCTCGCGTCACCAGGCTTTCCACCTCGGAGGAAAGGGGGGCTGGCTATTTAGAGCAGGGGCTAATGAATCTTGGGTTTACATATAAGTTGTTTGGACTGGGGGGTAAGGGGAGGCTAAGGGCCGATTAATACTCCTATTTTACCGCTGTTTCGGCGCTGTAGTGCCGAAATGATTTCGGCTCGTCATACATTTTCAGTAGCACCGAAGAGCCGACTTTAGGACGGTACCCGCCTCCCCCCCCGAACCTCAAATGACGTCACATTGTAGGCTCTACAGCGCCGAACCGACTTTTATTCGGCTCTAAAATAGGAGTATGAATCGGCCCTAAGCCTCCACCAGGTGGAGCCTCCCCCTCCACCCATTTCACCTTCACTGTAATGGTGTCTGCAATGGTGTGTAAAACAGAAAATCTAAACATTTGCCACGGACACATATGTCAGTGTACGGACATATTGATTGATGACCCCTGCTGCTATCTCCACAGGACGGTGAGAGCCTCTCGGTGAAAGCCCAACATGGACGACTGGTCAATCTTCCAGCAGCAGGTCAGGTCGAGGTGTCTGAGCCGTTTGCAGCCGTCCAGCAGCACCCGGACCACGGCGGGGGTCACGTCGGTGCGCGCCACACACAGCTGCTGCAGCCGTGCCAACGGCCGCGACGACGGTGGCGGCGCCGGGCGAGGGTCCGACCACGGACCGCCGGCAGCACCCATGTGGTGACGGAGGTGACCCTGGCTGGGTGCAGGGGTCAGGAGGACGTGACGGAGGACGGAGTTCAACGGGCAGGGCAGGGCCAATAAGGACACCTATAGAACCACATGATGGAAGGAAGTTAAAATAAAACCTTGTGACTGAAAAGTGTTCTTTTTAGGGCTGTCACCGCTACGAATGTAAGTTGACGATTAATTGTCACACAAATAATTGTGATTAACGATTTAATTGTGTTTTTGGCGTCGAACATTGGAACTACATTTTTGTTTGCCTGGTAATCAAAACATGCACAGGGCAGAACAAACAAACACAATTAATTACTGACATATTCATCATTTGTATACAAAACAATTGTGACAGGCCTAATACAAGTTGACGATTAATACAAATAATTGTGATCAAGTATTTAATTGTGTTTTTGGCATGGAAGTACATCATGAATTCCGTTTGCCGTTTAGGCTTCGTAATCAAAATTTGCACAGTGCAGATATGACAAATATATTTGAAAATGTATGAACTGACACCATTCGGTATTTTAGCCGTGACGTGAGCGCCCCCCTCCAGAGATACTTCCCGGGTCCTACATTTGCGTCGCTTTTGTGTCCCCATAGAGTTATACTGTGACGCTCCGTCTGACTAAATCTGAGACGAAAACAACCACGAAAGTCTCATTTTACCGCTTTCCTCATAACAAGGCTGCTCTCCCAAATCTGGCTGTGACAGGCCGTCTGCCCCACACTGGATACTATCGCCATTTTATTTCATTGTGTCAACTAAATCCTCAGTAATTGCAAACTAGATTCAACATACTCAAGCCTGCACATATTCTAAATATGCCCCCGAAATATTGTACTGAGCAAATGGACTGTTATACCTTCAATGATAATGATAATAATAGTCTTTATTGTCTCCACATCATATATTTTCTTTGTCATGGACACTTGTACACAACATTAATAATTCTACTCGAGTTGGAAGCATTAAGACCAATTTAACCCTCAATGGCTTCCTTTCTGAAAAATAACGTCACTGTAAAAAGACTCACACGTTTAGATATTCTGTTTACAATGAGATGCGGACGGGAGCTGGTGCCACTTGGACCCGGCCGTAGCGTAGCACTACAAAATTACCTTACGTCAGACTTAAATACTGAATACTAGCGGACCATGTCATGTTGGCAAATGCTAACCTTCTCAAGCAGGGGCGAACCGGACAGGAGGCATTTGATCGCCCTCTGCAGGGACCTCCAGTACATGACAGGCATCATGATGCTGTGTTCATAGGAGAAGCTGCGCACACACACACACACACACACACACACACACACACACACACACACACACACACACACACACACACACACACACACACACACACACACACACACACACACACACACACACACACACACACACACACACACACACACACACACACACACACACGTAAGACTAATTATACTGATCTACAAGGTAACAATAATGTCAAATTTAGCTAAAATAATTGGTCCTCGAGAATACAAGTGAACATAGTTCAACTCCTTAATAGTAGATCCTCTGCCAACCACTTTTTGCAACGTTTTAGACAGCGATGGAGTCCGGCCTGTTAAGACTCACCCATGGTTTCCGCGTGTGGTTAGGGTTAGGTTAGGGGCAGGGTTAGGGGTTAGGTAATAGTAATGTCCGACATACGTGGCCTGTTAAGACTCACCCATGGTTTCCGCGTGTGGTTAGGGTTAGGTTAGGGCAGGGGTCGGCAACCCAAGATGTTGAATGAGCCATTTTCGACCAAAATAATTAATTCAAAATCTACCTGGAGCCGCAAAAATTTTTTAAGCCTTAAAATGCTTATATAATGAAGACAACAGGGCTGCAAGTGGATATTAGCCTATCTATCAAAATAAAAAGTGCGCTATGGTTTAAGCCCGTTCGGAAATAGCGCACTGAGCGCACTGTGCAATGCAAACTAATAGGCGAGTGCGCTCCCGCGGTGCGCATTTCCGAACGCAGTCAACGCACCCTCCATTATTATGCCATGTTTTTTGCATTGTGTTCTTATACCCGTTTAATGTGATTTCTGTGTGTGGACATCGCTGGAGAGCTTCTCAACATTGGGCACGTAAAATGTCACTTTAATCTTCACACACGATTGCAAGCTCTCATCGGTGAGGCGTGTGCGGTATTTGGATTTAATGTAGTTCATGTTTGAGAATATCTGCTCACAAAAGTACGTTGATCCAAAGATGGATAATACTCCAAATGCGAGTTTCTTCATGTTCACATAATTGTCTGGAAGAGTATTCCATGTTTTCCACACAAGTGTGTGGGAAGGCAGAAGGGAGAAAACTTTTAAGAAGTGGATCGCAGCTTTAAACTCCACCACTGCTGGCTGCTGCTTTGCTGTTTCGTTGCAACCCGGGAGATAATAAAACGTCTATATGACTCCTTCATATAGTCACCGTCTGTGAACGGCTTGCCACGTTTTATTTATTGTTTGATAGTTTGTCACTGCAGATTTAGCCATGGTGCGTCATGCAACTGCACCCTGTTTTACGCAATCGCTACATTTACATTGTAAACGTGTACATAAACATTCAGATTCCAAATATAAAGTACTCGCCACATGTGCCACGGGTGTTAGAATGTTGCTGGTACAGCGATTAGCATTGCTGCATCCCGCGTTGTTTAATAAAAAGCATTTTTATCCGAGCTGTTATTTTGCCATTGGCTTTCAACTACGCGCCCCCACCCGGTGTGCAACTGTTTCCCAACCCCGTTTGAGAAAAGGGGCGCTCGGATAAAAATGCTTTTTATTAAACGCGGGATGCAGCAATGCTAATCGCTGTACCAGCAAATTTCTAACTCCCGTGGCACATGTGTCGAGGACTTTATATTTTAAATCGGAATGTTTATGGACTGCGATTGCGTAAAACAGGCTGCTGTTGCGTCATGACTGACAGTCATGTTTCAGGGCTATAGCCTACTGCAGATTAAGCATACAGGCAATCCATCATAATATTTATTCTACACATTTTTACAAAATTGGGAAACTTAAGAATGTTTCTGTCACGTTTGGCCTCCTACAGAAACCATAAATGAAAAATAAAAATGTGAAAAAATAAACATTATACATTTTCATAGATTTTTTTGTAATGCTACAGGGAGCCACTAGGGGAGTGCTCAAGAGCCGCAAGCGGCTCTTGAGCCGCCGGTTGCCGACCCCTGGGTTAGGGGCAGGGTTAGGGGTTAGTAATAGTAATGTCCGACATACGTGGCCGGTTAAGACTCACCTGTGGCTTCCGCATGAAGTTAGGGTTAGGTTAGGGGTTAGTAATGTCCGACAGTCAGCGCAACCAGACAGTGGAGTCACGGAGATGCCACAAGCCGCGAGCGGCAGGCCTCTCTTTCCGTGGTTTTTAAGACTGGTGGATGGAAATGAAGCTCCACCCATGCTGCAATTTGCGGCAAAGAGTTTCCGATTTTCTGGCCGACGCTGCAAGTTGCGGCGTGGGTGGAGCTTCATTTCCATCCACCGGCTGTCTAAAAAACACGGAAGAGCTCAAAGTGACTACTGGTTTGGGCTACTATGTCGGACAGATATAGTTGACATATATAGATATTTCTCCCGCGTGCGGCACACACACACATAGACATACTTGAGTGCGAGGGAGTGGAGATGCGGCAGGCAGGGCAGATGACGACGATGATGATCCCATTCGTCATCCCGGAGCTCCTCCCCTTCCTCTCCCTCCACCACCACCTCCTCCATCTGAAAGGGGCCGGGCTCCGCGCTGACGGACAGCTCCCTGAGTCTGGGACACGCCCCCAGGAGCTCCAGCAGAGGCGTCTGAGGGCCCGTCTTAACCCCCTCCACGGAGGATCGTCGTGACATTTCAGAGTTGATTGATTGATTAATTAATTGTCGTACCAGTAATTACGGAAGAATGTGTGTTTGCCTAATTAGGCGACATGTAAACTGTACACAGACCAGATATGATAAATAACTGTAATGACAGAAAATAAATGACCTCTGGGGGGGTCCCTGCCACAAAACCTTTTTAGATGGGGGGTCCGTGGCCAAATACATAACAATTGTGCAAAACAAGTGCGATCATCTCAACTAATATATTGCCATCGGGGCATTTACTGGCGATCCATCCGGGGGGGCGACCTATACCTACCTCCAGGGTGAGCGAGGTCAGGCGGGAGGCCACGAGGTGCACGGACGGGAGCAGGTCGGACAGGGAGCGTGGGTACCGCACGGTGAGACTCCTCAGCTGACCGGACGCCCAGCACCGGAGGCCTGCGGCCAGCGGCGGGCTGTCGTCGTCGTCGCCGTCGTCGTCGTAGTCCAGGCTCACGGAGCAGACGTCGGGGCACAGTCGGCCCATGGCCTCCAGGCAGGAGGACGACGAGGACAAGCCATGGATCTCCCTCAGGCGCAGGGTGAAACTCTCCTCCTTCTTCTTCTTTTTGCCCGGCGGCTTTGGAGTTTCTTCTCTCTGCGCGAGTTTCTTCTCTCTGCCTTTGTGCCGTGCGTCGTCGTGGCCGCTCTCCTCCTCCTCCGGGCCCCGGAAGCAACTTGGCCCTAGGATTAGGATTGTCACGATTGTGATTAACCCATTCTGACCTGAGATCAGATTCTAAAAAGAAAGTCTTCTACATCCTGACAGTTTTCTGAAAAAGCTATGTTTCTGTGTCAGTTGTTCTTCGATTAAAAAAATAAATAGCAGACCTACAAGCTATGACCTATGAGCTTGTAGATCTGCTATTTTTCAATAGCTAAAGCATAACATAATGCTAATACCAAAAGGGGTTCCCACTTCCCACCCAAAATGGGTTAACGGTAGAACAAATAATTGCTAATGAACGTTTCCTTTATGGTTTTTTTGGAACTGCACATTGGAACACAAATCAAAATGACATTTCTGTTGGCCTTTTTTGTAAAAAAGAAAAGAAAAGAAAACTCGCAGATATGATAAATAATAGACTACACTATGCAAAGAAATGACTGGCACCACCAATCAAAATGAATAATATATTATGGCCAAAATAGGCCATATTTAATCATTTTAAAGAATATTCTAAAACACTGTAGCTCAAATAATCAGACGATGTAATAATTCCGTCAGACTTACTTGGACCTTCATCGCCACCCGCCTCCGCACCCTCGCTCTCGGCCCACGGCCACGCCCTCTTGTCTCCTTCGTCCTCCTCCTCCTCCTCCTCCTCCAGTCTCTCTCTCCTCCTCCTCTCGTCTCCTTCGTCCTCCTCCTCTGCCTTCTCCTCCAGTCTCTCTCTCCTCCTCCTCCTCCTCTCGTCTCCTTCGTCCTCCTCCTCCTCTGCCTTCTCCTCCAGTCTCTCTCTCCTCCTCCTCTCGTCTCCTTCGTCCTCCTCCTCCTCCTCCTCTGCCTCCTCCTCCAGTCTCTCTCTCCTCCTCCTCCTCTCGTCTCCTTCGTCCTCCTCCTCCTCCTCCAGTCTCTCTCTCCTCCTCCTCCTCTCGTCTCCTTCGTCCTCCTCCTCCTCCTCCTCCTCCTCCAGTCTCTCTCTCCTCCTCCTCTCCCTCCACACCTCCTCCAGGCTGGGCAGCTCCTCCCTGGCCGTCAGGCCGTCCGCTCGGCCAAACTCCCGGCGCTGGATGAGGCAGCAGGCTTGCGCCAGGCTGTCCATGGCCACGCGCTGCAGGCAGGGCAGCGCCAGCAGCAGGTACGCCGTGGCGGCCACCGGGTCGCCCTCCTCCTCCCCAAAGCCGATGTCCAGCGCCAGGAGGCTGCTGAGAGGCAGCGGAGGCCAGGAGGAGGAGGAGGAGGCGGCTTTGGGGAGGACATTGAGTAAATGAGAGCCAGGGTTAACCCACTGAGACCCGAGAACAGATCCTAAATGTCTTCTAGATCATGACAGCTGTCTATATATATCAGTGGTTCTCAGGCCATTTCATGTCAAGGACCCCAAAAATGTGATGCATTAGGCCGGCCGACCGACCCCCATCTAAAAATATGTGGTTCCAGGGCAGGGATCCACAGAAGCAAAGATTTGAGTCAAAAGCGTTTGCTGTGAAAGAATATATATTCTAAGATTTGCACACGTCGTCCATGCTTCCACACATAAGCCTAATAATATCTTGGGTGGATATATGACATCGTTCAATAGTTTCTGTTGCTTGTAGATTAGCTATTTTCACTATTTGTGTGAGCTTGTTGAATCTAAGCCCCATGGCAACCTCATAACACAATACAAAAAAAGAAAAAATCAACACTGAAACTGACAAGAAACAACAAAGCTAAAATGAATCCTTTAAAAAAGAAAAAGCCAAACACTAAACAAAGTGAGCAAACCCGCTTTTTAACAACCTAAATAAATGACAATAACAAACCTTGATGAGAGGAGGAGGAAGGCGAACCATCGGCCGTTCCTCCCAGAGGAAGCAGCGCGGCGGGGGAGAGGAGGTGGCACCGGGACACGTCCAGGTGGCGCAGCGCGCGGCACCGGCGGACCAGCGTCCCGATCACCCGTCCGTCGCAGGGCGTCCCCGCCAGCAGCACGTAGCGGAGGCCGGGCAGACAGCTCAGCATGGCACACTGGGCCTGGGCGGGCAGCTGCTGGGCGCCCGACACGTCCAGAGTGGACAACACCTGGCAGAGAGAGACAGAGAGTCAGATAGAGAGTCGTCCTCGACACGTTAGGAAGTTCAACTGCTCGGACACCAACATTTGGAACGCCCTGACACACACCATTCAAGAGGAACACCGGTTTCTTTCAAAATTGGCATGAAACAAAAAAACAAAAACATCCATCACGTATACCTGAAATGTCTATCTGTCTGTCCGTCTGTCTGTCTGTCCTTACCGCCCGCTTCTCCTCAGTACCTGGAGCAATTGATTTGAATTTGCACACGGGCCTTGACCATTAGCTTAAATATGCACCCAACTGCGAAGCCCTTTTTCACTTTCTAAACTGTATGCTAAGAATCTGAAGTTTCTGCCATTACTGCGCATGCATGGCCACATGCGCATGCATGCCTGGCCGTGTGCGTGTGGGACGCGAGTCACTTTCTTCAACGCCAGTTGCCGTTGCGCACATGCCTGCTTGTGTAAGTTTGGCTGTTCTTAACCCTGGACGGGTATGAACTATGGACTAGGACATTTATGTAATCTTTCCATGTTTGTAGATATATAGTGTTTGTATGCGTTGATGACATGCATTACTGTGTTCATTGTGTATGCTATGTTGATGAATTGAATACATAGACCCACAACAAGTCCCTGGGACCTTTTTGTATTGCCCTTTTAGGTTTAATGTCTTTAATGTCTTTAATGAAGTATTCAATCACTCAAACAAAGCATTCATCAGTGTGATGAGCATTACACTTGGCTTTACACAATTAGACAAGGCTTGCGGCTTAAACATGTCCGTGCCTTTGCCTGTGCCAATATTTAATTAAAAGGTCCTGAAGGACATGTCCGTGAGTGCAGTTCTTTCTCCTTGACACTGAACTCTGTTGAGCCGTGCTCATACAGTAAACCAGGCCTACACTGAACTCTGATGAACTTTTAACCCATTTTGGGCGGGAACCCCTTTTGTTGTTTTAAGCATTACGTTATAATTTAGCTATTGAATAATAGCAGATATAAAAGCTACGAGCTTGTAGGTCTGCTATTATTGAAGAATCGTGAAAATATTTATTTCAGAAAACTGGAGGATTTAGAAGATTTCTTTTTAAATTCTGAGGTCAGGCCTGAATGGGTTAAATACATCTTTGATTATAATTTGAAGGAGATCGACCTGGCAGCGAGCGGCTACGAGGCTGCAGACGGCCGGGGTGGCCAGGCCCGGACAACCTGCCAGGGACAGGCTGCGGAGCTGGGGCACCAACAGGAGATGGATGGCTGCTCTGGACAACTGCTTCCTGGAGCTCAACATGTGAGTCAATTCCTCCACCAGGTGACAAGCTGGGATGATGGGGGGGGGGGGGGGGGGGGGGGGAGAGAAAGATTACAGTCACCCACGGAGATTTTAAAAACTCGACTAATGACAAGAAACTCCCATATCGGCTGGGCGAAGTACAACAATGTGCAAGCGAGGGAAGACAGAAGGGCAGAGCGAGAGAGAGGTTTATTTCAAGGACCCCCAGACCACGGACCCCCATTTGATACAACATACTTAAAGAAAAAACTCTGGTACCCCCAATCTACACTGTACAATCCTTAGTAGTGTACAATTGCAACTTTCATTCGTACACTCTCTGAGTTACAGGCCGGTAAAGGTTCATACATAGTCTGGATTTTCGGTGGTGGGGTGACCGCCGAACTACAACATGACGTCACGAGCCGCGGTGAAGAGCAAACCACCGCCACCGCTCCAGCCCTTCTCTCTGTTTTTACTCACCACCGCTCAACGTTATTTCAGCTCCGGTGGTCAGCTCACCACCGGAGCGGTGGTCACCTCACCACCGGAAATCCAGACTATGAATAGGCCTTTACGATCCATTTGCAGCTCTGAGGAACCATAAATGCCAATGTTTATTATAAGCTGTAGCCTTTAACTGCATTTGAATAAAACCATATTTGATATTGATACACATACTGTAAGCTATCATATGTTACTGATGATCTCTCTCTCTCTCTCCCTCTCTCTCTCTCTCTCTCTCTCTAACAGACACTTTACAGAGTATAGTTCACTTTGAATTATAACAATCAGTTGTGAATTGGCTGATGGTATAGTATATTAAACTACCCGACGTCCTACAACAACCAAGATTATTTTTAGGGATGCAGTAAGTGTCGCGTCCACAGCGCGTTGTGAGCTTGTGGATCTTCTATTTTAGGTACAGGACACGTCATTCAACAAAAAAATAGATGAGGCTGACTAAACAGGCCCGACATTTAAACGGACCGGACCGGAGGCTATTGTTTGTAGGAGGCGTAGAATACGCAAAATGGCATCGGACCCTCGGCAGTTATTAGGTAGCGGGTATTTGCGGCAGGGCTAGTATTTGGAAATATACGGGTGGACGCAGCTATAAGAGGGCACTCACGCAGCACGCTGAACGGCCCCATGAGGTGTCGGAACCAGTGCTTGTCCAGGTAGTTGTCGACGTAGTCTCTGACCCACAGCTTGTCCATGTTGTCGGCCAAGCTCAGCAGACAGAGCTGGGTCAGGGAGCTCACAGAGCCACTGTCATCCACACCACGGGTCCTCGGCTTCGTCCTCCCCGTCGTCTTCTTCTGCCTGCCTCCTCCAGGCCAGCCTTCTTTACCCGAGGTCCTGGAGCCCCGGAACAAAGGCATGATATGCAGCTCTGACGACAAAAAAGACAAAAAAGGACATGCGTACATTGAGCGTTTGTAATATGTGAAGGTTTTATTTAACCACCCCTATTTCAGTGGTTCTCGGCCTGTGAGTCGGGACCCCACTCCCCATATGATTTGAAGGGGGGGGGGGGATAGACAGACACACAGATAGATAGATAAAAGAAAAAAGAATCAAGAAACTATGCAATGAAAACTGGTCAAACATTGGCTAATTGTCAAATAATACAAGAAAGAGCCAACATTTTGAAAAAAGCCACTCTACAAGCAACGACTCAATGCGAGGTGTAATCTGTGAAAACAGTCAAACTAAATTGAACTCCTACATTCCAAGTACTTTTCGGGTGGGGGTCCCCAGTTCAAATATGAGTATTTTGGGGGGTCATCGCCTGAAAAGGTTGAGACGCACTGCCCTATTTTTTTACTTTGTTGCACGGCGGTGTGTGCTTCAGTTCAGCTTATTTTCAGCTTTTGGACAAAAATAAAGACATCGGTTCATGTGTACAACGGTGCAATTATGAAAAATGAATGAACACAGCAATTTACTGCCATGTTGGCACAATCTCAAGATTCTCAAATAAGTCCATGCTGGTAGCCTCGGATCAAGGCTATCATAGATCTGTATTCTATCAAGTCTGACTTTTGCTTTCGTATCTACAATCTTGGTCTCCATCTCTCCCTAGTCACTGGAAATCTGTGCGCAACCAATAAGGAGAAAAAAAACATAAAATGCTGATTGATCGAATTATTTATTAAAAGTTTGCAGAATTACAGTACATTCAAGCACAACTCAATACACAAACTGTTAACTGTGAGTGGACGACACCATAAAAAAAAGCATTACACTTGTTTACAAGAGGGTCCACCGTTTTCAATTCATCATAACATTTAGAGACGTACAAATACACTTCTATATAGCCAAAAACAGGAAATCATCATAAAGGGGGGAAAACATATACAGTGAGGGGAAAAGGGGGTGGGTGGGGGATTCAGATTTTACGGGGGGCAGTTTCGAATTACAGCCGTCCGTAGGTGCCCTTTGAGAGTGGTTTTGAAGGAGTCAAGGGATTCTTAATGACAGTTGGTAGGGCATTCCACATTTTTGTGGCATAGGAGCAAAATGAACTTATAGGGTGAGAAGTTCAGTCACACGAGAGAGACTCGGAGTAGAACCGCTGCTCCTTCGCCTGGAAAGGAGCCAGTTTAGGTGGTTCGGGCATCTGGTTAGGAATGCCTCTCAGGCGTCTCCCTAGGGAGGTCCTCGGTGCACGTCCCAATGGGAGGAGACCCCCTGGGGCAGACCAAGGCGCAGTTGGAGGAAAATGGAAATACATCGACTCACTGGCCTTGGAACGTCTCGGGATCCGCCAGGAGGAAGTCACCAATGTTGCTCTGGAGAGGGAAGTCTGGAGCACTCTGGTGGAGCTGTTGCCCCCGCGACCCGACTACGGACAAGCAGTTGAAGATGGATGGATGGAGGAGCAAAATGAATGCACTGCACTCTGTATTTTTCAATAGAGAATGCGGTGAGCCGGTGACTATAGGGGGGTATAGAGACCAAGACTATCCGAAAGCAAAAGTCAGACTTGATAAAATACATCTATGATAGTCTTGAAGTTCCAGGCCATATTGCTACACACACACACACACACACACACACACACACACACACACACACACACACACACACGAGCACACACACACACACACACACACACAATACATTACAACAAATATCACACAATCACAACCATTCTAGGCCTAAACGCAGCTATACATATTGATCTTCTTTTCTGTGTGTGGCTGAGAAGGACATGTTATGTTGACAAAATCACAACTAAAACATCACGTTTGTCCATAATCTACGAGAGTGACTAGTCTAAATCTTATTCGATTCTGACATTTTCATTCTGACATTTTCAATCTACGAGATGTCGTAGATTGCAAATGTCAGAAAATCAATACATAAAGAGTCTTAGGCTAGTTTGTCCCATTTCCTGGTCCATGATACACACACACCCCTCACTCCGTCTCTGACTTTTGCTGCCTGTCAGATAAAATACAAATATGATAGTCTTTACTCTTTATCCAAGGCTAACACAGTCGTACCTGGTACCTAATATCAGGTCAGGTCGCAGGTTTGTTGTCTTCCTTTGAGAGTCTCAATCAACCTCTGAACGCAGCAACACTTTCTGTTGTAGTAATGTGTTCACAAACACAATGAGAGCTGCGTTCAGGATCACTATTCACTACACACATTTGTAAACGTTTCATAACATGGACTATTGTCTTATTAGCAATGTGTATTGACATGACACGATTTAAGGAAAGTTGTCGAATAGTCGGTCGTCAAAGTGCAGACAAGCCCCCATTATGTTCATCATTAATAACACAGAAATTAAAATATGGATTATAAACTACCGGGGTATACCTATATCAAGAACATTGGCGCCATCTAGTGGACTTTTTCTCTAGGAAAAACTGATTTATAACTGCTGAGTCCCACTCCTGACTGCTGTACAATGTGTGAGGCGGTGCCATTTGTGTCCCTATGACATAATTGTGTAAAATAAGCAAAAACACTCATTCTGTCTTAACAACACATTCCAAAAAGCTTATGCTTTTAAAGCTTTTCTGCCATAGGAAAAAATGATTTGTAGGCCTAACTCAGAGTAGGCCTACATGCAAATAAATATAGAATAACTACTTTGATTTGAGTAGAGCAGGTATGCTAAAATACCATGTCCCCCATTATGTTTATTCAGCTTCAGTTACAAATATAACTAATCAAATTGAAATCAAATCTAAATTTCGAATTGTTAGTATGGTTCTAATGCTTCTCACTAAATTAAGTTATTAATTGTGATAAATGTATTTTTAATGCTTAAAATCTTGAAATCAATGTTTGTCCGTGACTCGACTGTCCCCGGCCCGGTATGCTGATGCAAATCCTCCTGTATGTCCCCCTGACTATTTGTCTAGCGGTCTAGCCACTTGCCTTTAAAAAGTAGCATCTATTTTTGATAGGAAACCCTATAGGCCTATCCTACCAGCAGAAGTATATAGGCTGAAGTATCACTGTTAATTTGCCTTTTTAATCTATTTTTTAGGTTGCTTTACTGATTCACCCTGTTACACTCAAATATAGAGGAAATTGATACATTTTCATAATTCTGAAAATATGGTTAATAAATATATTAAAATTCGTATTCTGTGTTCACAACAATATAAATTCTCACTTGAGACAGAATATTAAAAGGGACTTCAATATTTGTGTTTAAACAAACACTCAAAACTGGCCAATCATTGTCAATGGCATTCAATGTTTGTATGTGACCTACCTTTCCTATCTAAGTCATAGCATCTTGCTATATCCGTCTCTTCCTCTGAGGTTGGTCTTGGTCTATAAACCTTTAAATATGGTTTAGGGCCAAAATACATTTATGATTTTGTTATATCATGATGGTTCATGATATCATGAACCATCCAGACCTCTCAGGACAAGATCTGGGAAAAAATGTCTGTCCCTACAACCAAAAATAAACATGGTGACGCAGCATTTAGTTTATATGCAACACATTATATCTGGAACAAAGTCCTGGAAAATGGCAGGTCTGCTGCAACTCGTATTTATTTGGAAACGCCAAACTGAAGAGCTTTCTGTTTGTCGCTGCCTTTCTCTTTTCTCATTACTTGCGCAAGCAGAGCGCGCAAGTACTAGTTTCGCCCGGGACTCGTATGCACCGTCCCAGCCGTCCCGCCAATTTTGATGCGTATGCACCGTCCCAGCAAATGACGTAATGACTAATTGTGCCTGATACAGCAGTGGTGCCAGATTACATACAGAGCATTACCTTTAATCCTCCCGACACTAAAACATATCGTCATTACGTCACCATCGAAAACCAATTACACTCTGGAATTGGGTCCTTTAATCCACATCTTTATTACGTAATCATTGAGAGCTAGTTATACATATACTATGTATATGTATAAAACCAATGGTTTTCGATGGTGGTGACGGGATATCCCCGTCCTGTGGAGGACCAGTCAAATAGAACTGGCGATTTGGCTGGTGGCATTTGTAGCCTCAGTGTTGTTGGGTCTGGATTATGGTCTTCTGGTGGCTATTGGGTTTGCTGTGTTGACTGTCATACAGAACACAAAGCCCGAAAAGTGCCATCCTTGACCAGGTGACAGACACAGGGTTGTACTGTGACGTGGCCGAGTATGAAGAGGCAGCGGAGTGTTCTGGGGTCAAGATTTTCCACTCCAACTCCCCGGTCTACTTTGCCAACACAGTGAGCTTTATGTGAACAACCTCAAAGAGAGGACAGGTGTGCACCCTATGCATTTATAAGCTGTCTGGAAAGCCCAGAGAAATCTCAGGACGAGGAACCACAAATGGAATTCTCTGTGGAAGATGGACGCTGAGGTTAAACTGGAAATGGACGTGGCCCACAGTGAAGTGATGCCCGGCAACCAGGTCAAGGGGTACAAGGCCTCCACTGAAGAGGATCCCTTCCTCCAACCCCTCACATCCAGCCACTCTATAATTCTGGACTGGATGCCTGTCAACTTCATTGACTCGGTGGGGGCCAAATCCATCAGATCTGTAATTAAAGGGTACGCAGCTGTGGATGTGCAGGTGTTCATCGCCGGGTGCATGCAGCAGGACCCTACTGTCTGAGCTGGGCACCTTGCAGTTCTTCACGGGGGTTGTGACTCCTGAGATGGTATTTCCCACCATACACGATGCTGTGCTGCACAGCCAACAGCAGACAGGTCCAGCCACCAACCACTCTGTCCTCTGATGGTACAGTAGGCAAGGCAAGGGCAGTTTTATTTGTATAGCAAATTTCAATAACAAGGCAATTCAATGTGCTTGCAGAACATCAAGCAAATAAAACACAATTATATAACAATATACAATGAAGCATAAATACAAAATAAGAACATAATAATAGATACAGTAACAGTGCAAACTAGAACTGCACTCTGTCGTGTCGAGTGCATACTTGCTTGTTGCACACTAGTAGGCCATTCACGGCCTACTAGTGCGCAAGCAGAGTGCGCAAGTACTTTCGACCGCTACAAATTGTCAAATCTCAGTAATGACTACTTGTGCCTGATACAGCAGTGGTGCCAGATTACATACATGTATACATAGGAGCATTACCTTTAATCCTCCCAACACTAAAAAATATCGTCATTATGTACGTCACCATCGAAAACCAATTACACTCTGGCATTGGGTCCTTTAATCCACATATTTATTATGTCATCATTGAGAGCTAGTTACTGTACATAGATTGTGCATTACATTCACCCATTCACACACCAATGCCGGAGGAAACCATGCAAGGCACCAACCTGCACATCGGGAGCAATTAGGGGTTCAGAGTCTTGCTCAAGGACACTTCGACACTAACTCTGGGGGAGCACGGGTTCAAACTGGGAACCTTGCGGTTTCCATCCGGTCACTACACCTCTAGAAGCACCCTTAAATGTCTCTATGGAGACTGTGAAGGTGTTGTCCAGTGACTTTTGCTTTCTAGAAGAGAGGATAGGTACAAGGAAGCTTTTACCACACAAGGCCTTATACATAAATACAATGATTCTCTCTACGAACTGCGAGAGATGATTAGGTGTAGGTGGTGCCAACAATGAACTCCACCCAATCCAGTCCTAAGTGCCCACTATCAGGCTCCACCCACCTGAGAGGACTGGGCAGAGCATAAAAAAAATAAAAGTAATAATGTAAAGCATCATGAACTAGAAAAAGTGCCCCCCCCAGGATAGGAGCATCTTTGGATAAATGTCAAGTGGCATTTCTTCCTCGGCCTATAGTGCGAATATGAAAAATCAAACAGACCCGTCTTGATCACATGACTGTAGAGATCATGTCTACCGATTTGCGTGAGATTTGGATAAAGTCTGAAGGAGTCTCAAAAATGTGTTTTACATAAGTCAGCCTCCTGGTGGCGCTGTAAAGAGCAGAAGTGAAAAATGCAGGTCAAAGGTTTTTCCATGGCCTAGACCAGTTATAGCCCAACCATGAGGCTGATGTGAACAATTTCAAGTGGCATTTTCTTCCTCTGCCTAGTGGGAATGTGCATGCAAAATGTCTCTCAAATTGCACTCTGCGTTCATGATTTGAGGCATTGTGTTCAAAACAGACCAATCCTGCAAACTTCTGCCCTGGTTTCTCTGGCAAAATCTGGCAACACCTGCCATCATGCAGTGAGGAGGGGTCGCAGGTTCGAGGTCACTGCAATCCTTCTACAGGATTTATGAATTTGTCCTCAATTCTGGACGGACACGGAGAGTGTTCTGGCGAATGTTCCATTCAGATTGTGTGTTTCTGTTGCCTTCCAGCTTATGTTTGACGTACACCTATTTGTAGCTGTGTTGTTGCTGGAGCAATATTGTCCTTTAGATAGCTGTGGGGCTTGACTGGAACCAGAGACTCGGAGCACAAGGCTGTCTAAACAGGGCTGCACCAAACATGTGATGAACTCGAGCAAAACGGAACGCGGTCAATGATGAAGCAATACCCAAGAACAGTGGCTCTCAACCAGTGGTCCGGGTATCACCAGTGGTCCAGGTGGTCCACAGCTAAATGATGGAGAGTTGGTAACCAAATGGACCCTTATTAGACCTTTAACTCTGAGAGCGAGTCCATTTGGTTTCATTTTACACTCTCAAGAGTTAAAATATTGTTAAACGTCTGCATTACCTAATTTACCATGAGTCTACGCAATTAGAGCATGTAACGATTGTTATTTTGATCAACATGTGCCTGCCTGTTATCTCTCCTATGCTACAACATGAATTCAGCATGGAATTGTGGAAAAAAGTCTTAACCAACGACAACAAAATATAATATAAGTTTGGGGTCTGCGATGCAAAATCTTGTCCATGGCTCAAATGCTGAATAAATAATGGACCTTGATTAGAATTAGGCTATACAGTTGTGGTCCTCAAACTTTTTCAAGGCAAGGACGGCCGGACCCCCAAATTGATTTGTACGCAAAGGTTTATGTGGACAGATTTTCAATTTTATAAAGTAGCGGATCTACAAGTGACACACTGGCTGCAGCTTGTAACAACAAATATCAATGTGATATCTGTGGCACATTCATTGTTCTCCCCCTCTGAATTTCATTACTTTGTACATCTGAAGCACACCGACAGTATACGCCTAAGTACATGAGATAATCATGCCTAATACGTCTTGTGGAGGAAACAATTTGTAGAAAATAAATAAATAATGCAATTAATTGTTATTAGAAGGGTGGGTGCACATTTTGTGGGTGCACACTCCTAAATCGTTGTAATTGAGTGTCTGCAGTTGACTGCTTTTTTAGGTATTATTTCTTATTCTTTATTTGCACAGCTGGGTGGTAGCTGAGAGCACATGCATTAGGGCTGCTGGGGTTGTGCAATAACAAGAAGTCATGTGTTTTTGTTTTATCTTGTACAGTATGTTGTTTTGTGATATGATGCACTGATTGGTTGGCACTTTTAATTTCGTTGTACACGTTGCAATGACAAATAAAGATCTATCTATCTATCTATCTATCTATGTGCTCAGCTACTCAACAACGGCACGCACGCGCGCGGCCGCGCGCACACGCACACACACACACACACACACACACACACACACACAACACACACACACACACACACACACACACACACACACACACACACACACACACTAAAACCTGGGAGCTCACCAGTACGGCCACAATCTTATCGGTGTTAATTTTGGCAGAATTGTTTTATTTAGCTTTAGTCTGTTGAATAAAATGTTGTTTAAGTCATGTTTTAGTCATCTGAAATGTTTTTGGTTTTAGTCTAGTTTCAGCCAACTAAATATAAGATCTTAGCGATAAGAACCAATTATGGAGCCTTTAGGTCTGCAACTCTTCAGAGTGTGCAAAAGGAAAGCACAGTGAAAGTGTCTTGCTCAAGGACACGTGGACAGCATGGACCGGCCAGGAGGTGAACCGGCGACCTTCCGAGTTCCAGATGGCCTTAATTTCTGTCCACTAAGCCCCCGCCCCCCCCCCCCCCCACACACACACACACACACACACACACACACACACACCTCTGTCACACACACACACACACACACACACACACACACACACACACACACACACACACACACACACAGACACACCTGTCACACTCTCTACAGTCATGCGTAATCTCTATTAATGCATGTCTAGGTTACAAAAGTATTTCTGTAGCATTTTGTTGTCCATCTAGAGGGGTGGGGCCACAAACTGAGCAATGACCGGTCCTGTTTTCCCTCTGCACAAAAAATCTTCTCAATGCAGAACCACACAATGTAAATATATTCTCAATACAAACTGCACTGCGTTTGTATTGAGATGCGTCGTGAGGGCAGAAGTCAGCTATTTTCTGACATTTTAAAGGAGTATAGCCTATAGTTCACCCAAAAGAAATCGATCAATTACACACCCCATGAAGCCTTGAATTCATGGAGATTCTTTTTTGTTTTTGTTACCATAAGAGGTGTTCAATATAGCTCCACGTTGTGAGCTTGTATATCTGCTATTTTTTACTAGTTTGGGAGTCTTTTTGGTTGGAGAGTATACATTCCAGTAGGCGGGGTGGAATGTAATTGTGAAGGCAGCGGATGTGATGCGTCTGTGTGAATCACTTCACCTCCTTTGACCACTGGGCCTGACTATCTCTCTCTAACCACACATGTGGCTGCAGTTTTTTTTATTATTTTCGTGCGTTACTTAAACTTGTGAGGACCAAATACAAGTAAGTATAGTATAATTTGAGAGACAATCTTGTGAGGACTATCTTCCTGGTCGTCACAAGAATAATTGTTATTTTTATTGTTAAAATTAGGAATTAGGAATAAGTGTTCTGGCTTTGGACCAACGGAACCAACATTAAGAAAGTTGTAAAGAAAATAATCACACTCGTGTGCAAGTGAGGGGCACCCACTGTGGCCTCTCACATTTACTGACCTAAACAAACATTAAAAGTCCATAGACTTAGCTGTCATATGACTGATTGATTGAAATATTTATTAACAGTTTGCAGAATTACAGTACATTTCAAGCACAACTCAATTATGTTAACTGTGAGTGGACGACACAATAAAGCATTATACTTGTTTACAAGATGGTCCACCTTGTTCAATTCATCAAAACATTTAGAGACGTACAAATAGACACTTCTATATACAAAGAACAGAACAGGAATTCATCATAAAGGAGGTAAAAAGGGAAAAGAAACATAATACAGTGGGGAAAAAGGGGGGGGGGGATTCCGATTTTACAGAGGCCAGTTTCGAATTGCAGCTGTCCGTAGGTGCCCTTTGAGAGCGGTTTTGAAGGAGTCAAGAGATTCACATGTCTTAATGACTGTTGGTAGGGCGTTCCACATTTTGGTGGCATAGGAGCGAAAATAATTTAGTCCCTTGTTTGTGCCGAATCTGGGCTGTAGGCTACATGGTTCGTTGCACTCCCTCTGGTGTTGTGGGTGTGGACTGTGGACGTTAACATTAAGGAAGTATTTAGATAGGTATATGGGTGACGTAATTCCAAAAGCCAGATGTTAAAATGCCATGACTTGTATCGTGTGCCGGGGACCCCCATCACATATTTTGTGCCGGGGACCCCCATCACATATTTTGTGCCGTCCCGGCACATATTTTGTGCCGGGGACCCCCGTCTCATATTTTGTGCCGGGGACCCCCGTCTCAAATATTTTGTGCCGGGGACCTCCTCCTGCACAAAGATTTGAGTTAAACACGCTTTTAAAAAATATATAAATATATTGCAGTTATAATTGTATCTTGGGACCCCCCATGGTACCCCCTCCCCGGACCACACTTAAAGAGAACCCACTGATCCGAAACACGCTCGTCACGTCCGGCCATCAACCTTGGCTCCGTGGCCGTGATGTTGTGTTTATCTGTGGTGATAATGACAGCCTGATAGATAGGACACCATGGCCTTGTGTCCTATCTGTCTTATATACGGAGCCCACTGACCACTGAGCACACACATACTGACCGGGCTCCGCTCATCATCAGCTCCGCTCGTCCTGCTTTCAACTAAAGTTAGTTATATACATTTATTTCATCTTCTTCTGTTCTCTCAGTCTCATAATACCTCCACCGGCTTCAGATTTATAGTTTCTCCAGTTTCTTCCTGAAAGCCAGAAGGCTATATATAGCTGCTGCTGAACCTCCAGAACCAGAACCATGCTGCCTGCCACCTTCAAACTGTGTGCTGGGATCTCCTACAGGCACATGAGGAATATGACGGGTGAGTGGCCGTGCGGAGATAGCCTCACGTTGCGATACTAAAATACCACTCCGCTGCGCTGCGTGGTAAACTAACACATATCGTTAGCCTCATAGGATAAATGCATAAGTCATTTTTTATGATTTTCGGATAATAAGGAAAAACACATTTTCTCGCAAGTATGTAAGAGTTTTTAATGCAGATTTTTACAATGGTTTCCTGAGGGGTTAACAAAATGTTTTTTACAAAAAGATAAACATGAGAGTCATTCCATAACAAAAAAAAGTGACTTAGGCCATTTTCAAGAAAATAATCTGTGACTTAGGCATTTTTTAATACATGTCTACTAAACACCTGGGGGTCTATTAGAGTGATGTTAACTCCATACTAAACACCTGGGGGTCTATTAGAGTAATGTTAACTCCATACTAAACACCTGGGGGTCTATTAGAGTGATGTTAACTCCATACTAAACACCTGGGGGTCTATTAGAGTGATGTTAACTCCATACTAAACACCTGGGGGTCTATTAGAGTGATGTTACCATACTAAACACCTGGGGGTCTATTAGAGTAATGTTAACTCCATACTAAACACCTGGGGGTCTATTAGAGTAATGTTAACTCCATACTAAACACCTGGGGGTCTATTAGAGTGATGTTAACTCCATACTAAACACCTGGGGGTCTATTAGAGTGATGTTAACTCCATACTAAACACCTGGGGGTCTATTAGAGTGATGTTACCATACTAAACACCTGGGGGTCTATTAGAGTAATGTTAACTCCATACTAAACACCTGGGGGTCTATTAGAGTAATGTTAACTCCATACTAAACACCTGGGGGTCTATTAGAGTGATGTTAACTCCATACTAAACACCTGGGGGTCTATTAGAGTGATGTTAACTCCATACTAAACACCTGGGGGTCTATTAGAGTGATGTTAACTCCATACTAAACACCTGGGGGTCTATTAGAGTGATGTTAACTCCATACTAAACACTTGGGGGTCTATTAGAGTAATGTTAACTCCATACTAAACACCTGGGGGTCTGTTAGAGTAATGTTAACTCCATACAGAACACCTGGGGGTCTATTAGAGTGATTTTAACTCCATACTAAACACCTGGGGGTCTATTAGAGTAATGTTAACTCCATACTAAACACCTGGGGGTCTGTTAGAGTAATGTTAACTCCATACAGAACACCTGGGGGTCTATTAGAGTGATGTTAACTCCATACTAAACACCTGGGGGTCTATTAGAGTAATGTTAACTCCATACTAAACACCTGGGGGTCTATTAGAGTAATGTTAACTCCATACTAAACACCTGGGGGTCTGTTAGAGTAATGTTAACTCCATACAGAACACCTGGGGGTCTATTAGAGTGATGTTAACTCCATACTAAACACCTGGGGGTCTGTTAGAGTAATGTTAACTCCATACAGAACACCTGGGGGTATATTAGAGTGATGTTAACTCCATACTAAACACCTGGGGGTCTGTTAGAGTAATGTTAACTCCATACAGAACACCTGGGGGTCTATTAGAGTAATGTTAACTCCATACAGAACACCTGGGGGTCTATTAGAGTGATGTTAACTCCATACTAAACACCTGGGGGTCTATTAGAGTAATGTTAACTCCATACTAAACACCTGGGGGTCTGTTAGAGTAATGTTAACTCCATACAGAACACCTGGGGGTCTATTAGAGTGATGTTAACTCCATACTAAACACCTGGGGGTCTATTAGAGTAATGTTAACTCCATACTAAACACCTTGGGGTCTGTTAGAGTAATGTTAACTCCATACAGAACACCTGGGGGTCTATTAGAGTGATGTTAACTCCATACTAAACACCTGGGGGTCTGTTAGAGTAATGTTAACTCCATACTAAACACCTGGGGGTCTGTTAGAGTAATGTTAACTCCATACAGAACACCTGGGGGTCTATTAGAGTGATGTTAACTCCATACTAAACACCTGGGGGTCTATTAGAGTGATGTTAACTCCATACTAAACACCTGGGGGTCTGTTAGAGTAATGTTAACTCCATACAGAACACCTGGGGGTCTATTAGAGTAATGTTAACTCCATACTAAACACCTGGGAGTCTGTTAGAGTAATGTTAACTCCATACTAAACACCTGGGGGTCTGTTAGAGTAATGTTAACTCCATACAGAACACCTGGGGGTCTATTAGAGTGATGTTAACTCCATACTAAACACCTGGGGGTCTATTAGAGTGATGTTAACTCCATACTAAACACCTGGGGGTCTATTAGAGTGATGTTAACTCCATACTAAACACCTGGGGGTCTATTAGAGTAATGTTAACTCCATACTAAACACCTGGGGGTCTATTAGAGTAATGTTAACTCCATACTAAACACCTGGGGGTCTATTAGAGTGATGTTAACTCCATACTAACCACCTGGGGGTCTGTTAGAGTAATGTTAACTCCATACTAAACACCTGGGGGTCTGTTAGAGTAATGTTAACTACATACTAAACACCTGGGGGTCTATTAGAGTGATGTTAACTCCATACTAAACACCTGGGGCCTATTAGAGTAATGTTAACTCCATACAGAACACCTGGGGGTCTATTAGAGTAATGTTAACTCCATACTAAACACCTGGGGGTCTATTAGAGTAATGTTAACTCCATACTAAACACCTGGGGGTCTGTTAGAGTAATGTTAACTCCATACTAAACACCTGGGGGTCTATTAGAGTAACTGTTGTTTGCTGTGTATGCAATGTAAAAATGCCCAAGTCACACAAAGTGAGTTAGGCGGCAACGTAAAAATGCTCAAATCACACAAGTGACTTAGGCAGATCATCATTTTTGAAGATTGTGAGCTTTGTGATTGGCTGAGGACATAGGCGATGATCCAGAACGATGCAGCAGCCCCAGGAGATCACCTGTATGCAGAAATCTCAATTTCGCCAAAAAATGACTTAGGCATTTATCCTATGAGGCTAACGATATGCAATAGGGGCGGATGAAGTCTGGTCTGCGCCAGGCTAGTAGTAGGCCTAAGGGCATTTTATCAGGTATTTGACCAATCTGGGAACTAAATTGTTACCAAGAAATTTCTTCACCAATGTGTTTCTAAAGGTGTCTAATAACATGTACTAAAAGTTTGAAATTCAACTCCCGGGGGAAATTGAGTTATTAGCATAATATGTGACCATACCCATAACATACTATATATAAAGAAAAAAAGTCCAAATTTCATCATTCTTTAAGTAGGCCTAGCATGTGACATATGAAACTAGGGGTTTTTCATGATTCTGAATCCATTCCAAGCATTAGCTTTGCACAAAAAACACTCCTTGGGAGGAAAACGGCCATAGCCGTCATCACAAACGTGATGAGGTCAGCACATTTGGCCAAGTGGATATGGCCTAATTTAGCCCAAGGAGTGTTTTTTGAAAACCCCTAGTTTCATATGTCACATGCTACTTAAAGAATGATGAAATTTTGACTTTTTGGCCTTATATAGGATGTTATGGGTATGGTCACATATTATGCTAATAACTCAATTTCCCACAGGAGTTGAATTTCAAAATTTTAGTACATGTTATTAGACACATTTAGAAACACATTGGTGCAAGAAATGTCTTGGTAACGATTTAGTTCCCATATTTTCATAGATTTCTCTTACTATAGCGCGGAGATAGGGCGAAAAAATAACCCCTCATAATGTATCTCCAAACCAATTAAAACTGTTGCTTTTTTAAGGATTCAAATTCAAAAGTAGCAAAAAATATCTGATCTAAAAGCTGAACCTAAAACGCAAGCAAAAGCTGTGAACAGTTTTAACTTTTTTAGCTTTATCATTTTAAATGGTGTTTAATGTCATTTATGTTCCAATGCATTCTCTTGTTGTGATGTTATGTTTGATGTTTCTTCATGCATGTGTTTTGTTCTTTTAGATAATATTAATGGCTAAAGTTAAGAGCTGACCAACGCCTTTGAGTTGCTCATTGCAGACGTGCATTAATGTACTAGGCTACAGGCTATCTGTTCATAGGCTTTCTGTTCATTACATAATGGATTAAAACATAGCCTACTCTGGCTGTCTGTTCATTATACACATAGACACATTAAAACATGTAGCCTACTCTGTAGTGTAGGCTGTCTGTTCATTATACAGACACATTAAAACATGTACTGTATATACGGTAGGCATGTTTCTCTTCTCTGACTGTTGAATTCTAATCTCCCGGGATTTGGAAATCTGTTTAAAGTCACAGCAGGATGCTTGAACAATACTGAACTGACTTCAATATAGCAGCTTGTTGAATGTTGAGTTAGTTGCTCACTTGTTGAGTATGTGTGTGTAGCTATATGGACATTTAATCGATGTGCTCTAACCCAGGCCAACATGTTGTTTTGCCTTGTGTTTACATGAACTATTATGTATTCCTCATATCCACGTACTGTATATCCCCAGGTTTGTGTTGACATGGACTCTTGTTTTTCTTATATCCCCAGGTTTGTGTTAACATATTGTTTTTCATATATCCCCAGGTTTGCAGAAGAACGCCATGGTGGCCATCCACCATGAGCTCAACAAGATAGCAGGTCCAGGACCCAGTAACTGGATCAGACAAGTCCGCCGAAGGAGCTCGCTTCTCAGTGAGTCTCAGGCTGATAAATATCAGTGTCTGTGCGCAACTACAAAACCTGCTACTGAACTTGGTAGTTGAAACCAAACCACTGTTGAGACTGAAAGAGATATTTCTGAAAGAATTTCTGCCACCTGGGATGCTGTTTATCGGGAAGAGGGGTAGCATAACAATCATTTTAACCACTTTATCCATTTATATGCTGGCTATTCAACAAATAGCAGATCTACAAGCTCACAGCCCATCACTTTGTGCTGCACTGCGAGCTTGTACATCCGCTGTTTTGAAAAATGTAAAAAAAACAAAAACATTTTCAGACAGGTTGTCCGTGGCCACATACATATTAATTCGGGGGTCCTATATTCTTGACATGAAAAGGTTTCAGTACCACTGTACTAATGTACAAACAGGACAGTCACGGACATAACATTCTATCATTTGTATTCCTTGTGGCGTCCGAAAGGCTCTCGCATCCCAGAGGAGGCGGAGCAGGGCTACAGCGAGGAGGAGATGTCCTACATGAAGCAGGGAGAGAACGCCCTGCAGAAGGCCGTCAGCATCCTCAGTCAGCAGGACGGCTGGACCACCGAGGTGGAGGCTGTGAGTAGAAATCAGTGTTATGGAGAAAACCTGGAGACTTGATGTCACGTGGACTGCGGTCACGTGTGTGTTTATTATTTGTTATGATTCGTTTTGTGTTATGATGTAGTATAAATATATATATTGGTTAATATTATGTATATATTTATATGAGGTAACTGGTGGTATTGTTGTGGTATATTATATATAGTATATCGACTTGTCATGAACCATATATTGGAATAGAGAGCGCCTTCTCCACTCCAGGTTGGCTTGACTGTGTTTTACCTTGTCAGTGACATCAACGAAAGGGCCGGCTCTAGTCAGGTGCGTCTGATCAACGCCTGCCTCACTTATTGGCTGACGGTCACGTGTCACCCAGTGGCCAATGGGTGCGCCGTTGCCTACTTAGTCAGTCTGTGCCTGACAGCTCACCGGGGGAACACCGACCCGCTAACTGAAAACTACCTTATATTGTTTAAAGTTTAAACCCATTCTGTTGTGTTCCGAACGCCCTTCGGAAAGGCATTGTTTCTTATTGTATTTATTTTTGTTTTGATTAAGAGCCATTTATTGTAACTATACTTTTGAATAACGTTTTATTATATATATTATTATAATAAAACCTCGCATTTGATCATGGTTTCCTGTTGCCTACTCATCTTACCCCTAGACATTATGAGTTGTAACACTTCACATTCAGTAATTGGGACATATGATCAAAATAAGTCGTGTGTTATCGTGTGTAAAAAAGAAAAAGAACAGACATTGCCACAGACACATTTGTCCGTGTACGTACGCGGACATATTGATGACCCCTGTTCCTCCATCCTCCTCCTCAGGCCAATGGGGATAAAGTACTGAGTAAGGTGTTGCCTGACGTGGGGAAGGTATTCAGGCTGGAGGTGGTGCTGGACCAACCTTCAGACCGGCTGTATGGAGAGCTGGTGGACAACATGGAGCAGATGGGAGACTGGAACCCAAGTGTCAAACAGGTCAAGGTGAGGAGCGGAGACGGTCTGTCACACACCGGAATGCAAAGACTCATAGCTGTCACTGAACAAAATAAATATGTTCCAGGCATTTATTACTAATGCATGCACACGTCTGTCTCTCTGTCAGCTTATTTAGTCGACACCGGAAATGTATTTTGGCGGGCCTTGATGGCGCTGTAATGCTTCATTATGGGCCTATGGGTCTCATTGCTCGGCAAGGTGTACTTACTTATAGTTTTAGTCATCATAACTTTGTTTTTATTTAGTTTTCATCAGTGAAAAAAGGCGCCATAGTTTTAGTCGGAATAATTAGCACTACTTGTCGCTCTATCTATCTGTGCGCGAGGTGTGCAAGTGTGTTTATCTTTTAACCCCACACAAAATATCAAGCATATACCATACTGTACACGTGTACAGTATACAAGCTACAGAGATGACGTGCACGTTTCTCCTCTGGCGTGCACAGATCCTTCAGAAGATTGGTCGGGAGACCATGGTGACCCACGAGGTGTCGGCCGAGACCCCCGGCAACGTGGTGGGGCCGCGCGACTTTGTGAGCGTCCGCTGTGCCAAGCGGCGAGGGTCCACCTGCTTCCTGGCCGGCATGTCCACCCAGCACCCCGAGATGCCCCAGCAGAGGGGAGTGGTCAGGTCTGTAGGCTTACACTACCACCACCGGAGTCCCTCAGGGTTCCGTACCGGTGTGTTTTCTGTTTCCCATCGCTGTGGGGACAGCTGTCGCCAGTGAAAATATAGCCACGATTTGCGGTTTTCTGTGACAGCTTGCCCCCACAAAATGTGGATGCTATAGCTGGGGTTTTAGCCATGGGTCGTCCGTCTGTTTGTCTGTCTGTCTGTCTGACTGACTGACTGACTGTGTGGCTGTGTGCATGTTGCAGGGCAGAGAATGGGCCTACCTGTATAGTTCTGAAGCCCTCCGCTGAGGACCCCACCAAGACTCAGTTCACCTGGTTACTAAGCCTAGATCTAAAGGTATGTACTTAACATCTTTACCTTTTACTCTTGTCATGGGAAACTGAAATCTATGGGACATTTTCATTCATTTTAAATGATTTCAGTAAGAAAATTGATTGTATTATATCTTCGTAAAAATCGATTATTTTTCATGATCTGACGAATTGATTAGTTTCGCTTAACAGTCGGTTAAACTTCTGAATTGATTAGGCGTGGCCTTTTGTGTTGTGTGTCTGTCCTCCAGGGCTGGATCCCCAAGGCCATCATAAACAAAGTGCTCTCCCAGACCCAGGTGGACTTTGCCAACCACCTCAGACAGAGGATGCTGGACAGTCGTGTTTCTAGTCTGCACATGGATCCGATAGCCTGCTGACACTGTACTACTGTGGTTCTCAAACCTTACAGGCTGTGCCCCCCGCCTAAAATTATCCCGGTAATACTGGTAATCATATTTGAACTGCATCTGGACCCCGGACACCTGACAAGCACTTGGAATTATAAGCTGAGGCATTTACTCTAGTTTAGTCTCTCCGCAGCTGAATCTGTCGTTACACCGTGTATGAGTTTGTTGTTAGTCAATGGGGAGATATTTCCAGGACGTTCAGTAGGAGGTGCGCACGCGCCGCAAAATGCGCATGCACACACCTCTTGCACGCGCATTTCCACGTGTTAAAGTGGCTTTTAATTTCCCTCTCCATGAGCAAACTGACACAGGCAATTAACCAGGATAAGGCGCCGATACTGTGATACAGCATAATTATTAGGCCTAGTAACTTCCCTCAGCCATTATAGGAATGAAAACACAGACTCACCACTGGAACAGGAGGGCTATTAAAGGAGAATGGTTTCTTTTTTGCCGATGGGTTCCCAGATTGCATTTAGTTTGACTCGATTCCACAGATAAATACTGCGAACACCAACACCTTGTGTTACTTTCTGTCGGCTATTTTGATTGGCCACTTTTGAGGCTGTATTGGTTTTTTATTTGGTTTTTTTTTTAAGTCATTAAATTGTCACTTTAGAAATGTGCAGATACCCTGTATACAAATATGTATACTATGTTGGTTTGTTTACACATAAGGTAATGATCTGCCCCCCCCCCCCCCCCCCAGAAGAAAACCACAGGTTGAGAACCACTGCCAACCACAACCAATCACAGTCAGTGGGGGGAGGAGTCATTGGCATAAAGGCCCAATCACAATCAGTGGTGTAAAGGAAGTCATTGACATAATGGCTAAATTGAGGAGAAAAAGGGGTTTAAAGAGAAAAATAAATAACACTCTGACTCTGTAGACTGTTTTATTTGAATGTATTTATTGTAAGATCATGACATTATTATTATTATTATTATTATACTGCGTGAAGCCAAATGAATAAAAGATTGATTGACACGTCATTGACTTTATGGTGATTTGTGTTGCTCCCCCCACTGTTTGTTTGATTGATTGATTGATTGATTGATTTATTGATTGATTGATTGATTGAAGAATGTTGTATTAACAGTACAGTAGGCCTACATTTCAAGCACAACTCAATACAAAACTGTTAACTGTGAACGACACCATAAAGCATTACACTTGTTTACAATAGGGTCCACCATGTTTGGCAGTGGTGGAAGAAGTAGCCTACTCATTTGTTCACTTAAGTAGAACATTTTAGTACTTTTCCCATCATTCTACGGTATACTGTGTTGTTTTTGTCGACTAAAACTAAGACGAAAAATGTTCGTCGCCTACCTTTTTTCACTGACGAAAACTAAATGGTAACTAAATGAAAACTAAGCTATGGTGACTAAAACTAAGACTAAATGTATTGACAATTCCGTCAACAGATAAAACAAAACTAGATTAAAATGCTAGGAAGGGACAAGAGATCCAGTATAAGTCATTTTACACTTGGTTGCATGATGAAAATAGTTGGCTATTTTCAGCAAGCGTAAAATCAGTCATTACGACGGCATCAAGGCCCGCCCAAATACCTTTTAGTCGACTAAATCAACTGTAGATTTAGTCGACTAAAATCTTATGACATTTAGTCGACTAAAACTAGACTAACACTAAAACATTCCAGGTGACTAAAATGTGACTGAATCTAAATGAAAACTATATTCATGACTGAAACTAAAATCAAAATTTGTTGCCAAAAACAACACTGATTATACGGTATACAGTGTGCAGCCGGTGCAGAGCAGGTGTTTGGCTGCAGAGCCTATTCAACATGTGTGCCGAGCCTGCAGCTCGATGCAAACACTCTCCACTGTTTTGGTCCATTGAACATATTTTATATATACCATAATGGTATAGATCTGCTATTTGCAAAAGAAAATCTAGAAAAGCTTTGCCATATCTGGCAAATGTTAAAGGCACAAATCTAGCCTGGCCTGGGACTAGACCCTGCCAGAATGGAGCAGCTGACACCACCCATGACCCGAGAGTCCCAGACCACCCACACTCAACCACAGAAAGTTTACATGTCCCCCCATCTGGAGGGAAGACGTTATGGCTGCTGTCCGGCACAAACATCTTATCTCCATATGTGTTTTGTCTGTATAGCCTAGCTACTGCCGCTAGTGTCACACAAGCAGCAGAAGTACCTAGCAGATCTATACAAGCTTTACAAGAAACATTTTGAGCATGCAGATCTGCTACTTTTGCTATTTAAAAAAATAAAAATAATAATCCTGATGAAAAGTAACACTTTTGTCCTTTCCAGGTTTCAACTTGACAGTGGTGATATAAGCAAGGTTAGTTCTCACTGTGTGTGTGTGTGTGTGTGTGTGTGTGTGTGTGTGTGTGTGTGTGTGTGTGTGTGTGTTTGTGTGTGGGTGTGTGCGCGCGGGCGCGCATGACTGTGCGTGCGTGAAGGACGGTCGGATAATCATCATCATCCCCATGGGGACCCCATGGGCTGGTCAAATGAATCCCACACATAATCATCTATTCTACATTCTGCGTGTGTAAAATATTACATATGCTAATATTATGTAATATATTATGTTTCAACTTTGAACTTTCAATGCATATCATGATCATCGCGAGAGAGAGAGAGAGAGAGAGAGAGAGAGAGAGAGAGAGAGAGAGAGAGAGAGAGAGAGAGAGAGAGAGAGAGAGAGAGAGAGAGAGAGCTAAGACAGCAATGACGTAATGAACCCAGCGCCAGGCAGTCAGGAAACCACAACTCCCAGAATGCACTTGGAATGAGACTGTGTCCAGTGGACGCCTGGACGGGGGAAGGGAAGGAAGCACTGATTGGAGGGAGAGAGAAACAATCACATAAACTGTAGGTATTAGTTTCTAAATGATTCACTGTTTAGTCAAAACATATCTCGGACAGTGTGTTGCATGCAGCGCTGTTGCATGCATTTGTTTAGTACGGTGTCACGCACCGTGCGTGTTGTTACAGAGATGTGGTTATGATCGGCGGATAGTGCTGTGGATTGTGGAAGAGATTTCCATCAGTGATAGTCAGTGTACACAATAACTCTGGACGGAAACGTCCGCTAAAGTACGAGGTCTAAACCGTAGTAATAATAGAACATAAAGAAAACGATTCCACCAGTCACCGAAACGAAGGGACGATGAAAGACTGCTCTCCGCCGTGGGAAACGTCTCAGACCTCCACCTTTTGTGTAAAATCCACTTTGGGCAGAAAATAAAACCTATCAAACGCACTGAATATTATTTTTGTTTGCTCAAATGCGCCGCCTACAGATCTGGTCTATGGTTTTTTTCTATTGACCAGAGCCGTAGATGGCGCACTTGAGTAATAAAACTGTATCCGTCTGGTCGATATCATTACATTTCTCTGGCCAAAAAGTGGATTTTTAGACAGAAGCTGCCAAGCTGGGGTTCTCCCACCGCGGAGAATAGTCTATCAACAACACCATAAAAGTGCATTTGTTTCGGTGACTGGTGAAACCGTTTAATTTCTTTTTACTACAGTTTAGACCTCGCACATTAATGGTTACAGTCAGGGAATGGCACTGCTGCTGGCAGAGCAGTGGAGAGTCGCTGGACCAGATCTACTTGGTACATAGCTGAACTGAACTGGTTACTTTGGATTTAATACAGTTCGCAATTATTATTAATTCACTTTATTCACATGTTCACGTTTAGTTTAGTTTTAGTTTGACCGGCGCAGGGTCAAACGTGCGTTCAGTTTTAAAGGTCGGGGTTAGGGTTTAATGCTTTGTTGCTGCTAGAGATTCATTGCTAGCTTTAACTAGCTAGGTTGCAGTGTTGCCAGATGTTGTGAGAGAAACAAGCAACCTAGCCAGTGTTGTTAGATGGGAAATGTAAAATTGTTGTACCAGAGGCTTAAAATGACCATATTCAAAAGAAAACTAAACCAAAAAAAGAGAAATCGCAGGTGTAAATCTGTAATTTCACAAAAAATAACATATTTATTGTAAGAAACAACCTTGTTTGAGACTCAAAAAATGCATCACAAATGATGCCTGGAAACAGACATCTTCCTTGACCTTACAAAAATAAAAGCCTGAAACAACACTAGAAAGACTAGGTGTTTTAAATGCCTCCAAGTACAGGTAAAAGTTACTGATTCTATGACTTATTTTGAAAGCCAAACCGGATCCCAAATCAGCACCCAAGGAATTTATAAAATTCAGATTTGTTTTGTTGTGTCCGGGTAGCTCATTCGGTAGAGCTCTCGCCTTTGGACCACAAGTTCATGTGTTCGCATCCTGCAGCCTGCATCCTGCATCCTTAAACTCACTAAATTAAGAAAAAGAACGCAATCATGTCACCCTCCGGGGGTCCTGGGGGATGCAATACTGTACTCAGTACTGTACTGTCTCTAACGTCGTTGAAGTAGGACTCATAAAATGTCCCTGGGATCCATCTAAAAGACCACGTCCATTACATTGCAAACCTATTTACATCACTGCCCCCCTAAGCCCCCTTCCAAACAAGCCCAATTGACTGACTTCTATGTAACCCCCCCTCTAAATAGCCAGCACCCCCAGTCACAATTTTCTGGAGCCGTCTGTGTGTAATAGGGATAGACTCCCGCGTGTTACCGGCTGATACCGACAATAAGCCACTCCCGGCCTATTTCCTACTTCTTTGTGATATGGTGAAATTATCATACACTTAAATTGAGCCATTATTGATATACCTCGTAAAAAAGTGTAAAATTATAGTACAACTACAATAGTTATCATCCATCTGGCAACACTGACTGAACCCAGGTCTAATGTTGTTTTTAGACTGAGTCCGTCAGTCCAAGAGCAAGTGGTTCTCACACATTTTATGTCAAATAGACCCTCACATGATATGTAAAATGTATTTGGCAGAGGAGACGCCATCTGAAAATATTTTTGTGCTAGGCAGTGAGTGACACCCCTAATATTTGTGTTATACTGGTAGATCAGCTAAGCTTGTAGATCTGCAAGGGCCGGGTTAAACTGAAGCAATCCCAATTAGGCAACTACACTAGCCTAAAGTCGCTTATAATAAGCAGACCTGGCAACACTGCTATATCGGTAACGTCACTACTGTACTGAATACTGATAGCCAGGGCAGTTGTGGTGTTACGCTGCTGTTGGTGGCCTATTGAATTCTGTTACTCGCAGACAGCTAGACGTTCGCTCTGTGAAAGTACTTGATTGTTGTATAACTTGGAAATTACACATACAGTGCATGCATACATAGGCGACTGTACATACATGTATGTCATAGTTGCCAAATAATTTAGTCCCTTCTCTTGTAGTTCTTCCATTTAAAAAATATCTTAACATCGGTTTAGAATGATAATACCCGAAACATCCTTATTACAGTTTCAGTATTTATTAATTCTTCTTATTGTACTGTCCCATAGCTATATTAATTCTTATCATTGTCCTCTCCTAGCTTTATAAATGTTTATTATTGTCCTGTCCTGTAGCTTTCAGATGCGTGACAGTTCTTTGGACATATGACAACAACTCTGCGCGGTGACAGCGGGACGTTTTTTACCCATGAGTCCATGAACAACTCGTTGCACTAAACGTGTGGTGTTCAAGGGCGAGGCTGAAGACCTAAACTACACGGTGGCCCATTGTGGCAGCCTGCACGTGAAGCAACGGTGTCCTGGTACCTCTAGGTGGCGCTCCGGTTCCTCCTCTTCGGTGCCAACAGTGATACAGGGGCTTGGACAGGGGGAGCCCAGCCCTGCCAAGTGATGCCTCATCTATCCGCCCTGGGTTCAGCTCTGACAGGTAAGGAAGCCTGCATGTCCACATTCGGGAGGAAGCCTTATTATTATACGCTATGTCCTAAACTGTTACTTTGCAGGATTCAAACTCAACAATGGCAAAAATGGCAGATCCAACACAAAAAAACGTGTCGCTTTGTGCCGCGGTTCGAGAATGTGGATCTACTTTTTTTGTTTTTCTTTCGGCTTTCGCCTTTATTTGATATATATTTTATAGAGGGATAGTAGGCTGACAGGAAATGGGGGAGTGACATGCAGTAAAGGCCGTCGGGATCGGGAGTCGAACCCGCGGCACACTGCCAGGCTCGGGCTACCGGCCAAGGTGCCTGGACCGCTGAGCCACGGCCCAGGCCAATGTGGGTCTACTTTTGATGCTTTTGTGTGACGCTGTGTTATTTATATCGTTTCTGTTGGGCAAAAACCGCTAATCTCCATAATTTTAATTCAAACTTTTTGTGTTTTAACGCCCTACACTACTTGACCATACAAGTACAGAATCCCACAAAAGCATCAAAAGTAAGTAGCAGATGACGCTAACACCTGCCCACCTGCCCGGGTCAGGTCAATAAAATGGTCGGGCAGATGAAGTTTGCTACTGGGTTGCCTGACCGGGCAAGTGCACATTTTGCGTAGGGATGCAATCGTCTTCAATTCCCTATAAATACAACACGAGATAGATCGTGTCTAGAACGTGGTCAGAGCGCTCTGCGTGTCTCCCTATCTCTTTACCATGTCCACCTCCCCACCACACACACACACACACAGTGAGCACTCCGGCGAAAACAGCTAATCTACAAGCTCACGGCATCACCAGGTTGCGAAAGCCATTAGTTTTCTCAAGCCAGGGCTCGGAATTGCGAACAATTTGGTCACAAATGCACCGACCGGAATTTTTTTTTTTTTACTATGGCATTAGGGTCTCCACATCTCCATCCCTGATGAGGTCACATGATGTCACGAGACCTGGGTACCATGTCCATATGTTGTGCCTGACACACTGACGGGAAATGCTTGATTCCATAGTTAACTGCGACCATCGGTCGCTATTATACAAGTGGCCATGACCTGAGGGCAAGTAGAACATGACCTGTACTTGCTTAACGGGCAAGTGCCTCTGAGACCTTAGTGTCAACCCCCATAAAACACTTAAAATGTAATTATTTCTGTGACAATGAATGGTCAACTAAACTGTACTGATACTTGCAGGCTAGCCTTGGTACCCAGGCGTTTATCTTTCGTTCGCATTCTGCTAAAGAAATTAAAGCCTGTGGAAATGAGCCACATTTCCTGGTCTAGGAAGTGAGAGTTAGCATCATGTTATGCTTTAGCTATTGAAAAATAGCAGATCTACAAGCTCATAGCGCGCCACCGAGTGGCGCGCTACAAGCTTGTAGGTCTGCTATTTTTGAAAAATCGAAGAACGACTGACATTTTTAGAATCTGATCTCAGGTCGGAATGGGTTAACCAGACCAGTGTGTGTCCAGTGGAAACCTCGTATGAATCTGATCTCAGGTCAGAATGGGTTATTCAGCGCCGTGATCCATGGCGGCACCCGCCCCTCTACACTAGAAATCACGGTGGCTGGGCCAGGCTACTTGCAGGCCTATGCTATCCAGGTCGTTCTAATCTTAATTTAACCAACTGTAGTGATACTTGCAGGCCTACTGACCACCAGGTGGTTCCTTAGTTCAATCACGTTACTCGTTTTTCATGTCCATTTATGCATGCTTTGGTTTTATTATTTGTCTCATACTGTTTGTTTTATTAATTTAATTTGATTGTTGTTGGTTATCCCTTGGCATTGTCAAGCACGTTGTACACATTGTTCTCGAAAAGCGCTTCATAAATAAACTTTATTATTATTATTATTAAACTAACTGTACTGAATACCTGCAGGCCTACTGCGAGGCCTACTGACCAGGTGGCTCTGTGGAGGACAGGAAGCCGGGAAGATTCCAGGAAACAACTCCTGCATCAACGGATAACGCTGTCCTCCAATCAGCAGGTCCCGGAGGGCCGCTCTCCTCCAATCAGCTCGTCCGGGAGGCCGTGCATCTGCAATCAAACATAAACACACACACACACACACACACACTGAAAGAGAGCCAACACCACGGCCAAGAGAACACAATTCATCACCTTCATCTCCACTTGAACACAACGTCGAGGCAGCTTCTGGAACACTGAGAGTGAGAGAGAGATAAAGAGGATTATGCTCGAAGAATATGATGATGAGCGTAACCTGGAAGACGCCCGTGTCCCAATAAGGCTGTTCTGAGATCAGATGGTCAGAGACGGTGGATGCTGGGAACTGAAGCTGGTGCGCTATAAGGCTGTTCTGAGATCGGACGGTCAGAGACGGTGGATGCTGGGACTGAAGCGGGTGCGCTCGTTATCCTCTGCAGCTGGCATGGCGCTCCTCCTATGGGCTCCTGGGACCACCGCGTTGGCGACCCTTGACCTGGGAGGCTTTTAGAGGGGCGGGGTCTGGAGGACACGCTTGACGACACGTACACACACACGCAACACGTATGCAATGGAAGAAGACGCTGGTGTCGCGGCGCAACACACTGATGTAAGGATCTGTCACCTGACCGCAAGTAACCCCCATTACAACCGCGAAAGCATCCGTGTCATAACTGTCATTTTAGATTTTTAAAGCTTCGTGCCGCACTACAGATGTGACTACATATTTTATTGTAAAAAAATATAATGTAATATGATGTTATGCTTTTATGCAATTAGCAGCTCATTGCTGTCCTGCCACTTGACCCATTTTGGGGCGGGAACCCCTTTTGGTGTTAGCATTATGCTATGCTTTAGCTATTGAAAAGTAGCAGATCTACAAGCTCATAGCGCGCCACCGAGTGGCGAGCTTGTAAGTCTGCTATTTTTGAAAAATCAAAACTTTTCCAGAAAACTGTCAGGGTTTAGAAGCCTTTTAAAAAAAATCCAAAATGGGTTAAATGTATATTTATTGTGAGCATCTATTCTAATCCCCCGTCCTCCTCAGGGCCTGAATGGTTTGTCCCATGACCCTAAACCAGAGGAAGGGACCACCAACGGACACTCCAACCATAAGTTTGTGAGTACGACATGTCACCTGAAGTGTGTGTGTGTGTGTGTGTGTGTGTGTGTGTGTGTGTGTGTGTGTGTGTGTGTGTGTGTGTGTGTGTGTGTGTGTGTGTGTGTGTGTGTGTTGGTGAGAGGTTTTTATGGCTGGGGTGGTGGAGGGTGAGCAGCAGTTTTAGGCCCATTTAGGCCTGACGTAAAAAATAAAAAAAATCTTCTAAATTCTGACAGTTCTCTGAAATACCTATGTTTTCTGTATCAGTGGTGCGCAATATTTCATGTCAAGGACCCCACAAATTATATGTAATTGGCCTCCGACCCCCGTCTGAAAATATGTTGTTCCAGGGACCCCCCCCCCCACCAGAAGCAAAGATTTGAGTTAAAAAAAATATATATATTCCAAATTTGTGCCACATTCTTCACGATTTTTCAAAAATAGCAGACCTACAAGGTCTGCTTGTAGATCTGCTATTTTTTACAATAGCTAAATTATAACATAATGTTTAAAACACCAAACGGGGTTCCCGCCCCAAAAAGGGTTAAAGACGCAAAAGACAAACGAGGAATGAGCAATGCAACTTCTCTCGGGTGTTATATCATGAAGTGAGTATGTGATTGGTTGAGATTCCTTAACGGAACGTGCTCTACGATTGGTTGAGTTCCCTGACAGAACTTGCTCTATGCATGTCTGTACCAAGCATGACGCTCATTAAAACCTCTAGTCTTGAAACGTGAAACAGACTTACAACCACTTTTTCCCCGGGCAAATCTTGAATTATAGGTTCAGACCGCTATAGAGCGTCGCAGTCCCGCCCCCCTTTCAGAACGACGAGTGGCCCAGGAAATAATTCCCGTTCATTTTCCCCATAGGCTTTTCATGGGGGTTTACGCCGCGGACAAAGTCAACTCGGCTCGTGACAAATCATGACAATAAACACAATGTTTTGGGGCCGATCAAATAATTAGTCGGAAGAAAAACAAAACAAAAAGTGTTGTAGATTCCTGCCTTCTCTTTCTTCTTCTTTCTAATTATTTGATCTGCCCAAAACATTGTGTTTATTGTCAGGATTTGTCACGAGCTGAGTTGGCATTGTCCGCGGTGTAAACGTCTTTAAATAAATACTTTTTGAAAAGCCTATGGGAAAAATGAACGGGGAATTATTTCCTGGGCCACTCGCCGTTCTGAAAGGGGGGCGGGACTGCGACGCTCTATAGCCCACTTGGAGAACCACTTATCTACAGTGTGACTGTGTGTGTGTGTGTGTGTAGATCATGAATGGAGTGCTAACAGCTCATAACATCCAGGACCACACCACCAGCGGTACGGCACCACTCTCATCCCTGCCCGTGAGTCTTTCCTTTGTTTTTCTTGTTTTGTTTCTCCTCCAGTTCACACATAGATTCGTGTTTCAACACTTACCGTCTTGGACGTCGGTGCGGCGGAGAGCTAGCTTTAGGGCCATTGTCCACACTCAAAATAATAATCTGTACATTCAAACGGATGCCAGGTCAACAAATGAACCTGGCATCTGTCTACATAACATATCTAAATTAAAGTGCAAGTGCTATGGCTAAGGTGCAGTATGTCGAAGTTATAGTCTTCAGATTACAGCGGAAAATTGAGTGTGTCTGTATTTCTAACTGCAATGGGGAGTTTCTTCCACAGTTCGGGAGTCGTGAGGGAGAAGAGTCTGGGACGTGTGGAGCGTTGTCCAGGGTATTTTAGGGAACGTTTACACAGCTTCCTGTGTTAGCTGGTCTTTATATCTTACCGAGAGTGCTCGCACCGTGCGCGCAACGTTTGTTGACGCCCATAACATTTGAAGTTGATGAATAACTGTTATGCAAATAATTGAGATTAACAATTTAATTGTGTTTTTGACATTGAACATTGGGAACATATGAATATAACTGGTGGTGTTGTTACCTCACAGATTTCAGCTCTGAAGCAGAATGGCCTGTTGCAGACACTGACCATGGGAGGGGAGGCGCCTAAAGCTGCAGGTAAGACACACACACACACACACACACACACACACACACACACACACACACACACACACACACACACACACACACACACACAGTACACACACACACACACACACACACACACACACACACACACACACACACACACACACCTCTCTCCTTTTAGTCTAGCGCTGTCCTCTGGGTGTCCTTCCCAGTGGAGATGGCTCCTTGTTTCCTAGATACATGACAGGCCTTGCAGGTCTGTACCTCCCTGGGGTCCCTGCAATGTGCCAGGCTACGTATCCTACAGTACAGTACAGTACAGTACAGTACAGTACAGTACAGTACAGTACAGTACAGTACTCGGACAGCACGCTGACACACTTTCTTGAGAATGAACTGGGCGTCCGTCAGTGGTGACGAAGGCCGTACCGTTGCAGCCTGGGTCGACGGCTACCTGTCACCAGTGTGCGCCGCAGCCGGTGAGTTGCGTTTGTACTGTGAGGGATTAAAGGGATAGTTCAGATTTTTTTAGACTCCATTAATATAGTGGCAACTGTATTAATTGATGTCCCGTGTCCCGTGGTGGGAGTTCTGCTCTGGTTTTGGTCAATAAAGAGCCATAAATGTCAAGACGTCTAATTGCCAATTAAGTACCGGATGCCACGGACGACAAGACGTCTTCCCTTGGGAATTAAAAAAATAAGAAAATCCTCTAATCTGGTGTACAGGTGATGATATGCACATTACATGCATAATAGAATTACAAATTCTTTCTTTTTTTGTAATGGGATAATTGGCACTCGAAGCCTAAACTGGGGACCACCAGGTGGCGCTGAAAGAGTAGTTCCGGTCATTTTTTGGGGGGCATAAGGGGCCACGCAGTAAAAGTAAATTAATCCACAAAACTAACGTCATTTGTATCGTTGACCCATTTCTAAAATATTAGCGCAACTTTCGTTCAACTTTGACCACTCTATCACATGGAACTATTTTTTGGGCGTAGTGATATGCACACAAAAAACATAGTTCCGTGTGATAGAGAGGTAAAAATGAACGAAAGTTGCACTAATATATTAGAAATAGTTCAACAATGCAAATTACGTTAGTTTTGTGGATTAATTTACTTTTACTGCATGGCCCCCTGTGCCCCCCACAAAATGACCGGAACTACTTTTTACTTTAACTTTAACTTTAACTTTTAACTTTAACTTTAACTTTAACTTTTACTTTTACTTTTAACTAATATTTCACCAAAACCAGAGCAGAACTCCCATCACGGGACTCGGGCAATCAGTTAATACAGTTGCAACCGCTATATTAATGGAAAGTATTTCATACAGCTTAAGTTAAAAAAATCTGAACCATCCCTTTAAAGTTCTCAGTCGCCACGACTGATTTCAGTCATTTGGATTCCATAGCAGTCTTCTATGGAAGCGTGTGGCGCAGGGGAAATAGCCGATCTACAAGTTCTCAATGCGACGCTCCTTACTGTAGGACTTGGCCATCCGAAATATTTCAGCGGTGAGATTTTATTTAGCTTTAAACCGTTCACCGTTTGCCCCCCTCTTGTTTTCTGTTCTGCCAGAGGAGGATTCTGAGCTGGAGAAAGCCAGAGAGGAGTGGGAGGCTGTGGAGTGCAACCAGCCAGGTGAGACACTACATCACACTGAAGTCTTGTTTAATTTAGAATGGCACTGAAGTCTTGTTTAATTTAGAATGGTACTGAAGTCTTGTTTAATTTAGAATGGCACTGAAGTCTTGTTTCATTTAGAATGGCACTGAAGTCTTGTTTCATTTAGATTGTACTGAAGTCTTGTTTCATTTAGAATGGCACTGAAGTCTTGTTTCATTTAGAATGGTACTGAAGTCTTGTTTCATTTATAATGGCACTGAAGTCTTGTTTCATTTAGATTGTACTGAAGTCTTGTTTCATTTAGAATGGCACTGAAGTCTTGTTTCATTTAGATTGTACTGAAGTCTTGTTTCATTTAGAATGGTACTGAAGTCTTGTTTCATTTAGAATGGTACTGAAGTCTTGTTTCATTTAGAATGGTACTGAAGTCTTGTTTCATTTAGAATGTACTGAAGTCTTGTTTCATTTAGAATGGTACTGAAGTCTTGTTTCATTTAGAATGGCACTGAAGTCTTGTTTCATTTAGAATGGTACTGAAGTCTTGTTTCATTTATAATGGCACTGAAGTCTTGTTTCATTTAGAATGGCACTGAAGTCTTGTTTCATTTAGAATGGCACTGAAGTCTTGTTTCATTTAGATTGTACTGAAGTCTTGTTTCATTTAGAATGGCACTGAAGTCTTGTTTCATTTAGATTGTACTGAAGTCTTGTTTCATTTAGAATGGTACTGAAGTCTTGTTTCATTTAGAATGGTACTGAAGTCTTGTTTCATTTAGAATGGTACTGAAGTCTTGTTTCATTTAGAATGTACTGAAGTCTTGTTTCATTTAGATTGTACTGAAGTCTTGTTTCATTTAGAATGGCACTGAAGTCTTGTTTCATTTAGAATGGCACTGAAGTCTTGTTTCATTTAGAATGGCACTGAAGTCTTGTTTCATTTATAATGGCACTGAAGTCTTGTTTCATTTAGATTGTACTGAAGTCTTGTTTCATTTAGAATGGCACTGAAGTCTTGTTTCATTTAGATTGTACTGAAGTCTTGTTTCATTTAGAATGGCACTGAAGTCTTGTTTCATTTATAATGGCACTGAAGTCTTGTTTCATTTAGATTGTACTGAAGTCTTGTTTCATTTAGAATGGCACTGAAGTCTTGTTTAATTTAGAATGGCACTGAAGTCTTGTTTCATTTTTTTTAACTCTTTAATGCTCTCCTCAAGCAGCTCTCCTCAGCGAGGACAGCGGTCCAGTCCCTCTCATCTCCTTCAACGAGGCTCTGCAGCATTTCCAGACCACAGACTTTGGAGACGTCCTGGTAAGATGACATAGAAATCTGTTAACCCATTCTGACCTGAGATCAGATTCTAAAAATGTCTTCTACATCCTGACAGTTTTCTGAAAAAGCTATGTTTCTATGTCAGTCGTTCTTCGACTTTTCAAAAATAGCAGACCTACAAGCTCGTAGCGCGCCACTCGGTGGCGCGCTATGAGCTTGTAAGATGACCTGGTAAGATGAGAAAGAGAAATGTATTCTGTTAAGGACGTCCTGGCAAGGGCAGGAGCAAACCATGCCTACTTAAGAGACCATTTGTAGGATTTGGAGTCCATTGCGCTAATGAAGTCTGTGCCTCTTCAGTCTTTGGTGGGGGTGCAGTACTTAGTTTAGACAGTTTTTGGTTTAGACTATAGTCATTGGTTAGACCAGTCATTAGTCCTATACAACTACAACCTATCTCAAACCCTCGCCCTAAACCTAACCTCCCACAGGGGCAGCACACCTAAACCTAACCTTAACCCATGTCTAACCAATGACTAGTCTAAACTAAGTATGCACCCCTTTGGTAGAGCTCTCGCCTTTGGACCCCAAGTTCACGGGTTCGATCCCGGGCACCGCCACCTTGGTGTATGAGAGGCACGGCTTGGCGTGTGGCAAGTCGTGAGGGAAGTACTGGGAGCTGATTGTAGGTGTGGTGGCGCAGCCACCCCAGCAATCCCATCTCCCGGGAGGCTCTGTCTAGTAGGGCTGGGCGATATGACGATATATATCGTATTTTCGATAGAAAATGTCTATCACGAAAAAAAAGCTATATCGCTTATATCGCCGTTTCGCTTTACGGCAGTATTTTACGTCACAGCGCTTATATACGGCATGCCCAGCAGCCCACCGCGCGCACTGAAAACAGTGAGCCAACACCTTTCGGATGTCTTCTCTATTATATACTCTAAGGCCAACACGACCACAACACAAGCCGAGGTGGTGCTTGCACCTAAAAGAGGGAGATGATGATGATGGCTGACGAGATTCAGAGCGGTGTAAGGGGCACGTTCGGAAATACCACACCGGAGCGAACTCATCTATCAGTTTGCATTGCACAGTGCGCCTAGTGCGCTATTTCCGAACGCGCCCTAAAGTAACCGGTCATTCACTGTTATAAATGCAGGTTTCATGTTGGGTCAAATTGATAAATTGCGTGAGCCACGCATGTTTTACACAGTTGAACAATAAGCTTGTCCGTCGTCGGGTGCACTGCAAACTTCTTCCAAGACGAAGACGTTCCTCTTACCTGTGCAGTCCTCCTGCTGCGTCACGCGTGTCTGTCTTGTTTTATTGTTCCAAATAAATTATTCCATTTGAAAAGTCCTTAATTCAGCAACAGCTTACAACAACAACACAAGACGCTGACTTTGTTGTGATCATCAAAAAAAAAGGAAAAGAAAAAGCCCCACTCGTCCCAGACTCCCATATACGCACAGCTGTGGGCATGGAGAGTTGACGACAAGATCGCGTTCTCTCTCACTCTCTCTCACTCTATCGCCTGTAGTCAATTAAACATCGTTAAGCTGCCCAACGTCTTTAACAAACTAAACTATAACTACAACAGAACATGTTGATTCCCTATACAGAGCTTAAAGGTATATTCAGTGATTTCACTCAAAAAACCTTAGGTTTCGTTTTTGGCTGTGGGACCCAGCCTTTCGTCCAATCAGGATAGAGAGTCAAAAACGAAACCTAAGGTTTTTTGACCCCCAGGGGTTAACTGGGGACAGGGAGGAACTCCTGATATGGTCAGCACACTCTATAGTAGGGAGGATTATCACAACAAAACAAAAAAAGAAGTGATATTTGAATTAAGTGAAATCACTGAATATACCTTTAAATGAACTGAAACAACTGTAGTGACAAACTGTGACATGAGATATTTATTTTTTCCTTAAGCCAATTTAATGCAGACACAGGCCTGTACTTCTGTGTCTGAATGGCAACGTCTTATTTCTTTCTTTTTTCTTTTTAATTGTCATAATAATAATTATTATTAATAATACTAATAAAACTTTATTTGTATAGCACCTTTCATGACATGAAATGCAGCTCTCAAAGTGCTTTACAGAGCAATGGAGAAAAAAAGAAAAGCAAGGCAACGACATTAAAAAACAAGCAGTGATGCAATACAGTGAGGACATGAATAACAAAAAATAAAAGATCAATTAAAAGCAATGTTGTAGAAGTGGGTCTTGAGCTGTGCTTTAAAAATGTCTACAGAGGCTGAACAATTGAGTTCAGCCTCTAATTATTATTATATACATTTTATTTTGTAATATTTTTGTACTTGCTTTGGGCCTGTCTGTGCATGGGAAGGGCATCAGTATTATATTCATATAAGTAGACTGGATAATGTGAATTTAATTGTTTTTTGAGTGGTGCAACCATTATAGACAGCTATGTGTGTCCCTGTCCCTGTATCCGAGCACGGAAATAGCATAACTATTGTCACCACCAAGTGTCACTGTTGTGCAGCCTAACACAGACAGAGGCCAGGGAGGAGAGCTTGTACAGTACAGTACAGTACAGTACAGTACAGTACAGTACAGCCCAAGTACAGTAAAGTACTCGACCTGAACAAAAATCAATTCTTTTAGATAAAAAAATAGGTATCGTAAAAAATATGCTATATCGTGAGTATATCGTTATCGTGATAAAATAAATTCTATATCGTGATATGAGATTTTGTCATATCGCCCAGCCCTACTGTCTAGCACATTGTAACAGGGACAGACTCCTGACAATAAAGCCACTCCCCGAGTCCCCGACCTACTTCTTCTATCCAGACTGGAATTCCATCAAATATCAACGGCACAAATAAAAAAATGGAAACCCACAAAGTGATTTTCTTTTGAGAATCTGAATTTGAACCACATCCTTAGTATGGCAGTAGTGGCATTTGTTTTCTTATTTTTGTTAAAACCTTTGCAAAGTGAGCGTTCATTGTGATATGATACTGTTAAATATGGAACTTAACCCATTAAAAAAAACCGAAGAACGACTGACACAGAAACATAGCTTTTTCAGAAAACTGTCAGGATCTAGAAGACAATTTTATAGAATCTGATCTCAGGTCAGAATGGGTTCAAGGATACCATTGATCCAAGCCGGGAAACACGATCGCTTGATTGATGAAAAGCCAATCTGACCACTTAACACTTGTTAGAAGCACTGACTGAGGCTTTATTTTATTAACCTTGTGTGTGTGTGTGTGTGTGTGTGTGTCGCTCCCCCCCCCCCCCCCCCCCCCCCCCCCCCGCAGAAGAACATCCAGCCCACCATTCACAGGACGGGTCTGGCGGCCATCACACATTTCCTGTTCGGCCCTCCGCGGCTGCACCGAGAGCTGTCGGAGGAGAGAGACCTGGTGTTCGCCATCGCACAATGTGAGTCCAGTCCATTACGTACACAGTACCACTCACCTGGTTTTACTATAGGACTGTTTCTCACGCGCCTCTTAATGTCTTCTTAATTGTCTCGTGTGTGTGTGTGTGTGTGTGTGATCTTGATCTGCTATATTTAGCTCCTGGGTTAATTATTTTTATTTATTATCCTGGCGGTTTGACTGAAGCATTATGAAGCATTGACTGACTCGGTTCGGGGCTCGGGTCTTCAGTTCCGGGGCGCACCCGTGCCACCCTAGTCTAGACCCAATATTATTCTCCTCACAGAAAAACTTCTGTGACCCAGGGGATGAACGAGTGACGTCAGGACGTCCGTACTGCTATAGTAATACATTGTGTGTGTGTGTACGTGTGTGTGTGTGTGTGTGTGTGTGTGTGTACGTGTGTGTGTGTGTGTGTGTGTGTTGTCCAGGCTCTCTGGACAACAGCCAGATGGTCCACATGCGTGTTCTGCAGACCATCTATAAGAGGCTGCTGGGCAGCAGGATGGACTGCCCTCGCTACGGAGAACACTGGGAGAACATCGGCTTTCAGGGTCAGCATCTCTCTTCGGTAGCAGTTCACTACTGCACTCACACCGTTCTTCTAAATCACTAGTTCTCACACTTTTTCGTGCCAAGGACCACTCCCACCACATCTGCTATTTTCAAAAATAGCAGATGTACAAGTGGCGTTTGAACCGTGGGTCATAAAATCAACTCCCTCAACTCCCATTTGGGCCTAGATAGATTTTCTGCCACTTAAAAACACACTTTTAGCTCCTACTCCTACAGATCTTGTCCAAATCTCACAAATAATGGCATGCGTGCCTTTCGATAAAAATCATGAACGAAAACGTCCATTCGACGCCAATCACTCAACAAATCACCGAAAGCATTTTCAATTTGACCCAAAAGGGTCGCCAACAAAATGTGCAAAAACGGTTTTGATGCAGTCAATTTCTTACAAACAAAACACCATGTGTCACAAACGCCGGATCCGATCGGCACCAAATATGTCCTCCCAGTGTAATGTGGCGCCTGTGTGTGTGTGTGTGTGTGTGTGTGTGTGTGTGTGTGTGTGTGTGTGTGTGTGTGTGTGTGTGTGTGTGTGTGTGTGTGTGTGTGTGCGTGTGCGTGTGCGCGTGCACTGTGTAGGTGCGGATCCGGCCACAGACCTGCGTGGAACAGGCTTCCTGGGCCTCATGCACACACTGTACTTTGTGATGGACCCCGAGACTCTGCCGCTGGCCAGGGACATCTACAGGCTGTCACTGCATCCCTCACAGGTGAGGTGACGACCTCCTCCGTTATCCCATTCTGACCTGAGATCAGATTCTAAAAAATGTCTTCCGCATCCTGACAGTTTTCTGAAAAAGCTACGTTTCCATGTCGGTCGTTCTTCAATTTTTCAAAAAAAATAGCGGACCTACAAGCTCGTAGATCTGCTATTTTTCAATAGCTAAAGCATAGCATAATGCTAACACCGAAAGGGGTTTCCGCCCCAAAATGGGTTATCCTATTACAGTGGTTCTCAAAGTTTTTCATGTCGTGGACCCCTGAGTTGACACTTATTAGCCCGCGGACCACCATTTGAAAAGATATGTCAGGGACCTCCATTTAGAGAAGACTTTTATACACTGATTCTCAAACATTTTAATTTCTATGACTTGAATTAAGCTATGGGTCCCCATTTAATGGCATTTCCATCTCTGGCACCCCAATTTATATTGAAAAAGCAATGTTAAATTAACTCTAAGAGTGAATTATGTATTTACACAGGTGGTATTCTACTATATAAATTAAAAACTATGCAAACAACATTACATAATATACTTTTAGCTGTTGTAAGTAGCGTACAGTAATTCCATTTAGTATCCTCGTGTCCATGTTGTACTGTGTCGTTCCAGAACTTTCCTTTCAGCGTGATGTCAATCAACATGACACGTATCGCCCTGCACGTGCTCAGAGAGGAGGCCTTATCCAAGTGAGTCACCAACACAAAAGCATGCAGTACTAAGTCATGTTGCCATGTTAGGTAACCATGATAGATACATTAACAAACACTGTCTGGGGTGTTCACAAAAGCCTGAGTAGGTCTACGTTAAAATGTTGGAAGTGGCACAGTCGGTAGTGCCGTCGCCTCACAGCTAAAAGATCCCAGGTTTGATTCCCGCCAGGGGGCGTGTTCTCTCCTCCGCGTCATCAGCACCCATACCCTATAGGTGGGGTTGGCGAAAGGGCCTTTCTGTAAATTTCTAATTATTAGGTGTAAAAAACATATCGTCATTACGTCACCATCGAAAACCAATTACACTCTGGCATTGGGTCCTTTAATCCACATATTTTCTTACGTCATCATTGAGAGCTAGTTATACATATACTATGTATATGTAATTTGTAAGTTGATTAGCGGTATACTGTGGTTACTTTGCGCCTACGCACCGTCCCAGCCAACCCGCCACTTTTGATGCGTATGCACCGTCCCAGCAAATTGTGCCTGATACGGCAGGGGTGCCAGATTACATACATGTATACACAGGAGCATTACCTTTAATCCTCCCAACACTAAAACATATCGTCATTACGTCACCATCGAAATCCAATTACACTCTGGCATTGGGTCCTTTAATCCACATATTTTTGACGTCATCACTGAGAGCTAGTTATACGTATACTATGCATATGTATATGTTGCTGGGACAGTGCATACGCATAAAAATTGGCGGGACGGCTGGGACGGTGCATACGAGTCCCGCGGCGAAACTAGTACTTGCGCGCTCTGCTTGCTCAAGTAGTAATTGATGTTTTTCATTCTTGTTGCACAGTAGTTATCTGGCGCAGAGCCAGTGAACTTAACAACCTGTTGTGTTCTGTGGTTATGCGGTGTAGGGCCAGTGAACATAAAGGGTAAGACCACTTTTTTGGAGGTTTGGGTTGTTTTCTTACCTTATTATGGTCAACCTAGTCCAGTCCAGGAGTTATTTCGCTCCATTGTGCAGTTTTATAGAAAATAACTTTATAAAAATACCAGCCCAATGAGCCCATTGACTTACATTGTCGCGGGGAAACAGCTCTCAAAGTCACTCTTTTAGCACATGAACGAACGCAACAAAAGCTGATTCTGACAGTTTATGACATCAGAAAAACTCATGAGGTTTTATTTTCATGTTTTAACGTATATTTATAAAGGTACTATTTTGTTTGGAGAGACACTGAAGCTGCAATGCGGTCTTCCGTTTCCGGTTTCATTTGTAAACAAGGAAGCACGCTGGCTGCCTGTGTTGTACGCTGAGAGCACCCAATCCATCTGCAGTCGAGCAGTACCCCCGACACAGACACCCACGGCAAGTTTGTAGGCTTACGATACTTTTAGAACGGAGGATGAAGTGCGCTGTTCCAGATTGTTGCAGTTAGAGTTGGACCAATCGGATCGTAGTACCGCGTCACGTGAAAACAGAAGTGATTCGGTTGGCGTAAGCATACCTACCAGATCTTCTTTCTACACAAATTAGTCAAAACAAGACAACGTTGAAATGTTTTATTAAAAATAAAACCACATGAGTTTTCCTGATGTCATAAGCTGTCAGAATCAGCTTTTGTTGCGTTCGTTCATGTGCTAAAAGAGTGACTTTGAGAGCTGTTTTCTATAAAACTGCACAATGGAGCGAATTAACTCCTGGACTGGACTAGTTTGACCATAATAAGGTAAGAAAACAACCCAAACCTCCAAAAACGTGGTCTTACCCTTTAACAACCTGTTGTGTTCTGTGGTTATGCGGTGTAGGGCCAGTGAACTTAACAACCTGTTGTGTTCTGTGGTTATGCGGTGTAGGGCCAGTGAACTTAACAACCTGTTGTGTTCTGTGGTTATGCGGTGTAGGGCCAGTGAACTTAACAACCTGTTGTGTTCTGTGGTTATGCGGTGTAGGGCCAGTGAACTCTATGTTGTGTGGTGTTGTGTTCTGTGGTTATGCGGTGTAGGGCCAGTGAACTTAACAACCTGTTGTGTTCTGTGGTTGTGCGGCGTAGGGCCAGTGAACTATATGTTGTGTCGTGTTGTGTTCTGTGGTTGTGCGGCGTAGGGCCAGTGAACTATATGTTGTGTCGTGTTGTGTTCTGTGGTTGTGTGGCGTAGGGCCAGTGAACTATATGTTGTGTCGTGTTGTGTTCTGTGGTTGTGCGACATAGGGCCAGTGAACTATATGTTGTGTCGTGTTGTGTTCTGTGGTTGTGTGGCGTAGGGCCAGTGAACTATATGTTGTGTCGTGTTGTGTTCTGTGGTTATGCGGCGTAGGGCCAGTGAACTATATGTTGTGTCGTGTTGTGTTCTGTGGTTATGCGGCATAGGGCCAGTGAACGATATGTTGTGTCGTGTTGTGTTCTGTGGTTGTGCGGCGTAGGGCCAGTGAACTGTTGTGTCGTGTTGTGTTCTGTGGTTATGCGGCGTAGGGCCAGTGAACTATATGTTGTGTCGTGTTGTGTTCTGTGGTTATGCGGTGTAGGGTCAGTGAACTATATGTTGTGTCGTGTTGTGTTCTGTGGTTGTGCGACGTAGGGCCAGTGAACTATATGTTGTGTCGTGTTGTGTTCTGTGGTTATGCGGTGTAGGGTCAGTGAACTATATGTTGTGTCGTGTTGTGTTCTGTGGTTATGCGGCGTAGGGCCAGTGAACTATATGTTGTGTCGTGTTGTGTTCTGTGGTTATGCGGCGTAGGGCCAGTGAACTATATGTTGTGTCGTGTTGTGTTCTGTGGTTATGCGGCGTAGGGACAGTGAACTATATGTTGTGTCGTGTTGTGTTCTGTGGTTATGCGGCGTAGGGCCAGTGAACTATATGTTGTGTCGTGCAGGGAGTGTAATCGTCGGCAGCAGGTGGTGGGCGTGCTGAATGAGTTCTACGTCGCCACGTACCTGCACCTGTACCAGCTGTGGAAGAGCCAGCACAAGACAATCTCTGACTCCGGCTTCGTTCTCAAAGGTAAAACACAAAACACAAGACCCAACCCGGAGCTTTTTGCTGCCCTTTCACTTTTTTTTGCCGTCGGGGAAGACGCGTCTTGATTTTTACTTTTTGTGTATTCTTTTGTCGTAAAACGATTTTTACCCTACTTGATAACCGTATCACACACAAGTATATAAGAAAGAAATAGCAGAGCTTGTCGATCTGTTATTTATGAAAAGTAAAAGCGGCCATGTCTTCCCGGCACCCCAGAGCTCCTATTTTGAAGGAATCCCGGGGCTGATTGTGTTAAAAAATCACACCCGTGTGAACCCCCCCCCCCCCTCTCTCTCTCTCTCTCTCTCATTAGCAGGCAACGGTGCAGCACTATCTCTCTCTCTCTCTCTGTTTCTGGCACAACAGCGCCACTTTTGCCCCTACTGGTACTCATAGTCACATAGTCACACACATAGTCACTAGGGATGTCAGTAACGGATAGTTTCCCAACCGGTTACCCGTTAGGATTAACCGGTTCATTACCGGATAGTGGTTGATTTTTTTCTTTTTTTAATAGGCTACCCCAAATGTAATATGCATGTATAGCAGGCTACATAATTAAAGTTGGTAGACGAATGGCATACATTTATTTATGCTCCTTTTATAAAAGACAAACAAAAAAGCAACATTTAACAATATAAATAAATTGTTGTAGGCTTCTGGCTTAATCATCAATAAACAACGCATCGCATCTGCATGATGCATGCATCTGCGCGTCTACAGTACAGAGGTCCGCCGGTTCTAGTCCAACAAAACATAAATAAATCCAGTCCAGATCCGAGCAACCTATACCTATAAAGCCACTGGACGCATGGGCTAAGCCTTTTTTATTATTAAGGAAGATCAGCATGCATGTCACCGTGTTCCGTTTGTTGACTTTTCGCTGACGAGAAAACCCTCAAACATCGATAGCACATGGCTAACTTTTGATAGCCGTAAGCCGTGCCAGTGTGGAGACGGATAGGAGGAGAAGGAGGAGGAAGCGGCAGCGGCGGCTGTAAACGTTCTCCCTCCAGGCCAAATGGCCAATAATGGATTTAATAATGTAGGTCTCTGCATTGATACGGTCGACATGTGTTCATCTCGTCTCGCTGTCACTCGCTTACATTTTGACTACCGCAAAGCTACCGTTGTAACTTGTAGCCAACTAGCCATTGAAGTACAACAGAGAACGGGGACATTGAGGGGGCAGAAAACAGAGCCCGAGCGCTGTTCATGCAGCCTGGAGTGCGACAAGCTGGGCGGCGCAAATAGCAATTTTAGGCATGTGTGCAACATGACAACTGTTTTAAAGTATTGTACAGTGACAACTACAGTCTCTGTAATGTTTATGTTGTACTATTACTAAAAACGATCTAAAATAAAGGGATTTAAGATCAGAACACGCATTTATTATTATGCAAATTAACCGTTAAAGCTGATAAAAATATCCGGATGTTTCTTAACGGTCGGCTAACCGGTTAACCGGTTAACCCCTGACATCCCTAATAGTCACATAGGTGAACACGGACATTGCTGTTCCTCGGAGCGGTTGCGCCACTCAAAAAAAAGCTCTATGGTGGTGTGTTTCTCTCTCCTGCCAGAGGTGGAGCTGTTTGCCAAAAAGAACCCCAAGCTGATGCTCCGTCGTCTGGAGCTCTTCCTGAAGGAGAGGCGTTCGGGCGGAGGAGGACCCTCCCCGGACCCCCCCCAGGGGGCCCCCCAGCCTTCTCCCAGCCTGGGCGGGGCCCGGCCCGCCGCGCTGCAGCAGGGGACCAAGAGAAAAGAGATGCACTTCACCGGAGTGTGTGACCTACAGCCTGACATGGAGGGAGAGGCCAGACTCATCTGACCTTAGTCGGAGAGGGGTGTGCGTGTGCATTTGCATTACTATACTTGTGAGCATAATATAATTTCAGAAGTAGACGTTTTGGCTACAACCTTCCTGGTCCGCACAAGAGAAATGGTTAATGGAGACTTTTAGAGTTGGGGTTTTAACAATCCCAACCAAAGTCTCTGGGTTGGGTTTTAGGGTTAAGATTAGACATTAAGAAGGTTAAAGGACAACTTAATACTTAGTTGCATCCTTTGCATTGCGGGGGGCATGCATCGAACAATAAGCAGGTCTATAGATTTATTTTCCGGTGAGCGCAACTATGCACCAAAATCAGGTTTAGAGGTTGAAGAACGGCAAAAGAAATGCTTACAAATGCACTTTATAAAATTGCCATCGTTAAAATGTCTTCACAATTATAGTAATGCAAACGCGTTTCCGTGTGCTGTCATGGGAACACGTCTATCAGTATGTGTGTGAGGGTCTCTCTCTCTCTCTCTCTCAGAGAGAATGAACGTGGATTCCACTAAGCCCTAACATAGAACCTGCTGTCTGGAGCACTGCACTTTGATCTGCCCGATCAGGGGTCACTCCGAAGGAGAGAAAAAAGGCTTTGAAAAAAGAGAATAGACACAAACACGCACACAATCCAGGATGTCCCAAAACGAAGAGAAAGAGGGCGTTTGCACTTTGCTGTGGATTCAGTGGGTATAATGGAAGCCAAATCGGTATAGCTGCCAAATTGTAGCCTGGAATCCAGCCTGATTCGCTACGTTTGTCTTTTTCTCACTTCGCCACTCAGTCTGACCAAGGGGCCTATTTTGACTCGTATTTTCCATTACATAGGCATGTCAGGAAGCAACCTGAGTTTTATATTGGACAACACAATATATTGCAACACTGGTCTCCGCACACAGACCGACCGACCGGAAGCCACAAGTCGTTTTCTCTCGTCTGGGCACGGACTGTATAGGAGGCAGACTGTGTGAAGCTAAGTGAGAGAAAAAAAGCAGTCTGGAATGGATCCCAGGCTAGCCAAAATGTGTGCGGTCAGAAAGAGCACCTGCCTATATAACGGTCCATGATGACTTCCTCTGTGTCTCCGAGCAGGAACCTATCGCTGTTCTAAAAGCCTTCTGAAGCAACCTGAATCCTAAATCCTTCCTGTTCTGGAAAATCTGACGCGAACGACGCCTTCCGTGTCCCCGGATTATGGTCGAAAGAAATTGGCCACGATGCTCTTTTAAAGGTTTTCCGAACGCCGCCATGGACTCCCTTTGCATTCTCTAGAGGCTATATGGAGACATGTGTCTGTCGGCTGGCCGTTCCCCTTCAGGTGTCTGCGGTGGGTGGGGGGTGGGGGTGTGGGGGGGGGGGGGGGTGGGTGGTCTGACAGGACTCCCTTCAAATATATGGATATATATTTTAAGATAATTATTTAAAAAAAAGCAACTCTTTTTTCTTTTTTTTTGTCCTTTCCAAAAGGATTGCAGTCATAGTTGAGGTTGCATTGTTAGTTATCAGAGCATGTATGAAAAGCACTTCAGAACCTTTTTTCTTTTTTAGTTTTTTGCTGAACTGTTGAGGGGAGAAAGACCTCTCTGTGGTGGTTCTCAACCACCAGAACCTTCAGACTCGTCTTTGACTCATGAACGCGTCTTTGACTCTGTGACCTTCAACCACACCACAGTCAAAAACGTGAGTCCATGTGTGTCTCTGTTGGATTCTGTCCTGGCTAGAGTCAAAGTTCTGCTTTTGGGCTTTCTATACATTCCATTATAGAGCATGTGATTGTAATGTTTTTTTGACCAATTAAACGTTAATATTATTGTTTGTGTGTGCGTGCGTGCGTGCGTGTGTGTGTGCGTGTGTGTGTGTGTGTGTGTGTGTGTGTACGTGGTATGTATGGTTGTCAAGAGAGTGCCTGTCCACATAGATCTATGGCACAGTATGCAATCCCAGCTCTCACTCAAATCGATAATCAAAAAAACTATTGTGCTGTTTGGCAATTGAATACCCTGTGTGTGTGTGTGTGTGTGTGTGTGTGTGTGTGTGTGTGTGTGTGTGTGTGTGTGTGTGTGTGTGTGTGTGTGTGTGTGTGTGTGTGTGTGTGTGTGTGTGTGTGTGTGTGTGTGTGTGTGTGTGTGGGGGGGGGCATGGCAGTAACTGACTCCAGTTGGGGATGTTTCTGTGAGGCACATGATAAAAACCAGCTACAGTCGGTTGTGGGAAAAGTACTCAAATGTTTTACTTAAGTAAAAGTATTAATACTGCACTATAGAAATACTGTTACAAGTAAACGTCCTGAATTCAAAACGTGCTGGAGTAAAAGTAAGTAAGCTTACAGAAGATGGACGAAATGTACAGTATATAGCCGGGTTGAAGTGGTTAATGTACAGTATATATAGCCGGGTTGAAGTGGTTAAATGTATGTTTTGTAATAATGTATCTCATGACTTTCCACCACTGGCTACAGTTCTGTATACCTGCTCCGTCGACAGGCTACATGGTACTGTAAAGAAAGAAAATGATTGTAAAGCGTATAATTTTGCCTGACAAATCCGACGGTGGCTGGTTGTTGTCTTGTGCCGAGGTGACACGTAGCCCCCCCCCCCCCCCCCCCTCTCGTGTCATTGTGTAGTGTAGCATCGTTCAGGTAGCACTAGTACTGTTAGCGTCCTCCTCTAGGCTCGTCCTCGTTAAGCTCGTTAATGATGTCACACGTCTCTCCTCCAGTCTGTGGCCAACCGTTTGTCGAGTCACGCACGGACCGCCCAGGGACCCGCACCAGGGGGTCCATAATGGGCCCTTAACGGGCCTGGAACTCTTGAGAGTTGCGGGACACAAAATAAACAAATAATCTGGGTAAAAATGGGGGTGAAATTTTAAAAAAGTTTGAGAATCACTGAACTAAACTTCTACCGGAAACCCCAATCCTCAGCGTTGCCGGCAGAGGTATACGATCGGTTAACCCCATTCTGACCTGAGATCAGATTCTAAAAAATGTCTGTTTGAAAATGACAGTTTTCTGAAAAAGCTGTGTTTCTATAATTATGTCAGTCGTTCTTTGATTTTTCAAAAATAGCAGACCTACAAGCTCGTAGCGCGCCACTCGGTGGCGCGCTATGAGCTTGTAGATCTGCTATTTTTTAAATGGCTAAAGCATAACGTAATGCTAACACCAAAAGGGGTTCCCGCCTAAAATGGGTTAATGATTTCCGATTCTCTTAGCGGTTTAGGTTTCTTAATTCCCGTCCCTAAACGAGGAGCTCCCTGTCGTCTATGGTGGGCTGCCAAAAATCGGTGCCCGGAACGAACGGAGCTTTATTGGCCCTATTCAGACGGCGGCCATTTCGCTTTTTTTTTATTTCATACCAGTACGGTGTAGGGCTGGGCGATACGACTTCAAATCAATATCACAATTATTTCACACCTTTGCTCCGATTACGTGCTTTAAGTGGTTTATCAGATCAGACTAATCAATTTTGTTGATAATATATGATATAAATGGCGTTAAAAAAAATCAATCACAAAAAAAAAAAACTTCCTTCTCGATGAATCAAGTTAACCTACGTGACCAAAGGATTAAGTTTGTTATATTTCCTTTTCCGATATGTTTTGGGTTAATTTGCCAGTGCAAAAGCTCCGCTGTGTGAACATGGTCAGTGCAGGGTAGATGGAGTGCTGGTTGAGCTTCACTTCCTATTGACATGGTTGTCTTCTGCTTCATGTCATTCTGCCACAAAAGGCCTCCTTTTCCATGTTTGGAACCGAGCTTGATTTGAGCCCCCGAAACATTGACCAATACACAACGCAAGAAGGCCTGTATGGATGTATATGAAATGTTGGCTTGATATTTAATCTACAACGTCATCGACGCAACCTACCAATTTGTCGCCATCCATTATTTTTGCCGAGCGTTTGAGTTGATCAGCAGAATTTGCACTCTTTTCAGAATGATGATGATAATGCGGGGGGGGGGGGGGGGGGGGGGGGGGATCCAACCGAGATCAGATTCTAAAAATGTCTTCTTACATCCTGACAGTTTTCTGAAAAAGCTATGTTTCTATGTCAGTCGTTCTTCGATTTTTCAAAAATAGCAGACCTACAAGCTCGTAGCGCGCTATGAGCTTGTAGATCTGCTATTTTTCGATAGCTAAAGCATAACATAAATGCTAACACCAAAAGGGGTTCCCGCACCCAAAATGGGTTAAGGCGATTTCATCCTCCGTTGTCAACTGAATAAAAGTGTCTCTTCACACTTTTGTAGTGTTGAGACCAAGTCTTTCACCACAGTGGTTCATGGTCTCAGAGCCCCCTCGGCCCCTTCTACGCTCTCTTGTTCACGTGATCTTATGTTTTAGTTTTTCATTTGAGGACGACGTCACCCATTTTCAACCTGTATCTTTATACAATTGGTCCTCACTACTAATGCTCATTTTTAATATGGTACCATTTTTGTCCATTCGTGTCTCAGAGCAGGGCTATATAGACGGTTCAGAAACCAGTGGCAGCATCAATGGGGAATCCAAGCTAATAGAAACGGCAGGCTTTATATTCCTGGAACGTTAGCATTGCCGTTGTTCTTGTGTAACTAAAAACAAAACAAAAATAAATGTGAAATATTGTTTGAAAAAAAAAAATCCCCCCTCCTCTCTCTCTCTGTCTCTCTCATTAGCAGGCAACAGTACAGCACTATCTCTCTCTGTTTCTGGCACAACAGCGCCCCTACTGGTACTAATAGTCATACTCATTAACGTCACATACATAGGCGTTACATACATAGGACACGGACATTGCTGTTCCTTGGACCACTCAAAAAAAAATGAAAAAAATATATATCTGTCTAAAGATGATGTCACTTGTAGGTGTGTTTCTGAAGTGACCACAGCCCTACTATGAGAATGAGACTGTGTGCGTTCGGAAATGCGCCCTGAACGCACTGGTGTGCTCTCTTGTCGTTCGTTTATTCAGTGCACTCGGTGCGTTGTCGTTCGAAAATCCAGTGCGCTGCGCACCGGGTGTGCCGAGTGCCCGCACTGAGCGACCCTACCCTGAAGCTGGGGTTGTGCGGTGTGACTGCGTCACAGCTGTGGTCGTTCGTAAATAAGGCACACTGAACGCACTCTGTGACGTCACCGCCCACCACACTCGACAAACAGACCACATTCCCGGTGCGCATTTCCGAACGCACCCGCGGTCGGAGTAGAAATACATTGTAGCATTTTATCATGAACATTAGTGGGGACTAATTATATGAAGGTAGTTTGACATTTGGTGAGGTTGTCCTTTAGGTAGGTCTATTTTTGTTTGTGTGTGAATAATCAGGCGAGCAGGACGAGTGTATGTGAATCAGGATGTTTTGTAAATAGAGAATAAATGATTGTAACTGTATGATTGTAGGTCGGGCATTATTACTGAAACACCTTTCTTACCTCAATACTCTAGACCTCTCTCTCTCTCTCTATTCTCTCCATCTCTGTCTCTCTCTCTTTACCCCGACGTGTGAGGCGACTTAACAGACTCTCGGTTGTATTTTGACGTTTATATTTGACGTCCTGTCGTGACTTATGCCTCGTGTCGTTCAAATCGCACGTATCTATCGTGGTATATTCAACACCCTGAATCGTTGCGTAATAATAAACGGTCTAACACGTGAGCCGGTTTGGCGTTGCGTGTGTACTATTGCAAAACAGACTTACACATTAAAACGTAATGTAATCTAGGCCCACACACACACACACATAGACACATTTATGCTGTGATATTCCACAGAACGCATGATCAAACCATCTTTAATTAAAGATAATTGGTTGACGATGGTTTACCATTACTTTCACCAGCAAAATAAAAAATGTCAAAGTTCATCAATGGATTCAATATAAATATGATATAATAATGTAATATATCGCTATCTTATATACAGGTTTCTGTTCAACTGTCACAATATTAAGTTCCATGGAATCTCTTTGTGTGTGTGTGTGTGTGTGTGTGTGTGTGTGTGTGTGTGTGTGATATACTCTAAAAGGGGCATGGTCAGATGTATAGCTTCCTGGGTTAGCTCGGTAAACACAATCACTTCCTGTTGCTTTATATGAAGTTCTACTGTCGCTGTCGTCTTGTCCCTAAAAAACTAACAAAAAAACAAACATTTGACTACCTTGATTGTAGAAGCCCTATTTTATAATGAGAGTTATTTCAGAGATAATATGTGCTGGTGTAAATTACATTGTATTATTGTATCGAGAAAGAGAAATAAATAAATGCCATTTAAGAGTTTTGCGTCTTGTGTTTGTGGATGTGAAACACACCCTAGGCCTAGGGGTTGTCACCAGTTATGCACTAGAAAATTAAGTAAAGCACAACGGTTTGATTGATTGATTGACGTATTTATTAAGTTTTCAGAATTACAGTAAATTTCAAGCACAACTCAATACAAAAACTGTTCACTATGAGTGGACGACCCAATAAAGCCACTACACTTGTTTAGAGGGTCCACCTTGTTCAATTCAGTAGATTATTATTACCTGATCAATGTGACTACATTAGTTTCTTAAACAAACAAACAAAAAAACTCAAATGTGACAGGTACCTGCTGTTTTCTGTTTTCCCCAAAAGATAAAAAATAGAATAACATGTATTGACAAAACAAGACTCACAGGTGCCCCCGAGGGCCAATTATCTTTGACAAGACATCATTGTTATTAACAAGGCCACACCATTCATTTAAATAAAACAAAACAAAATAAACAAATTACTTTTGGCTCCACCACACCCTGTACTAGATTTGTTTACAGGATTCCTGTCACAGTGCACAGCCAAATAGGAGGAGCCTTGTACTGTACAGGCTGAGGACCCACCTTCTTCTTCTTCTTTTACACACCTGTACACCTGTGATGTGACGACAAAGCTGATCCTGGGCCTACAGTGCATATTTGAGTGTTACTTATTTTACTACATTGTCATTGAGCATCATGTCCAAAGGCCCCTGGTAGTCAAGTCAAGGGCCCCTGGTAGACAAAGGACCCTGGACCCTGGTAGTCAGGGGCCCCAGCCCATATATAATTATATGCCCCATCTCATTAGCACATGGGCCTGGTTTTCAAGGCACAACACCAGAGGGACCTTCACATGCGGGTGATAAATTAATTCTAGGCTACTATTATGCCAAATGTGTTCTCTACCAACAGAAATCAATAAGTGGGACTACCATGCTTCAAAACCGCCCTAAAAGAGCACCTGTTGCAACTGTCCTAGACACGACTTTTAGCTCGCCAAAGGAAATGGAACCCGGGAACAGGGCTTTTTGTGTTATCCTTTTATCATTATTTCATAACTGTAGGCTACCTTTGTACTTTTTGCAAACTGTTAATGAAGTATTCGATCGATCAATCAATCAATCAATCAATCAAATCCGTCCATCAATGGTTACAATCACACTAATCACCACAAAAGACAGGACAGTTGAGTTGAGTACCACAGACGAAAAACAGTCTTAAGTTCAAATTTCATTCTGACCCCTCCACGAAAAGGCCTCGTTGTCCTGAACCCTTATCTATAATTTATACATTATGGATCAATAGTGTGGACTTAGACTGTTTTTCGTCTGTGCAATGATATTTTAAGTAATAAAGTGGTATTTCTTCTGGTACTGTAGTTCGTTCGACCACTTTGCCAGTTTAGGATGCCCAAAAAATGCAGGGGTTGAGCTAAGAAAGCTACTACATGTTGTAACCTTTGTCAACCACTTGGTGGCAGTAAATACCTTAGGTAAATACTCACCCACCAGTGTTTGTTGTCCCATGGTTTGCGGGTTTGCCCCGTCGAATTCAACGCGACCAGACGTTTTATTTGTGCGACGCTGCAGTGCTGATTTCGCGGGAGACTAGTCTACTCTGGATGCTCTGCGAAGGAGAGCGGATTGCAATCTGAGTCTAATAATAACAATATATTAATAATAACTCAACCTGTTGACCAACCATAGAGTGACCAACACATCATCCGTTCATTCTAAGCAGGTGAGTTGTCTAAACATAATGTTTAATAATATAACATTACGTCTGTTGTCCAAATGGTTTAAATTAAAACGACCTCCTTCATGCATGTAGTATAGCCCTCCAAGCAGAACCCAATGGTACTGAAGTTTCTGACATTTTGTTCGACCCAGTCCATGGGGTCCTGTTGCACTACTACCATGCCACATGGGACGCACCCATTTTAAAACATAAACAACATGTTTCGCGGCTCTCCGCGCTCTATGACGATATTATTCAGTGTGAGGCTTTCTGAATATGTGAAGTATAAGTATCCATACATGCTGCTGCGAATATCTCCTGTGGCGCGGAAGCCGTTAAGTATTTTTAATCTATGTTTGCCCGATTTGGAAGCTTGGATTAATCTCTTCCTTCCTTGTTTATTGACACCTCATTGTACCGCCTATCTGGCTAGCTAGTGGCGCTATAGCTATGACAGAGCAGATCAGAGGCAGGGACATAGCCGCACAAGCCAACCGCACACCGGGAGGCGGTACAATAAACGGTAAACAAACAAGAAGAAATAAAGCGACCAAATCGGTCAAACAAAGATTAAAAATACTTAGCGGCTTCCGCGCCACAGGAGATATTAGCAGCGGGATGTATAGCTACTTAAAGTTCCCGAATTCAGAATAACTCAAGGAAAATAATGCCGTCACTTGCCGCAGATCCTATTTTAGAGAGAATTTCTACATCCGCGTCCAGGGATTTCCATACGAAAATACAGTAGTGAGCAGGGACCCAACATAAAACTCATCAAAATTTCAGAAAAGCTTTATGTAGGGTCCCGAAAGGGGCTACATGTAGTAGTACTACAATGTAGTACTACTACATGCATGAAGGAGGTCGTTTTAATTTAAACCTTTTTGTACTACAGTAGTACAAAAAGGAAAGGCGAAATAGGCAGATCTACAAGCTCACAACGCGTCGCGAGCTTGTAGATCTTCTATTTTTCACATACATATTCATAACATATTCATAATAAATGATGAAGCACTATGCTTTCATACTGTAGCTGTCTTACCTGTCTACTGTACAGTAGCTGATAAAGAGGTAAACAAACCACCTTTTACATTTTGGCCAGAATAAAATACAACTTTCTTAAATAATGAAATCATACTTCATGTTCTCGTGCAGCCCTGGAAAGATTATTATTATTCTGATTATGTTTTTTCTACGGTTCTCAGTTACTTTCTGGGTTCAGGTTCATGGCATAAAGGAATGTCTTCTTGTATGGCTAAATGATATAATTATATATTTGACAGGATGTTTTACTACATTGACATTTTAGTTTTCATATCATATGTAGGCTATATATAAACATTTAGACTATTATTAGTAGTAGTAGTAGTACTAGTAGTAGTAGTACAACATTCAAATAAATATACACAGTACTTGAAAGCTATAGCCCTGCAAGTCAGAAACCAATGGTAGTGAAGTTTCTGACATTTTTGAGGCTCCATACCATTGGGTCCTGTTCCATCGCTAACCTGCTACGTGGTACACAAACATAAATACCTTCGGAAACGTCGTTTCTGCGGCGTTTGAGTGATTCTGATCGTTTGAGTGATTCTGATTCTGAGAGCTATAAGATGCAACGAAACCGCTGCGAATTGTCCTGTGCCGCGGAAGCCGTTAAGTATTTTTAATCTGTGTTTGACCGATTTGGAAGCTTTGATTCCTCTCTTCCTTCCTTGTTTATTGACATCCCATTGTACCGCCTAGCTGGCTAGCTAGTGGCTGGCTACGACAAAGCAGAACAGAGGCAGATACGTAGGGACGGCAGCTAGCCACTAGCTAGCCAGCTAGGCGGTACAATGGGATGTCAATAAACAAGGAAGGAAGAGAGGAATCAAAGCTTCCAAATCGGTCAAACACAGATTAAAAATACTTAACGGCTTCCGTGGCACAGGAAGATTCGCAGCGGTTTCCGTTGTATCCTATAGTTCTCAGAATCACTCAAACGCCGCAGAAACGACATTTCCGATGGTATTTATGTCTGCGTTCTATCATTTGCATAAGAAAACACATTTCCGAACAGGGACCCCATGGGTTCGGCACGATAGATTGAGCTGACCAAGGGGGTTCCGAGAGGGGCTACTTGAAAGCATACATTCTCTCATTTTGTGAGTTAAGTTTGGAGATAAGTAAGCGCTTTCAGACAGACTGTCCCCAATGGTGTGATGTCCCCTCTCTCTCTCTCCCAGTCATGTTCTCAGACCTAAGTGTCCACAAGGAGGGGGGTCCGTCCCTGTTGTGTCGTCCGGACGGTGACGAGCAGCAGCGCGAGGCTGCCGAGGTGTTCCAGAGGGTGCTGCCGGCCTACACCCCCTGCTGTGAGGCCTACCGCATCGGGGAGAGGAACTTCAACCGGCAGTACGCTCACATCTACGCCACCAGACTCATGCAGATGAGGCCTCTGCTCACGGAGAGGGCCCAGCAGAAATGGGGTGCGTTCTGTTCTGCTTTGTAGCAAAGAGCTCTTTAGGGAGAGGGCCCAGCAGAAATGGGGTGCGTTCTGTTCTGCTTTGTAGCAAAGAGCTCTTTAGGGAGAGGGCCTAGCAGAGATGGGTTGCGTTCTGTTCCGCTTTGTAGCAAAGAGCTCTTTAGGGAGAGGGCCTAGCAGAGATGGGTTGCGTTCTGTCTGCTTTGTAGCAAAAAGCTCTTTAGGGAGAGGGCCTAGCAGAGATGGGTTGCGTTCTGTTCTACTTTGTAGCAAAGAGCTCTTTAGGGAGAGGGCCTAGCAGAGATGGGTTGCGTTCTGTTCTGCTTTGTAGCAAAAAGCTCTTTAGGGAGAGGGCTTAGCAGAGAATGGGTTGGGTTCTCTCTGCTTTGTAGCAAAGAGCTCTTTAGGGAGAGGGCCTAGCAGAGATGGTTTGGGTTCTGTTCCGCTTTGTAGCAAAGAGCTCTTTAGGGAGAGGGCCTAGCAGAGATGGGTTGCGTTCTGTTCTGCTTTGTAGCAAAGAGCTCTTTAGGGAGAGGGCCTAGCAGAGATGGGTTGCGTTCTGTTCTGCTTTGTAGCAAAGAGCTCTTTAGGGAGAGGGCCTAGCAGAGATGGGTTGGGTTCTGTTCTGCTTTGTAGCAAAGAGCTCTTTAGGGAGAGGGCCTAGCAGAGATGGGGTGCGTTCTGTTCTGCTTTGTAGCAAAGAGCTCTTTAGGGAGAGGGCCTAGCAGAGAATGGGTTGGGTTCTGTTCCGCTTTGTAGCAAAGAGCTCTTTAGGGAGAGGGCCTAGCAGAGATGGGTTGCGTTCTGTTCCGCTTTGTAGCAAAACGCTCTTTGGCCCTTTTTCCACGAGGGGTTGAACCGGTTCAGCCTAAAATTGAACCAGTTGGTTCAGAACTGGAACCAAAAAAATGGCCACCTGTTCCGTGAAAGCACCAAGGTTCCAAACAAGAATGTAAAACGGAACTAGTTTTAGAACCAAGTTCTTTTGGTGGAAAAGGAGCCTTAATGGAGAGGGCCTAGCAGAGATGGGGCGGGTTCTGTTCTGCTTTCTAGCGAAACACTCGCACACCACACCGTCTGTGTAGAATAAGACCCTTCACATCTGTGGTTGGCCGGGGTGCAACGGTTAATCAGACTAATAATCAAATAATCGATTAGAAGAAAAAACATAAAAGTGTGAGATTGTAGATGGGCTATTTTTGTTAAGTAATGGACAGAATAGGCTCTGTGCATGGCTGTAGTCCCAGGTTTACAGAAGGTGTCATATCTGTTTCCTGTTCCGGTTAATTTTCCCATAGCTTCGTTTGATTGACTGGCACAGCAGCAGATTGGAACTGGGAAAAACGTACATAAATCTGTTATTCGATTTTCATTGTGTGTGCGTGCGCGCATGTACGTGCGTGTCTTGCAGGAGAGGACGTGTGCATCAGGAAACTGTGTGATCTGCATCTGCAGGCAGGGGAGCAGTGTTGCATTGTGGGAACTCTGTTCAAGCACATGGAGCTGCAGCCGTCCATCGTGAAGGAGATCAGCGAGGAGGTCAGAGGTCGCGAAATAACCCCAAATACGTTGATGTCATTTGTGAAACTATAACGTCGCTGTTGGGCAGAAACCTCTTATCTCTATATTCAACATTTTCTTCGTAAATTTCGTAAGCTTGTTGATGGGATATTATCGCAACTTTTGGTGCGGTATTCTCACAAAACGGGGCATTCATTTATGAAAAAAATCTAACAAAGACATACGTTTTCAACAAACACTTTGAATACAGATTAAGAAAAGAGAGGGAGGGTAAAACCTCTTATGAGCAATGGGGAAGAGTGTAGAAAGTGAAGGAAGTGGATCCAGTACAGAGTATATAAACGTATAGGATATGTGCAGGGTGTGTTGTGTCAAACCAAGAGAATAAGACGGCCACAAAGGGGCTGTTGCCGATTGGAATACAGCTTAGTATGTACTGTATCTGTCTGGGGTTCGGCATGACCTCCTGCCCCAGCCCACACGCACCACTGGTTTACTATTCAATGTATGTGTATGTCACACCAAGTACACAACTGGTGTTTAGGTAATGTACCTGCCCTGTTGTTTCCAGCATAACCTGCTGCCCCAGCCCGCGCGCACCAAGTACACCAGTGACACAGACGAGCTGATCCTGGAGGATGAGCTGCAGAGGATCAAGTTGGAGGGAAAAATTGACAAACACAAATGTGTCACAGGTGAGTCTGTTGTTCGCGTCCACTGTCGGCTTCATTTGATCAGCACTAAAGCCTCATTTATCATCATTACTTGCGCAAGCAGGGCGCGCAAGTACTGCGATCGGCTGGGTCGCAGTTTGTTAAGGTCCAGCTCTTAGACCATAACAAAGAACGGAAACAAGCATGGGATGAATGCAAAAATGTAAAGTTTATTAAATGGAATCATTAATTTTAAAGTAGATAAAGCACATGTTTCCAACAAAAACCTGGCAGGGAAACTAAACTGCCACCACAAACTGAGAACTGAATCAAACAAACAATATGCCCTGTGTGGCCATGCTCGGGTGTGGCCCAGGTGGAAGAGAAAGAACCACAGGCAAGGTAGCTCTTTTATAGTGATTGGAGGCACTGGCCAGCTGCCTCCAATCCTTGATTGCCACCACTCTCCAACCAGGTCTCATCGCACTGAATACAGATTAGTATTAGTAAAGCACACACAAACCCTGACATAGGCCCTGGGGCCGTCACAGTATGTATGTCGGTGTTGTCCACCGGCCAATGGGCATGTATGTATGTCAGCGTTGTCCACCGACCAATAAGGGACCACCATTCTTGATGACGTAACTAAGGTACGTTTGGTGATCGGCTGGGTATGTATGTATGTCGGGGTACGAATGGTGGTCCCTTATTGGCTGTTGATGGTGACGTAACTAAGTTTCAAGAAGCAGTACTTGCGCACTCTACTTGCGCACAAGTAGGCCATGCGTTGAGGCCGTTATGCCAATTGATTCCAGAAGGTTTTGGGTGTAAGTAGATGGTAGATGTAGTTTTCATTTGTAAACCCCCCCCCCCTCCCTCAGGTAGTGTGATTGCCATATACGGAGCAGAGAAGAATGATGGGAAGTTTACAGTAGAGGATTACTGTACCGCTGATCTGCCTGTGCAGAGTCCTAGACCTGCTCTCAAAGAGGACAGGTACTAACACACACACATGCATTGCACACACACAAACACACACACACGTTTGCATTATTGAAGGAGTAGGTCGGGAGTGGCTTATTGTCGGTAACACGCGTGAGTCTATCCCAATGGGCCAGCTAGGCACTCCAATGTTGAAGCGCTGGGCCCTAGTGGTAGGAGGAAGGACTGCAGGCGGACCCGTGGATTCTTGACGAGGAAACCCTGTGCAACCGAGCGCCCAATGTTAAAGCCCAGCTGCACTTCCGCATTTCCGGACTTCCGGACACCAAAATTTGGTGTCTAAAAAAAAAAAGACAAAAAATTCGGAAATAGACGGTACTTCCGGCAGCCTTCCGGGTGCTTCAAAACGCCACTGAGCAACTTCCACTGACATGAATAGCGGAGGGGGCGGAGCTTCGCGCCAGTTTAGTCTCTATCCTTTTAATACTCTATGGTCTATCCCTGTTACAATGCGCCATAGACCCCTGGGAGATGGAGTCTATCCCCGTTACAATGCGCTATAGACCCCTGGGAGATGGAGTCTATCCCCGTTACAATGCGCCATAGACCCCTGAGAGATGGAGTCTATCCCCGTTACAATGCGCTATAGACCCCTGGGAGATGGAGTCTATCCCCGTTACAATGCGCCATAGACCCCTGGGAGATGGAGTCTATCCCCGTTACAATGCGCTATAGACCCCTGGGAGATGGAGTCTATCCCCGTTACAATGCGCCATAGACCCCTGGGAGATCGAGTCTATCCCCGTTACAATGCGCCATAGACCCCTGGGAGATGGAGTATCCCCGTTACAATGCGCCATAGACCCCTGGGAGATGGAGTCTATCCCCGTTACAATGCGCCATAGACCCCTGGGAGATGGAGTCTATCCCCGTTACAATGCGCTATAGACCCCTGGGAGAGATGGATTGCTGAGGTGGAGCGCCACACCCACCATCAGCTCCCAGTACTTCCCGCACGACTTGCTGCACCCAAGCAGTGCTACTCATTCACTGAGTTGGCGGTGCCCCGGGATCGGACCCATGAACCCGTGGTCCAAAGGCGAGAGCTCTGAGCTAGGCTTGTGAGGATCGACATCGACATTTTAGGTCGACCCATTTTATGAATGCCACACAATTTGTTTTGTGTGTGTGTGTGTCATTTTTAACCCTAATCCAAAAGCCAAAAATAGTACATCCATCTACCAGCTCACAATGTGCCACGCTGAGTCTGAGTCGGTGTCGGCTATGCGCGACACCGACGTGCAACCCGAGTATAAATCTGGCATAACTCCAATCGCTAGACGTCCAACCCTGACCCAGAGCGAATGACGCATGCTCCAGGTGCTGTACTGTACATACTGTACATGCTTTATTGCGGGAGGGAGGGTGCAGCAGGATATCGTTGGGGGCCCCGCAGGATTTACTTCGACCGCCTGTTCCTGACTGCAGGTATTTAAATACCGCCCGCGAGATTTGCGCCGGCCCGGCACCCATGGGTACCGTGGGAAACTGGGAACCCACTCCCGATGCAGGGCTCTACTTGGTGGTAGGCCTGTCACAATTATCACGTAATTGCCTAATGGAATTATTTGAGATAATCACAATTAATTTAGCATAATCGTCCATGTCCATACATTTAACGATTAATTATTTGTTTCTCCAAAATGGCAGAACTACAAGTTGACTTTGTGACGCTTGTAAGCTTGTAGAGTTTTCTTTTTATTATTAAATGTGTCTGATTTCTTTGTATATTTAATTAAGTTATTTGTCATTTTTCATTTGTGATTACAAAGTGATTACAAAGCCAACTGAAATACAAATTGTAACATTCCAATGTTCAATGCAAAAAAACACAATTAATCGTCACCTTAAATGTGTAATCGTGACAGCCCTACTTGGTAGTGACATTGCATTGTGTGTGTGTGTGTGTGTGTATAGGTTTGTGTTGCTGGCCTCGGGTCTGGGTCTGGGCAGTACCCGCGCTGACAGCATGCTGGGCCTTCAGCTCCTGGTTGACATGGTGACGGGTCAGCTGGGCGGTCAGGGCGAGCAGGGCGGAGCCGCAACCATCTCCAGGGTCCTACTGGCTGGAAACCTGCTGAGCCGAGACACCCAGGACAAGGAGGCCACCACTAAGGTGAGTGTCCTTTTTCCTTTTGGACAATGCAGGACAGTACAGGGAGGGAATGAGGCATTACCCCCAGGTGAAGGAGTTCAAGTATCTCGGGGTCTTGTTCACGAGGGGAGGATGGAGAAGGAGATCAGCCGGAGAGAATCGGAGCGGCAGGGGGCGGTATTTCAGTCAATGTACCGCACTGTTGTGACGAAAAGAGAGTTGAGGCAGAAGGCAAAGCTCTCTGTCTACCGAGCAATCTTCATTCCTACCTTCACCTATGGTCATGAAGTATTAATAATATAGTAAAATTGTTAACAGCCATGTTAAACACTTATACTGTACCTCTCATATGCAAAATAGTGAAAAAGGCCGATGTACAATCACATTTATTCCATGACTTCAGTCAGAAGGAACTTGTGATTTTGTAAAGATGACACAAAGGCCGAGGCTCAGGATGCCACAGTCCCAACGCAACACGCACAGCGTCCTGTCTTCGGCACACACGTAGCCGAAGAATTTATCTAATCCGACATTCGGCGCTGGGAGTCAGTAATTAAACAGCGCCAGCCACCTGCTGCGCTGAGGAGGGCCAGCTGGTCGGTAATAACCGAGTTCAGTTGTTTGTTTGAACGCAACCTGAGAGCGTCTATTAAAGTTCTCATGCAGTCGCCACCGCTGTTTTCAGTCATTCGGATTCCATGGAAACCAGCATGTCTTCTATGGAAGCTTGTCGCGCACCGAAAACAGCACATAATTTCGGTCATTAGTGATATTAAGATTAAAACCGGATTTGAAGTGGTCAAACTTCTAAACTAGCAATAGAATACAGTTTTAGATATACGTTTAGAAGCATCTTCCCTTAACATGAATGTTCTCAGAAATGTCCTAAAATAAAAAAGTTTAAAGCTTCAACCTTTTTTGATTTCTACAACTGCTTGGCTACGTATATAGAACAGCACCAACGTTTTCATGAGATTGTTTTCACGAGATATTTTGCTTTATAATGAATGATACACAGTAGTGTGTATACTGGACTGGTTCAGCTGTCTACTTTGTTTCTCTTCAGGCCCAGCACATATAAATCTGTTTCAGTACCTGACCAATAAATAGCTGTTTGTGTGTCTTCAGCCCAAGTACCTGACCAATAAATACCTGTTTGTGTGTCTTCAGCCCAAGTACCTGACCAATAAATAACTGTTTGTGTGTCTTCAGCCCAAGTACCTGACCAATAAATAACTGTTTGTGTGTCTTCAGCCCAAGTACCTGACCAATAAATAACTGTTTGTGTGTCTTCAGCCCAACTACCTGACCATTAAATAACTGTGTGTCTTCAGCCCAAGTACCTGACCAATAAATAACTGTGTGTCTTCAGCCCAAGTACCTGACCAATAAATAACTGTGTGTCTTCAGCCCAAGTACCTGACCAATAAATAACTGTTTGTGTGTCTTCAGCCCAAGTACCTGACCATTAAATAACTGTGTGTCTTCAGCCCAAGTACCTGACCAATAAATAACTGTTTGTGTGTCTTCAGCCCAAGTACCTGACCATTAAATAACTGTGTGTCTTCAGCCCAAGTACCTGACCAATAAATAACTGTGTGTCTTCAGCCCAACTACCTGACCAATAAATAACTGTTTGTGTGTCTTCAGCCCAAGTACCTGACCAAGAAGACCCAAGCTGGCAGTGTTGAGGCCATGCGTCTGCTTGACGAGATGCTGCTGCAGCTGGTGGTGAGGCCCCTTCGTTCCTTCAACTGCTCTTCTCTCTCTCTCAGCCATTAATTTAGTGACCGGGTAGTCACCCTTCTGGCAGAATGCAAATGTTGTCCAGCAGGGGGAGTGGTTTCACCAGGCTAGGGGGGGGGGGGGTGTCCCTGGAACAAAATATTTTGAGATTGAGGTCGGCAGCCTAATCATACTATAATTATACTATAATCACGTGTCACTGTGACTGCCATAGCTCCTCACTGCCTACACCAATCACTCACCACTTTTCACACAGGCATTGACCATAATAATATGGAGGTCTTAACAAAGCCCTTTTTCCATTTCAACAACTTATTAATTAATAATGAATTTATTGGCGAAAAAAAATGCGAAAACGCACTCAGGGCACAGGGGCAATATCTTACAACGGGTAAGGGCTAGTACATATAATTCTAGGGGTTCTTGATATGAAAAAGTTTGAGCACCACTGATATTTAAACAGGTTTTTTATAGAGACATTTGTAGAATCTGTTCTCAGGTCTTAGTGGGTTAATTAAGCAATATTACACGAGAGGGTGTTGTTTAACGTGATTATTGCCACGACAGGAAGCTATTCTACAACAGTTACCCTTAAAACGGAGAGAATCGCTGAAAAAATAAATTTAATTTAATTCTTTAATGACAGATGTAGTCACTACGACCACAAATGTCCAAAGAAACTATCTAGCCTAGCCACCGAGTTTGCTAGCGCTCTGGGAGAACAGAGCAGCTGAATTCTTTGTTTTGATTAGGTGGTGAACAGTGCTGGTTAAACCACTGGCTAGAAGGCTGTTTCAACCAATCAGATAGCTTCCTCTTAACGACCTGTTGTAGAATTGTTAATCCAAAGCTTTATCGTGTGTGTGTGTGTCCGTGTGTCCCCTCTCAGAGCTCTGTCCCAGTGGATGTGATGCCAGGACATCATGACCCCACCAACTACACGCTCCCCCAGCAGCCCCTGCACCGCTGCATGTTCCCCCTGTCCTCCGTCTACCCCACCCTGCAGCTGGTGCCCAACCCCTACCAGGCCAGCATGGATGGAGTGAGGTGAGACGCACGCGCACACACAGGTGGCAGTTTTATGAACAATATATATATTCCTTTCTTTCCATTTTCTTTTTAACCCTAACCTAAAGCCTAAAAATAGCAGCTCTACAAGCTCATGCAACGCACTGCGAGCTACCGGTGCAAGTCTCCAGCGTGCAAATCGGGCATAACTCTTATCTCGAATCTCTAAACATAATGTCTAAGGTTTCATTCTAACCCCAACCTGAGCCTTTTTGTAATTGTAAAAATATCAAGAATGGTTCCTTGCAATGTCTATTTACGCATGCACACGCACGCACACACGCACACACACACACGCACGCACACACACACACATGTGGTGGTGTTTTTTCCGTTGCAGGTTCTTGGGCACGTCGGGCCAGAACATCAGTGACATCCAGAAGTACAGCAGCAAGGACGACCACCTGGACATCCTGGAGGACACTCTGCGACTGAGACATCTGGCCCCGACCGCACCCGACACTCTGGGTAAAACCACATGCACCGAGCATAGAACTGAGACATCTGGCCCCCGACCGCACCCGACACTCTGGGTAAAACCACATAGAACTTGAGTACAACAGAGGGTATATGCACATGCATGAATGAAGTGAGTGGCAAAGTGAGTTTAACGTTGTTTAATGCAATCACATAGGACTTTTCTCTTTGAACCTGGTGTCCCTCATTTGGGCATGCTGTTAAGTTTAACCCATTTTGGGACGGGAACCCCTTTTGGTGTTAGCATTATGTTATGCTTTAGCTAAGAACGACTGACAGAAACATAGCTTTTTCAGAAAACTGTCAGGATGTAGAAGACATTTTTAGAATCTGATCTCAGGTCAAAATGGGTTAAGTTTAAGGTAGGGCACTTTTTCCAAACGTGGCTGATCTACAAGCTCAGAACGCAGTTTGTCATGGGCGGCACTGTGTTGACCGTGTGTCTGTGTGTGTGTGCGTGCTGTCAGGTTGTTACCCGTTCTACCAGAAAGACCCTTTCATCATAGAGGAGTGTCCTCATGTGTACTTCAGCGGCAGCGCCCCTTCCCTTCAGTGCAGAACCGTCCAAGGTCAGTGGCGATGCCTCCATGTTTGTTACGTTACTTTACCTGCTTGTCCCTGTGTCGTCCTAGTGCTTAACTTTTACTCTACATTGATTTTGTTTTAGTTATGAATACAATTTCATTTAGGTTTTAGTCATGTGAAAAGTTGTAGTCTAGCTTTAACTGACTAAATCAACTAGTCAACTATCTACAGTTTATTTCGTCGGGTTACACTTGGTTGCACAGTGAAAATAGTGAGCGTCTTTGTCCCCCCCCCCCACCCCGCTCAGGTCCAGAGGGACAGGCGGTTCTTCTGGTGACCGTCCCAGAGTTCTGCAGCACTCAGACCGCCTGTCTGGTCAACCTGCGGACGCTCCAATGCCAGCCAATCAGCTTCTCTGCTTTCTCCCCCGACGATAATGACAACGACGACGATGGCGAGATGAACGTCAGCCACTGATGAAGGGGTTAAAAAAAGTATGACCTGGGGGGACTCCCTGGAACCCCCCCCTCTTTGAGAACCACTGTTGTAAACGACATGCCAAAAACAGTCCTCAGTGTCAGCTGGACCACAGTCGATCGCATCGTTAGCCGGGGCGTAAATATATCGAAAACTACACAAGTTGGCACTTACTGTTCCATTATACTTTGTCAACGGCTCTTAACCCATTTTGGACTGAGGTCAATTAAAAAAAGGCTTCTAAATTTTTCTGAAAAAACCCATGTTTCTATGTCAGTGGTGCTCAACCTTTTTCATGTCAAGGACCCCCAGAATTATCTCTATTGGGCCACGGACCCCCATCTCAAAATATATAGTTCCAGGGACCTCCCCAGAAGCCAATATTTTAGTTATAAAATTGTTTGCTCTGAAATATATATTCAAAGATTTGCGCCACGTTTTCACGACTTTTGAAAAATAGCAGACCTACAAGCTCGTAGCGCGCCACCGAGTGGCGCGCTACGAGCTTGTAGGTCTGCTATTTTTCCAATAGCTAAATTCTAACATAATGTTTAAAACACCAAAAGGGTTCCTGCCAACACATTTGCACTTGTCCCAAGTTCTAACCACTTAAACCCTCTCTTCCTAGTCCAAATGGACCCGAGTTGCAACTGTACTTTTTCAGTCTCCACGGAATCGCTTCACCAAACACGTAGCAGATCTACAAGCTCAGTCGTAGATCTCCTATTCACCGAATAGGGGTTCAAGTGGTTCATATGTTTGTATTCTGGTGTTTTGATGAGGTTTACAGGAGTGCTATCTATCATATCACATTTACTACAACTTCAATGAGTACAAGACACGTTTTGTTTTATGAGCCTTTTATTAAAAAAAACAAAAAATCTTCCAAAAGCTGACTCTAAAAGCAAAACTGGTTATCCGTCTCCAATGTTCTATAGACCATGTTGTGTTTGTTAATACTGTACAAAGGCTTTGTTGTCATAATAAAAAATAATGTAAATATAAATTCTTATGGGGGAAAAGTGTGTGTTCTTGATTGGTCAAAATTGGGAGAAAATAATGTTATTTATTTCTAATTCAGCCGCTGTCGGGTGGAAACCTTGTATATCCAATACTTTCACTTAAAATAATTGTCAAATAGCATTGATTGTACCACGTATTTATGCGACGAAGAAAATCAGCGAAGTGAAATCTGGAGATATGAGGTTTCTGTCCAACGGCAACACAATGTAAACCCAGTGTTGGCTTGGAAACATTTAAACATTTCAAATTTTCAATTTACATTCCAGGCAGTTTCATGGATGTGTGCACTATACTAGGGCAATGGTTTTCAACCCTTTTCACGGACCATGTGATGAGATTTAGCCTCTCGGACTAAAGGCGTAGAATATTTCGTTATCGTTGCATAAGACAATTCCATTCGTGCTGTAGGCTATCGTCGGAGAGATAACAGGCAAACGTGAACATATATTAAACAATTATTCTACATTCTCTAATTGTGTACTTGTAAATTAAGTAATGCAGATGTTTAACAATAATTTAACTCTTGAGAGCGTAAAATGAAACGTTTCAAGATCTACAAAGGTCCATTTTTGGTTACCAACTCTCCATTTAGCTGGGGACCACATTGGGAACCCCCTCGAGGACCACCGGTGGGTCCCCGGACCACTGGTTGAGAACCGCTGCACTAGTGAAAACCACGTTGACGTTTTAGCGTGAACCTCTCAATAGTCATCTATCTTGTACTCGTAGTTGTAATCCAAGATGGAGTCTGTGAAGCCGCCGGGGGTCGACGACTGCCCCTCGCCGATGACCCACGAGTCGTACCAGGACGTGGTGGTCTGCGGCGTGGTGGGCACCGCTGTGGTGGTGGTGGGGGGCAGCGTGGTCGTTGTGGACAGCATCAGTCGCTGCCGCTGCCTCAGTCGCTGCAGGCGGGCCATCTTGAGCCGCCGCAGACGCTCGCGGCGCACCAGAGGGTCCGCGGCGGCAGCCTGCCCCCCCCCGCCGCTCAGCGGCACGCGCCGGTTGACCACGTTGGACTGGCGCGCTCTGCCGTTGTTGTCGAAGCCGACCAGGCGGATGGGCTTGTTGCCGTGCAGGGCCATGATCTGTGGGCAGAGTGGTTGTTGAGAGGAGGAGGGCCTAGTATGGAACGCTGGTCTGTTGGGCATCGGGTTCTGTTCTACGTTGAGTCCCTTTGAGGGTTTGTGTAGCAATAGGAGTCAGGTTTTAAGTACTGTACTCTCTCCCCTTCACACCCCCCTCTCTTACACGGACGCATGTCCGCTCACTGACAGTGGTGCCTGGTAATGTGTGTTTAAAGTGCTCTACATAAACGTTAAAAGTCCATAGACCTGGCTGCCACTCTGTTTAAAGTGCTCTACACAAACATTAAAAGTCCATAGACCTGGCTGCCACTGTACTCTTTCAGCGCCACCTGGTGGTCACCAGTTTAGGCTCTGAGTGCCAATTCTCCCATTATGAAGAAAGAAAGAATTTGTAATTCTATTGTGCATGTCATCACCTGTACACCAGATTAGAGGAATTTTCAAAATATGGATGAAAATAAAATATATATTTATAATATATGAATTCCCAAGGGAGAGACGTCTTGACGCCCGTGGCATCCATTACAAAGACGTCAATTAGACGTCTTGACGTTTTTGGCTACTAAACAGCTAGTGCTCTAAACAAACATTAAAAGTCCATTGGCTGCCACATGACGTCACATTAAAACTAAAGTGTTCTAAACAAACATTAAACAAGCCATAGACTTGGCTGCCACATCATGGCGTAATTCCGAAAGCCAGATGTTGGAGGGGCTAGCACCCCTCAAGAATTGATATTGACCATGATACTGATATGATACTGACCATGATACTGGCATGACATTGACCATGATACTGGCATGTTACTGACCATGATTCTGGCATGATACTAACCATGATACTGATATGATACTGGCATGACATTGACCATGATACTGGCATGTTACTGACAATGATTCTGGCATGATACTAACCATGATACTGATATGATACTGGCATGACATTGACCATGATACTGGCATGTTACTGACCATGATTCTGGCATGATACTAACCATGATACTGATATGATACTGACCATGATACTGGCATGACATTGACCATGATACTGGCATGTTACTGACCATGATTCTGGCATGATACTAACCATGATACTGATATGATACTGACCATGATACTGGCATGACATTGACCATGATACTGGCATGTTACTGACCATGATTCTGGCATGATAATGACCATGATACAGATTACTGACCATCATACTGGCATGACGTTTATGCCAGGTTTCACTACATCTGACTCCCTCTAGGGAGTAGGCAGTAGTAGTGAAGGAGTGGAACAGACTCACTGCTTTGATGCGGTCCCAGTTGGACTTGGCCAAGTTGAAGCTGCAGGCCGTTGCTCCTGGCTCGTAGCCCACCACACACAGCTTGGTCATGGGGGAGAAGCCCTCCGCTCGGACCGTCACCTTGTACTCCCCAGGGTTCAGCAGGCGCCAGTAGTCCCCAGTTTGAGCTAGAGATGCATAGAAGGAACAGAGGGGCTTTGTTTGTACTGGTTTGGCCGAGCATTTGAGAAAGCACATGCTTAAGCTGCACTGCTTATAAAGTTCAATTGTTTAAATTGTGGAACTCTCTCCCGACGGAGAAGGCTCTCGACCCAAAGGTTTGCACGCTGCTGCAAGGGATAGAGAGGGGGAAATAATGGCCGATATATCAGCACAACCAATAGGTTGGGCTCTAATATAATATAACCGGCATTCTACATATATTTTACATCTATTTATTTTATCTATTTTGGGTCAGCATTTACATTAAGTTGGTACTAGACCTACTTTGGGGGGGGGGGGGGCGATGCAATTTTTCAAGCAGGCAGGCAGGCAGGCAGACAGACAGACAGACAGACACAGAGGTTACTGCAATTGATAGATGAGGATAACTAACTTGTGGTGACATCATGGTTGACGCCCTCTACAGAGACTGTGGCGTTTACGATGGCGTTTCCATCCTGGTCCTTCACTATGCCCCGGATGCCACGATGTACCTGTGGGACACACACGGAACACAGTGATTACAACATCTGTCTACAGCAGGTCACTTACCAGTGGTTACAATAACATCTGTCTACAGCAGGTCACTTACCAGTGGTTACAACAACATCTGTCTACAGTAGGTCACTTACCAGTGGTTACAATAACATCTGTCTACAGCAGGTCACTTACCGAGAGACAGCGAAATGCCTTCACGACGTACGACGTACGTCGCGACGTATATTTTTCCGTCGCAACGTATATTCGAGTACGTCCTGGCGTAAATATCAATTCGTCCCGGCAGAACGGACTCGTCGCGGCTATATCTACCCGTTTGCGACCTAGTAGTTTGACTATTCTTTTACGTCGCGACAGAACGGGACACGTCACGGCTATATCTACCCTTCTCGACGTAAAAGGTAATTCGTTGTGGCGTGTGTGGACTCGTCGCAACAGAACGGAACTCGTCGCGGCTATATCTACCCGTTTGCGACGTAATAGTTTGACTTTGTTATATGCCCGGTGCGCGGTGCCCTGCGCGGTGCCCTGCGCTGCCCTACGCCCACCGCGTGCACCTTGCCGGTCCGCCCTGCGCCCTGTGGCCTGGCACGTGTGCACGTGTGCCAGGCCACCGCGTGCACCTTGCCGGTCCGTGGAGCCCTTCGCCGTCCCCAGGCGACCCTGCGTTCCAGAGCTGTCACCCATGCCCACCGAAAATAGCAGATCTACCAGCTCCTCTCCTACATACGGGATGGCCCGACCCGCGTCTGTGGACCCCTGGGGGGGTGTGTGTGTGAGCGTCTGAGCTCCTATCTGTGTGCCTCCCCCCCCCCCCCCCACCCCATGTGGACCCTTGCAGGGGGGGGGGTCGGGGGGTCCCCCTATGCACTTTGTGTAGATGCTGCGTATCGCCTCATACTGAAAAAATTACTATTTTACGCACAGCGCAAGGCAATATGTGATTACGATCGTCCTTCTGGGGGGGGGGGGGGGGGGGCTGGCCTACACAATAGATAACCTACCCTGGCCAACACAATAGATAACCTACAAGGACATATGAATTTAATTTATATACACGGCTATATTAATTTAGCCGATCATCAAAGCTCACCGCGCTCGTATAGCGCATTGACTGTCTGTCTGTCTGTCTGTCTGTCTGTCTGTCTGTCTGTCTGTCTGTCTGTCTGTCTGTCTGTCTGTCTGTGTCTCAATGACTTGCCTTAGGCGGATAATATAGACTATACAAGTACTTTATTAAAGTAAAGTAAAAGAGTGAGTTCTCATTGCGTTCTCTGCGTCGTAGCGCATGCAGATAGGCAGATAGGGGGGGGGGCAGTTCTATAGGCAAGGGCAGAAGGTTCCTATAACGACAGTGGGTGCGTGCCCACCTTAGAGTAGCCTATATATTTTAAGGCACCCGCCCCGCAACTTATTATTATTGGCTTATTATTTTGCCACCAGCGGAGTTGACGGTTGACGCCGTTGTCTAGTATAGACTATAGGCCTGTGCCAGGATGATTTTAAATAAATATGTCTCTGTCTCTGCGTCTCTAGAGCTATAACATATATACTGTAGCACACATCATGTGTGACACATGTGCACACACACACACACACACACACACACACACACACACACACACACCGAGTACTAAGTATAAGTAGCATATAGGGTACGGCTCTAAAAACATTAAATACTGCGGGAGCATTACACTAAACAAAGTTGGATTTGTACATTGCAGAAACGTAACATAACGTAAGTGTTCTTATTATTGTCCGTCTGGGTTTTATAATGCAGTGTGAGTCCGCTCCGCGATAGCCGATCTGCAAGCTCACAACGCGTTGCGCTGATTGACAGTGCACGTGCAGCAGCTACTGTATAAAATTATATTTAAGTAGGCTACTTTTTTGTGTGACGTCTGTGTGTTATTGACTTCTTGTTCCTTAATGTGCAGGTTTATCAGAGCGATATAGTGCAGCTGTGAGTGAGTAGGCCTATAGCTGCTGCTGCTGCGTCCGTGCACCAATAGAGCGACCGCGGCAGCGGCACGTATGCTTGAAATATTAAATAAAAATATGTTGGGCTTCCGGGCGTCCGTTTCTGGACTGTACCAACGGGCTTAGGGCCGGACGGTCCCTTAACTCCACGGGCCCCTATATTTTAGGCCCGTGCAGGGCTCTAGTGTGTGTGTGTGTGTGTGTGTGTGTGTGTGTGTGTGTGTGTGTGTGTGTGTGTGTGTGTGTGTGTGTGTGTGTGTGTGTGTGTGTGTGTGTGTGTGTGTGTGTGTGTGTGTGTGTGTGTGTGTCGCATGCGTGCGTAAAGTTAGTAGGCTATCAGAAGCAGCAACCATGCAGAGCTATACCAATCAGATTAAATAGGCTATATGCCTTAAACGTTTGACAAGCAATATTAAAAATACAAATCCACAAGCTCGAAAACCACCTGACGGGCCGCCCAAACGGGTCCGGGGACCCCCGGGCGGTACGGGTCACCGTGGACCCTTGGGGATCAAGGGGGGCCACGGGTGTCCACGTTTGCGGAGACGCTGCCTTCATATTAGCCTACTTAAATAACAAGCAGCTGATCTACAATTGACAATTTGACATGTCATTGCGTCGTATTCTGTCTTTCTTTCACGCACGCACGCACGCAGACATGTCACAGACCACCACATAACCATATTTGTATGGCCATATCGTTTATAGGCCTTATAGCTGAATAGCGCCGGCCGTCGGGGGTTCATTTGGTTCCAACCGTCCCATTATGGTCAACACTTATGATATGCTATTGCATTCTTCCAACTAAAGATTTAAATATTAATCTGAAAAAATGACATGGCACGGACTGGCTCAGAAAATCTCCCTGCATCATTATATCAAAACCAGGCCTATACTGAATGTAGGCAATTGAATTCCATGACTTTTGTTTCAATCAACTGAACTAGACCAATAAAATAGTAGGCTAGTATTTATGTTTTTCGTTAATAATAATGCATGCTAATTATTATTGAACGGTAAGTACGCTGGTATGTATACGCTATGGTACACTATAAGCTTGTAGATCTGTTTATTTTAAGCATGCCGCCGCATTCTGTCAGAATCTCGTGTGTGTTATTATTGAACCATTTCATTTCATGTCTGTCTGTCTGTCTGTCTGTCTGTCTGTCTGTCTGTCTGTCTGTCTGTCTGTCTGTCGGCATCTGATCTACAAGCTCACGCATCGCAGCGGACAGCGGTTGATTATCGCTGGGCCGCAGCGGGTCTATATCGCCTAATGTATCATACAGCGAATGAAAGCAAACGTGTGTGTGTGTGTGTGTGTGTGTGTGTGTGTGTGTGTGTGTGTGTGTGTGTGTGTGTGTGTGTGTGTAGCGTGTGCGTGTGCGTGCGAACTTCATGACAGTGGTGCAGCATTACATTGTATTTTGATTTGAAATAAATAATGATGAATAGATGTCTATACTGTTGCTTGTGTGTGTGTTATGCTATAGGGTTAGCTGGAACACACGCCCTGTATGATCTGTGGTGCGCATCTACAAGCTCCAAGTGTTGCGTCCACATGCAGCGCGTTGTGAGCTTGCAGATCGTCGGTGCCCCACTATAGAGAGATGGTAGGGTAGTGCCCAAGCCTATTCCTATATGATCTGTGGCTATATTAAAGGCCTTTTATGTGATCTCACATAATGTGCGAGTCAGAGCTAACGTTACTCAATGATCATTTGCGTCTGATTGATATCACAGCACAGCGTGTGCTGAGAGAGAGAGAGAGAGAGAGGGGGGGGGGGGGGGGGGGGGTGTGTATGCTCCGTTCATTGGCTCTATATGCCGTGCGAGACAGGATGATTTTAAATAAATATGTCTGTCTCTGCGTCTCTAGAGCTATAACATATAGCACACATGTGTGCACATGTGATGTGTGTGCGCGCGCACACACACACACACACACACACACACACACACACACACACACACACACACACACACACACACACACATACACACACGAGATTCTGACTAAAATAAACAGATCTACAAGCTTATAGTGTACCTTAGCGTACATACCAGCGTACTTACCGTTCAATAATAATTAGCATGTATTATTATTAACGAAAAACATAAATACTAGCCTACTATTTTATTGGTCTATAGTTGTTTGAAACAAAATGGTTGCTGCTTCTGATTAGTTACTAACTTTATTAGACCAATTTAAAATAGTATTAGATGTTTTTCGTTAATAATAACTTATGCTAATTATTACTGAACCATTTTAGATGTTTATATTTCACCAACAGGCATGATAATGCATTTATACTGGCAGAATAGGCCAGTGGCCACCGGCTGGCGCAGTACGGCACAATCACAGCTCAGTCCATTTTAATATCATAGCGCAATTCCATGTTTATATACATCTGCTGGTGGGGGGTGCTGCTATATGTTGATTGCCCATTTGTATAACACATTATATAATATAGGTGCTTGTATGGTGCGTGTATATAATAGGCCTACATTTAAATGACCACATTTAACACACACACACACACACACACACACACACACACACTAGAGCCCTGCACGGGCCTAAAATATAGGGGCCCGTGGAGTTAAGGGACCGTCCGGCCCTAAGCCCGTTGGTACAGTCCAGAAACGGACGCCCGGAAGCCCAACATATTTTTATTTAATATTTCAAGCATACGTGCCGCTGCCGCGGTCGCTCTATTGGTGCACGGACGCAGCAGCAGCAGCTATAGGCCTACTCACTCACAGCTGCACTATATCGCTCTGATAAACCTGCACATTAAGGAACAAGAAGTCAATAACACACAGACGTCACACAAAAAAGTAGCCTACTTAAATATAATTTTATACAGTAGCTGCTGCACGTGCACTGTCAATCAGCGCAACGCGTTGTGAGCTTGCAGATCGGCTATCGCGGAGCGGACTCACACTGCATTATAAAACCCAGACGGACAATAATAAGAACACTTACGTTATGTTACGTTTCTGCAATGTACAAATCCAACTTTGTTTAGTGTAATGCTCCCGCAGTATTTAATGTTTTTAGAGCCGTACCCTATATGCTACTTATACTTAGTACTCGGTGTGTGTGTGTGTGTGTGTGTGTGTGTGTGTGTGTGTGTGTGTGTGTGTGTGTGTGTGTGTGTGTGTGTGTGTGTGTGTGTGTGCACATGTGTCACACATGATGTGTGCTACAGTATATATGTTATAGCTCTAGAGACGCAGAGACAGAGACATATTTATTTAAAATCATCCTGGCACAGGCCTATAGTCTATACTAGACAACGGCGTCAACCGTCAACTCCGCTGGTGGCAAAATAATAAGCCAATAATAATAAGTTGCGGGGCGGGTGCCTTAAAATATATAGGCTACTCTAAGGTGGGCACGCACCCACTGTCGTTATAGGAACCTTCTGCCCTTGCCTATAGAACTGCCCCCCCCCCTATCTGCCTATCTGCATGCGCTACGACGCAGAGAACGCAATGAGAACTCACTCTTTTACTTTACTTTAATAAAGTACTTGTAGTCTATATTATCCGCCTAAGGCAAGTCATTGAGACACAGACAGACAGACAGACAGACAGACAGACAGACAGACAGACAGACAGACAGACAGACAGACAGACAGACAGACAGACAGACAGACAGACAGTCAATGCGCTATACGAGCGCGGTGAGCTTTGATGATCGGCTAAATTAATATAGCCGTGTATATAAATTAAATTCATATGTCCTTGTAGGTTATCTATTGTGTTGGCCAGGGTAGGTTATCTATTGTGTAGGCCAGCCCCCCCCCCCCCCCCCCCAGAAGGACGATCGTAATCACATATTGCCTTGCGCTGTGCGTAAAATAGTAATTTTTTCAGTATGAGGCGATACGCAGCATCTACACAAAGTGCATAGGGGGACCCCCCGACCCCCCCCCCCCTGCAAGGGTCCACATGGGGTGGGGGGGGGGGGGGGGAGGCACACAGATAGGAGCTCAGACGCTCACACACACACCCCCCCAGGGGTCCACAGACGCGGGTCGGGCCATCCCGTATGTAGGAGAGGAGCTGGTAGATCTGCTATTTTCGGTGGGCATGGGTGACAGCTCTGGAACGCAGGGTCGCCTGGGGACGGCGAAGGGCTCCACGGACCGGCAAGGTGCACGCGGTGGCCTGGCACACGTGCACACGTGCCAGGCCACAGGGCGCAGGGCGGACCGGCAAGGTGCACGCGGTGGGCGTAGGGCAGCGCAGGGCACCGCGCAGGGCACCGCGCACCGGGCATATAACAAAGTCAAACTATTACGTCGCAAACGGGTAGATATAGCCGCGACGAGTTCCGTTCTGTTGCGACGAGTCCACACACGCCACAACGAATTACCTTTTACGTCGAGAAGGGTAGATATAGCCGTGACGTGTCCCGTTCTGTCGCGACGTAAAAGAATAGTCAAACTACTAGGTCGCAAACGGGTAGATATAGCCGCGACGAGTCCGTTCTGCCGGGACGAATTGATATTTACGCCAGGACGTACTCGAATATACGTTGCGACGGAAAAATATACGTCGCGACGTACGTCGTGAAGGCATTTCGCTCCACCTGCACTTACCAGTGGTTACAACAACATCTGTCTACAGCAGGTCACTTACCAGTGGTTACAATAACATCTGTCTACAGCAGGTCACTTACCAGTGGTTACAATAACATCTGTCTACAGCAGGTCACTTACCAGTGGTTACAATAACATCTGTCTACAGCAGGTCACTTACCAGTGGTTACAATAACATCTGTCTACAGCAGGTCACTTACCAGTGGTTACAATAACATCTGTCTATTCTACAGCAGGTAACTTACCAGTGGTTACAATAACATCTGTCTACAGCAGGTCACTTACCAGTGGTTACAATAACATCTGTCTATTCTACAGCAGGTCACTTACCAGTGGTTACAATAACATCTGTCTACAGCAGGTCACTTACCAGTGGTTACAATAACATCTGTCTATTCTACAGCAGGTCACTTACCAGTGGTGGAAACTGAAGTAACCAAGTACTCTTGATGTATTTGTACTTGAGTATGTTTTGTTTACTTCTACTCTACTACATCTCATAAGCAAATATTGTACTTTAACTCCACTATTATTTGAAAACTTTAGTTACTTTGTAGATTTTGATTATTATTACAAAACATACATTAACCACTTCAGCCCTATATACTGTACATTTTGATCATTTGAGCTCACAATGTGTCGCAATGGTTTTACTTATAGTGTAACCTGTCAAATAGGGAGTGGCAAAAGTCAACCCCAATGTCACACAGTTTGGTGAATATGGCATGCAAGCCTATATGCAATAAAAATAAAATTGAATTACATTCCGCGAACAGTTGGGGCAGCAGGTTAAGCACCTTAGATGTTGCATTTGTACATGTTCAGAGCTATTCAGAGGCACCGTGTGCCGTGCTCACCACCATGGGGCAAAAGACCTTAAGCTCTTGTAGATTGAAAATGTCAGAATCGATAAATACATCTACGTAAGTCTTAGGCTACTCTGTACTCTTCCCCCCCCCCTCTACACCAAACCTCTTTGTCGTAAATAGAGGGTATGAGCTTGCATAAACTAAAGTGAGTGTCAAAGTGAGTAACTTAACGTTGTTTAATGCAAACAGGTAGGACTTTTCTGTTTGGATGTATGGGCTGTCAAGGCCAGAAAGTAGTTTTTTGCCACACAGTAGGCGCTCCCGCATAACTTCCGGGTATGATGATGATGTCGCGCACATAGCCTAGCCAAGCTACAAGCTCACAACGCCTCCTATGTGGCCTTTTTCGACTACTGTCCCCCTCAGAATAGCTCTGAGGACCCTCTCAGATCAGAATACAGAGCAATGTAACACTTATTTTAACAAAACATTTGACTTACTGCACTTTGAACCAGCTACTGTGAAGGTTTTATTGGGCACACAGCTCACTGGTGACCCACCTGTTCTATGAAGGTCAGCATGGCCTCTCTGTTCTTGACCCATTCATAAGATAATTCACTCTGATGGGGAAACTTATCGCAGCCCAGGAACACAGACAGCTCAAAACAGTTGGTGTGCAGGTAGCTGAAATCATTCATACCTGTTGAGACAGACAGACAGACAGACTAGTTAGACAACATTAGTAACATTACACTATTACTTTTAGCATTTTTGTTAGTGTCACGACCCGTGACATGTGTTGGTTTTCATGTTTTCCAGTTATGGTTTGTGTTATACTTTTCTGTTGTGTTCCTCTGATTTATATTATACTTATACTATACTATGAAGTATTGTGTTCTTGTTTTCCTAGTTCCTGTTTGAGTTTTGCATTACCCTTGTGTGCTTTTATTTTGTAGAATTGTTCATAGTGTTTCCTGCCTGCCTTGTCAACCTGTGCTGTGATTAGCCTAGTGTTTCCACCTTGTCCTGTTTGTTCCCCAGCCTATCACAGTGTTGTTCACCTGTGCCTGTGTGTATTTATCCCAGTGTTTCCTTGCTAGTTCATTGTGGTATGTTGCGTGTGTCTTTTCTTGACACCTTTTGTGCTTACAGTGTTTTTGTTTGTATACTATAGTTCTTTTGAGTTATTAAACCTTTTGAAATGACCTGCTCTGCCTCTGCCTCCTCCTGCATTTGGGTCCTACAAACTCTCCTGACTTAACCGTGACAGTTAATTTGAGAGGGAAAGTACATGTATTAATGAACTGTGTGCATGTGTGTGTGTGTGTGTGTGTGTGTGTGTGTGTGTGTGCGTGTGTGTGTGTGTGTGTGTGATGTCATGCGACATGCAGATATAGCCTGACAATTGTAAACAGCTCTATATAATCAGGCGTCTTTCCAGACTCACTGAAAATGGCTGTGGCCCCCTACTCAAGAAATACAACCTTGATCTCTGTGCTTTGTTACTGAGCTATTTCTAATTCAGCACTAGAATTGCTTTTTATGTAGTCATAGCACTTTATAGTATGTGTAGCATAGTTTATTCATATAGTTTCATTATATAGATATATTCCACTGTTATGTTCTTAGCTTACGCATGTTTCATGATAACTACTTTTTATGTATGTGATGTATTGCCATGCTTTTTGTTCTTGCTTATTGTAAATCGCTCTGGATAAGCTAAATGTTAAGCTAAATGCCTAAATTGTAATCTGCCCTTTCTGGTTACGGTCTTAGAAAAAATATCTTCAATTGGATTTGTACATAGGCCTACTACTGTACAGAACAATAAGGTGAATAACAAATGGTTTCATGGAAAAGGATCTTAGCTCATTCTGGGCGGGATCCCCTTTTGGTGTTTTAGGCATTATGTTATACTTTAGCTATTGAAAGATAGCAGATCTACAAGCTCATAGTGAGTGCCGCGCTATGAAATTCTACGTAGGTCTGCTATTTTTTTTTTATCGTGAAAATGTGCAGTTGGGGGTCGGTGGCCAATTTCATAAAATGTTTGGGGTCCTTGACATGAAATATTGAGAACCACTGACATAGAAACATTTTTCAGAAAGAAATACATTTAAAAAAGACATATTTCTAATTTCGACGTCAGGCCTAAATGGGTCCGTTTGTCCGATGACATTTTGTCCATTGCCGGAGCACGGAACGGTCGCTGTGGTGTGGAACCAACCGGTTCCACTACAAAAACCAACCGCTATACAAAAACAAAACGGCCTCCTTACTGCCGCTGACTGGCTTCCACTTGGCCCGCTGCACGATCCCCAGGCCGCCGGCGGCGGCGTCCCCGTGGCAGGAGCCGTGGTAGGTGTGGGTCATGGTCAGGTGGGTGGAGGCGTAGGAGATGGCCAGCCACCTGAACAGAGACTCGTCTGGGATGGCTCTGGGCTCGTCCTCCGCCTCCGCGGGGGGGCCCGCTCCTCCTCTGCCTCGGTCGTCCTCCTCTTCCTCTCGGTGTCCGTAGCCCTGTTCGTGTTCGTAGCCCTGTCCGTGGTCCTGTCCGTGGTCCTGTCCGTGGTCGTAGCCCTGTCCCTGGTCGTACCCGTGTCCATGGTCGTACCTATAGGGCTCAACAAAGAAACAAAATGAAACAGAGGGGCCATATTTTCTTTATACTTCTTCATTTATTTATACTTTGACAAACAACGCGATGCGTTGAGCGCTTGTAGAAATCTAGATTATAAATTTTTTCTTATTGAGATATTGTCAGATATCGTCCACTACTTCCATATTCACTAAACACACCTTGTCTGCCAGAATGCCTTCCAATGGATATGAACATAATATCTGACTCCAAGTTGCAGCAATTCATTATTGAGTGAGTACAAGTGGTGGGAAAAGTACTCGCATGTTTTACTTTTAATACTGCAATGTAGAAATACTGTTACAAGTAAAAGTCCGGAATTCAAAATGTACTTAAAGTACTCATTGCGTAGAATGTCACATTTTACAAGCTCAAAATGTTGAAAAAATATTTTGAAAATAGCCGATCTACGAGCTCACAATGCGACGAATACATGAAACGTGAAATAGGCTTTTTACAAGCATTCTAATTTCTAGGGCTAGGAGCCCCCCTCTGGATGAACTCTCATACTCGTACCCGTGTCCTCGGTCGTACCCGTGTCCTTGGTCGTACCCGTGTCCTTGGTCGTACCCGTGCCCCTGGTCGTACCCGTGCCCCCCCTGGTCGTATCGGCGGCGCTCGTAGGCGGGGTCGTAGCCGCGCTCGTAGCCTCGGTCGTAGCCGCGCTCCCGCCACTCCTGCTCGGGGTCAACGTAGCCCCTGCTCCTCCAGTCCTCCTCAGGGCGCTCCTCGTCGTAGCCCCTCCCCCACTCCGTCACGTCGACGCCCTCCTCCTCCTCGTACCTGCGAAGGAGCGACCGACCACTTAAACACAGGGTTCCCCAGGGGTCTGTTTTTATGACACAGGCCCAAAATAGGCATGCTATCATGCTAGCTGTCTCTCATAGCCAGAATATTATAGATTTCTACCTAGCGATATGTATGGTGACATCTACATTGACATTGATTAAAGCTAAATGAAATGTCACAACTGAAGAAAAAAAAACGTTTGACAGGGCTCAATGTGGCAAAGTTTTAATGTGTGATTTGTTGAAACAGTGTGAAAGGAGCCCCCCACTAGCGCCCATTCCTAAACAATTAACATGATATATAAAATGATGATGTTCTAGTTAATATTGTTCCTGCTGTTCTACCCAGGTGAAGAAGTCACTGATTGAGGCTTTAACCTTTGCTCTTATAAAATATCATGAGCATGTGGACGCTAGGGTTCATGTAGATGCTAGGATTCATGTAGACGCTAGGGTTCATGTGGACGCTAGGGTTCATGTGGATGCTAGGATTCAAGATGTGGACGCTAGGGTTCATGTGGACGCTAGGGATCACGTGGATGCTAGGATTCAAGATGTGGACGCTAGGGTTCATGTGGATGCTAGGATTCAAGATGTGGACGCTAGGGTTCATGTGGATGCTAGGGTTCATGTGGACGCTAGGCTTCATGTGGACGCTAGGGTTCACGTGGATGCTAGGATTTGTGTAGACGCTAGGGTTCATGTGGACGCTAGGGTTCATGTGGACGCTAGGGTTCATGTGGATGCTAGGATTCAAGATGTGGACTCTAGGGTTCATGTGGACGCTAGGGTTCATGTGGATGCTAGGGTTTGTGTGGTTAAAGATTTAGAAAATGTGTTTTGCAGCGCACATGAAAACTAGGAAGGAGAATGCTGGAGAAATGACGAGAATGAATCATATGCAGGAGACAGACAGACAGACAGACAGACAGACGTACTGTCTCTTCCTGCGGCTGTGAGGTGTCATGCTGCTGGCGGCGGTGCTGAGGCTGGGCCGGTGGTTGTCGTAGGGATAGGCCACCAGCCGCTCTCCTCCCTGCAGGTTGGCTCCTAGGACAAACGGGTGGCTCTTCATCCAGGACATGATGGCTCTGGTCTCCACGGCGATCTGGACGGAAAACACCAGCAGCATGACGACAACATCATCACAAACTCTGTCACAATTACCATATAATCGCCTAATCGTAATTATTGGAGATAATCGTATTTTTGTGGGTTTTCTTTTTGCATAACCCCTGTAATCGTTTCCATGTGTCTAGAAATAGATTCATAGATTTTGAAACATTTGTAGAAAACTGTGGAAATAGCAGATCTACGAGCTCACAGAGCATTGCGATGCGACGCACGCACGCGCACATGCACGCACACACACAGATATATCGTTTGGCTGATATATCAAACATTATTTGACTTTTTGTTATCAGCAATTATACACCCAATGAGTCCTTGTTTTTAAGCACTTTCAGCCTGACACACACACACACACACACACACACACACACACACACACACACACACATACACACACACACACACACACACACACACACACACACACACACACACACACACACACACACACACACACACACACACACACACACACACACACACACACACACACACACACACACACACACACATTCTCAGAGCTTACAGAGCTGTTGGTCTCCAGTTCCAGAGGTATGGGCACATGGTGGTTGGCAACGAGTTTGGGCACCATGCCCTTGTCCTCGGCGTCCCACAGGGTACTGCTGAGGTCAGGGAAGTTCTGGAAGATGTCGAAGCCCTCCTCCGTGAACTGACCCGTGGTCCACCCACTCAACTCTGACCCCTGGGACAGCACATGACCAGCAATGAGGGACCCATTTAACTTTCTGGGTATTCAAAAATAACAGATCTATACAATGATCTCACAAGCTTAAGGAAACATTTTGTCTCCACTCCATATACATTTCCACATAACCTAACTCATCTTACTTGATAAACTGGTCATTAAATGATCAGTTTATCAAGTAAGATGAGTTTGTTTCATTATGTTTGAAGGACCACATTTTGGTCCTTCAAACTCTCTGTGGCATAATGAAACAAAGGCATTAGTTAATTTTGACTTGATGTGTATAAAAGTGTATAAAAGGTGATACAATCAAACAAAAATATATCAATAATAATAATAGAATTTGCTCACAGTAGAGTGATACATATATCACTGTCTTTATCCAATTTTTCGATTTTGAAAAGATGTGCAAATTTGGGCATTTTCCTATACAATGCCTAAAACTTGTAATACAATAAATCAGGGGTCGGCAACCTTTTTGACTTGAAGTGCCATATGCGTGTTTTTATTTTCTTGAGGGTCATTGTGCCAACATTATGTTGAATTATGACACCTCATAAAAAATAAAACCCATTCCAACAGATGTTGATTGTCCATAAATATAACAACCTTTCTTTCATCTCCCAGACTCCATCCCCAGTCAGAGTTCAGTTTGAATGAATGTAGAATTGTGCAGGATTTGCATGCATTTGAGAGAGCTTCATTTAATGTTCTTTTTAAAAGAAAAATCCTCTCACTCACACTTACGCCAGTGTGTGCCAGTGATCACCAAACTTGACTATTGTAACTCCCTCCTTAGTGGCCTACCGGCATGTGCACTTAAACCTCTCCAACTGATCCAAAATGCTGCAGCTCACTTGGTCTTCAACCAGCCAAAATTCTCACACGTCTACCCCCTTCTCCACTCCCTTTATTGGCTCTCGGTCGCTGCCCGCACAGAATACAAAACTCTGATGCTGGCATTCAAAGCAACCAAAGGTATGGCTCCCCCATATCTTGCAAGTATGATCGAACCCTACAAACAAGCTGGAAGTATCTTCACTAAAAACGCCGGGGCAACGCTCCACACGTCCCAAACTCTTCTCCCTTCTGTCTCCAAAACTGGAAATGGAATACACTTTCTATTACAATCAGAACTGCAGCCTCACTCCCAATCTTCCGCCGTAGTCTGAAAACCCACCTTTTCAGACTCCATCATGGCCCGTAGCACTTACCCTATACCCCCTTAGATAGAACTTTATGTAGACTTAGATAGCATTTAGCACTAGAATTGCACTTTATGTATAGTCATAGCACTTCATAGTATATAATACTATACATATTATGTATAGTATAGTATGGTATGTATAGTTTATATGTATAGTTTTCATTATATAGATATTCCACTGTTATGTTCTTAGCTTACGCATGTTTCATGATAACTATGTTTTATGTATGTGAGGTATTGCCATGCTTTTGTGTTCTTGCTTATTGTAAGTCGCTCTGGATTTTCTTTCTTACCTTTATTTATACTCGGAATACAGTTGAGAGCAAGCCCTCATTTTCAACGTAGCTCTTTGGATTAAGAGCGTCTACTAAATGCCTTAATTGCCTCAATGGTCTCGCTCCTTCCTACCTACATGACTGCCTGCCTAAATATGTCCCAAACCGCCCCCTAAGGTCTTCCACTGCTGGCCTGCTCGCTTTGCCTAAAAAAATGGCAACTAAAAAATACGGGGAAGCAGCTTTTTGCTTATACGGGCCGACGGCATGGAACAAACTCCCACTGTACCTTCGACAGGCAGCCTCTGTAGACATTTTTAAAGCACTCAAGACCCACTTCTACACCCTTGCTTTTAATTGATATTTTATTTTTTGTTATTCATGTCCTCACTGTATTGCATTACTGCTTGTTTTTTAATGTTTATGCCTTTTGCTTTTCTTTTCTTTTTTTCTCCATTGCTCTGTAAAGCACTTTGAGCTGCATTTCATGTCATGAAAGGTGCTATACAAATAAAGTTGTATTATTATTATTATAAATTGTAAATTGTGCCAATGTTGGCACCCGTGCCTAAGGTTGCCTACCCTTGCAATAAATCGTTTTATTCATGTAAGTAACCATGGGGAAGTTTCATGGTATTTCTTGAAATGTTTCATCCTATAAATATGAAAAAGCTACTCCTGTGGAATATATTTACTTATATTTACCTTATAAACAATTTAACCCATTTTGGGCGGGTTCCCCTTTTGATGTTTTAAGCATTATGTTATACTTTAACTATTGAAAAATAGCAGATCTGCTATTTTTGGAAAATCGTGAAAATGTGTCGCAAATTTGGAATATATATTCTTTCAGAGCATGCGTTTTAAACTCAAATCTTCGCTTCTGGGGGGTCCCTGGAACATATCTTTTTTAGATGAGGGTCGGAGGCCCAATACAGATAATTCTGGGGGTCCTTGACGTGAATACGGGGAAGCAGCTTTTTGCTTATACGGGCCGACGGCATGGAACAAACTCCCACTGTACCTTCGACAGGCAGCCTCTGTAGACATTTTTAAAGCACTCAAGACCCACTTCTACACCCTTGCTTTTAATTGATATTTAATTTTTTGTTATTCATGTCCTCACTGTATTGCATTACTGCTTGTTTTTTAATGTTTATGCCTTTTGCTTTTCTTTTCTTTTTTTCTCCATTGCTCTGTAAAGCACTTTGAGCTGCATTTCATGTCATGAAAGGTGCTATACAAATAAAGTTGTATTATTATTATTATAAATTGTAAATTGTGCCAATGTTGGCACCCGTGCCTAAGGTTGCCTACCCTTGCAATAAATCGTTTTATTCATGTAAGTAACCATGGGGAAGTTTCATGGTATTTCTTGAAATGTTTCATCCTATAAATATGAAAAAGCTACTCCTGTGGAATATATTTACTTATATTTACCTTATAAACAATTTAACCCATTTTGGGAGGGTTCCCCTTTTGATGTTTTAAGCATTATGTTATACTTTAACTATTGAAAAATAGCAGATCTGCTATTTTTGGAAAATCGTGAAAATGTGTCGCAAATTTGGAATATATATTCTTTCAGAGCATGCGTTTTAAACTCAAATCTTCGCTTCTGGGGGGTCCCTGGAACATATCTTTTTTAGATGAGGGTCGGAGGCCCAATACAGATAATTCTGGGGGTCCTTGACGTGAAAAAGGTTGAGCACCAATATAGAAACATAGGTTTTTCAGAAAACCGAAGACATTAGAAGACATGTTTTAAATCGTTTTCAGGTCTAAATGGGTTAGAGATATGGCTTTGCCCACTCATTTCACAATTAGATCTGGCTCATCTGGACTCTGAGCTCTGCTTCTCAGTTCAGAGGGTTTTTTTAGCACGACAAACTGATCGACGCTATAAGCAAATATATAAGTGGCTTCTGGAGAAACCCCCCACAGTATATACTACACCAACCGCTTGGAAGGCCCTCTGGTGTCCGTCGGGGTTGAGCGAGGGCACCAGGTGGATGCGGACCCCCTCCACCAGCCTGGTGGCGCGGGGGTTCCTGTCCTTGTACTCCTTGCACAGGTACTGCATGAGGAGCAGCAGCATCTCGCGGCCCACCGCCTCGTTGCCGTGGAGACCCGCCGTGAAGCGGAACTCCGGCTCGCCTGGGGAGACGAAAAAAAAAGAAGAAAAAAAACATGCCGTGCCGTGAGAGGTTTAGTTATAGTTCCTTTGAAAAGTCATAATGCAAAGTTAACCCATTTAGGCCCGACGTCGAAGTTTTTTTAAATGTCTTTTTTTCTCCGAGAAACCTCGTGTTTCTATATCAGTGGTTCTCAATATTTTCATGTCAAGAACCCCAAAAAATGTATTTGGCCGCCGACCCCCATCTGAAAATATGTCATTCCAGGGACCTCCCCCAGAAGCAAAGATTTGAGTTAAAAACGTTTGCTCTGAAAGAATGTATATATTCAAGGAATGCGCCACATTTTCAAGATTTAAAAAAAATAGCAGACCTGCAAGCTCGTAGCGGCACCGAGTGCCGCACTACGAGCTTGTACATCTGCTATAGAACCGGGAGCAAAACAATGTGATTGGGGGCGGGGCATCCCTATAGTATCAATATTATATCCAGATCATGATATTAGACTGGATATAATTGTCTGTGATTTTGGATACTGTACTGTTGTGATATGGCATAAACGTGTTCTATAAAACTATAGGTATCGGATCAGATACTCAAAATCAAATGATCGGAATCGGATCGGGACATCCCTACATATATAATAAAGTCCACGGTTACCGTATTTCCATTCCGGGACTCTTACACATACAGTAACAAGTAGTAACCTATATCTCTTAACATAAAGGGACGGTATATATAAATAGTACTAAATAGCCTGGGGTGCATACTTAGTTTAGACTAGTCATTGGTTAGACATGGGTTAAGGTTATGGTTTACTATAGGTGTGCTGCCCCCGTGGGAGGTTAGGTTTAGGGTGAGGGTTTGAGTAAACCGTCTAAACCAAGTACTGCACCCAAATAGCCTATATGATAGGTAGCATATACTTTGATATATGAGGCCTCGAGCTTGTCGGTTGTTTTTCTCAGTCTTTTGTAAATCCAAGTGAACAATTGTTTTTGGCGGCGGCGAACGAAAAAAGAAAAGCGATGAAAGATGCCTAAAATGAGGCAGGCACCACGTGTCCGCTGACACCCTAGAAGCGACCGACCGACAGACAGACAGACAGACAGACCGACAGACCGACAGACCGACAGACCGACAGACCGACAGACAGAAAGACAGACAGACCGACAGACAGACAGACCGACAGACAGACAGACCGACAGACCGACAGACAGACAGACCGACAGACGCCCACCTATCTCATGTTCTGTGGGGTTTCCAGAGACCACCATGGCGATGATGTCCAGTCCCTTGGAGCTCCGGCCCAGACTGTAGATGCTGGTGATGTTTGGACACTCTTCATTCACCGACTTCATCAGCTGTGAGAAGGCCATTCGGCAACACCTTTTAGATCTGCTACTTTTGCTACTTTCGACTCTCTCTCTCTGTGTGCGTGTGTGTGTGTGTGTGTGTGTGTGTGTGTGTGTGTGTATTACACAAAATATACACACACAGTCACACACCTTTATAATTCATACATATTCTATTTATTTGCTCTTATAGTTTTATTCTTTATTTAATATACACTTTGTGTGAAGCTTGCACAAAAGCAATGTCACCCACTCCCTTATACCTGGTGGTAAAGGTGACGAATGCCATTTTTCACAGACGAAAACTAACTTTTCATACTTTGGCTGCTGAAGAAAAGCAGATCTACAAAGTGTCCTACTCACCGTCACCATGTCTGTGTAGCTGTGGTGTTTGAACTCCAGATAGTCCACTGGAGTTACCTCATTCTGCCTGTGAGGGGAGCTGTTGGCTGGGTCTGAGAGGGACCAATGCAATGTCAATTTCTAAACGCTTTCATATATTCCTCTGTGAAGTTCATTTGTACATGTTTGGATGACAACACAGCCACCCTAATCTGGAGGTCAACAACGTCATCTATAAAACCATAAGTATATATAGGTGAAAGCAGTAAAAGAAAATGGCTAGCGCTGCGCCACGCAAAGAATAATAATAATAATAAAATGTAGGCTGTCGTCATCCCATTAGACTAGACTAGGCTCAGTCATCAAAGGCAGCATGCAGCAAACAGAAAGCTCTTTAGTCGTGTTTTAAAATAAATAAGAGTGGCAACAGACCTGCAGTTGTCAGCCGTTCTATTTGTTTATTTTTGGTTGTATAGGGACAGAAAAAAAGACCTTTATCCCAGATGACCTGAGAGATCTAGATGGTCGATATGAAGATCAGAAATGAATTTTCTCCCTAAACCATTAAAAGAGAGCGAGAGAGAGAGAGACAGAGAGAGAGAGAGAGAGAGAGAGAGAGAGAGAGACACCCACCAGCTACAGGACATCCCAGGACCTCCAGTCTCATACACAGACTTCCGTTCCAGCTCTGAGGGATGATCCTGATGTAGCGCGCCAACATCGCTACAGCCAGCTGGTTCATCACCGGGGTGTCCTTGTCACTGTTACCGAAGAACAGCTGTGCGCACGCACACACACGCACACGCACACGCACACAAACACACACACACGCACGCACGCACGCACGCACGCACGCACGCACGCACGCACGCACGCACACACACACACACACACACACACACACACACACACACACACATTTAATAGATCAGGGCCTGATTTATACTTGGGTTGCACTACGCTGGTGTCGTGCCCCGATCTACGAGTGTGTGGATCGGCCATTTTCCATATGTGTAGCCTGGTTAATAAACCAGACTAATATCGCACGGACCGCGGGATATTAGTCTGGGGAGGCTCAGCTTGGATTTCATTTCCAGGGGAGCGGGTTGAAACATTTTCTCTTTGACGCAATTGGTCAGAGCTACTGTCAGTCAAAGGTCTCAAGCATTGAAAGTCACTGTACCAAAGCCCGCCCATATTGCATACCGTGTCCCGATTGGCCGCCCCATTTCTCTGGTGTAGGAAATGGGCGTACAATTGAGCCTCTCCAGACCGTAATCCGCCGGCAGGCAATTTATTTTTGACGGCTGATTCGGTCTGGTTTATTAACCAGGCTACCATATGTGCCCTCTCCCTATACGCTCATTCTGTAGCTCCGAGATGAGGTCACACACTGGGCCCCTCCCACCGCGTTTCAGAAACGGCGCAAGTTTCCGCAAGAATCGTTTCTTATCCTTACCACACCATTAATCCAAAACGTGTAGGGCCCATGTAGGTTTACAGAAAATCCAACTCGCCATTTGAACTGAGCCTTTACGTCCCGTCTTTTGACAGTCGCTTCCATGTTTATCAAGGAAGTGTGCGTGTGTACGTGCATGTCGAGTGAACTGAAGTCGGTCGGAAATTTTCGACCAGGGGAGGCGCCGGGGAGGCGCTAAAGCTTTTCAACTTCCTTGATAAACATGGAAGCGACTGACAAAAGACAGGACGTAAAGGGCTCAGTTCAAATGGTGAGTTGGATTTTCTGGGCCGATCCTAAGTTTGAATTAGTGTAAACCTACATGGGCCCTACACGTTTTGGATTAATGGTGTGGTAAGGATAAGAAACGATTCTTGCGGAAACTTGCGCCGTTTCTGAAACGCGGTGGGAGGGGCCCAGTGTGTGACCTGACCTCAACTCGGAGCTACAGAATGAGCGTAGGGAGAGGGCACATATGGGGCTAGATTTATATAGGCTTATGGTTAAAAATGCCTTTTTGGGGTTTTTATACTATTCATACAATCACTGCCTTAAGTCCTCACAACTGAGAAGTTGCACAAGTTGCTTCGTGCGCAGTTCGGATGGCCAAGTCATAGACCGTGACGTACGCGTCACGGTGTGTGTGTGTGTGTGTGTGCGCGCCTGCGTGCGTGCGAACCCACCCAGTCAGAGTATCCATCATGTATGGTGGTCCACTCTCTGCTGTCATTACTGAAGGCCAGGAAGTATGATGTCACATAGTCACTCCCACTCCTGAAGAAGACACACAACCACATAGTGAGAGAGAATTTGCGTGCGTGCGTGCATGCATGCATGCTCGTGTGCGTGCTCGCGTGCGTGCGTGCGTGCGTGCGTGCGTACTCATTCTTGGAGTCTCGTCCCTGGGTGATGACCCCGGTGAACTCTGTGACCACACGGGAGTCCACCTCGAACCAGTGGATCCTGTCCTCTGCGTTGGCGCACCACGCCCCCCCTCTGGAGTCCTCCTCGTCGTCAGTACCCTGGAAGACACGCCCACTCTTAGTCCTCTGCTCAAAATCAGTCGGGCGACTGTGGCTCAAGAGGTAGAGCAGGTCGTCCAATGATCCATAGGTCGGCGGTTCGAATCCCGGCTCCTCCTGTCTACATGTCGAAGTGTCCTTGGGCAAGACACTGAACCCCAAATTGCTCCCGATGTGCTGGTTGGTACCTTGTATGGCTTCCGCCGCAATCGGTGTATGAATGTGTGTGTGAATGGGTGAATGAAATGCACAATCTATGTAAAGCGCCTTGGATAAAAGCGCTATATATAAATGCACCATTTGCTCCAATCACACGTCTTCAACCACTTATAATAGGCTCTATTATATGCACACATATTCTTATACGAGGACCAAAAGAATATGACCATATTACCCCGGTTAGCATGGCCTCACTCCATTGGCTATATGCCTGTGGCTTTTAGATCAGATTTTAAAACATGGGGTTTTTTAACGGGTTTTTTTGTGGCTTTCGCCTTATATTTTTTATGGAGGGACAGACAGTAGGCTGACAGGAAATGGGGAGAGACATGGGGGGGGGGGGAAGACATGCAGTAAAGGCCGTCGGGATCAGGAGTCGAACCCGCGGCACACTGCCAGACTGGGTTGCCAGCCAAGGTGCCTGGACCGCTGAGCTGATTTGTTTTTAAAGCACGGAAGGTGTTGCCTTTGTTGTACGGGCCCCTCACCTGTGGAATCAACTTCCATTGGAAGTTAGACAGGCTACCTCACTGGGCACTTTTAAAACTCTCCTAAAGACTCATTTTTATAGGATGGCTTTTTGTTAGAGCCTTTGGCTAATGTTTGTGCTCATTTGATTGCTTTTTGTTTTAAATTGTAATTGGTTTTGCTCTGTTCTGTTTGTTTTTTTATACTCGTGATTTTTGCTTTTGTGATTTGTTGTAATTTGTGTTGTGAAGCACTTTGTGAACTTGCTTTTGAAAGGAGCTATATAAATAAAGTTTATTATTATTATATTGGAAGGATATACAGGCTTTATGCACAGTAGCCATATTCATAGGAAAGAAATAGGCTCTTGGAAAGAAATAGGGTAGGCTATATGCACAGATGCCATATGGGAAAGAAAGTAGTCTTCTTCCTCACTTCCTTCACAGGTCTTGCCGGTTGCCACTAATGATACTAATGAAGGCTCTCCATTTTGTTCAAACACAGTGTTGGATCATTGCAATCACTCTACACCTGTGGGTATCAGTGGTCCAAGGACCATTATGCTTCCTTGAGGCGGTTCCAAATGGCCTCTTATGGGTGTGTACAAATCAGGGGGGCAGTCAGCCAGATATTTCGTGAAGCCTCATTTGAAATCGGTAGTTCATATAATGGCCTGTTGTGGCGCTGGACTGGACCCAAAAAGCCCCATAGCTCCATAGAGGCCCATGTATTTTGGCCCAACTTTACCTAGACTGTATTACCTTAATAAACATGGTCATGAATACTTTCTTCTTCCAGTCACTAGTTTAAAGTCTCATTTCTAATGTCATAATATTCTTTTTGGAAAATTATGGTCCCATTAATTAAAATAATGACCATAAAGTCGCGTATGTTCTGAGGGGCGTGGCTACCGTTACCGTCTATGATCGGGATTCCCCTCCCACTCAAGAGTCTACTCCTCCCACTCGAGTCAAAATAAAAACCAACGGAGAAGAAGGGGGGAAGTCCCGCCTCGTTGTCTGGGCAGCCAATGGCCAGCTGGACCCAAACGGAGCCAGCCAATGGCCAGCTGGTACCAAACGGATCTAGAAAGATGGCGACTTACATCAGGAATTAGCATATTATTACAGGCTTCATTTTACGTTCATGTTAGACCCGGCGAACGCTTTGTCCATATTTTTTACAGTCTATGGTACAAATGGGTGTGTAAAGGTCAGAACAACCATACCCTAAATTACTAAATGGATATAGGGCCTTAATTAGTATAATTGTGAAGGAATTAGTAAGGAAGAGGCCCAATTTCTTTACAATATGGCTATTGTTCCATATGTTAAGCCATGTGAGACTGCAACATAAATGTCAGTCACTGCAAAGCATCACTGTCAGGCAGAAACCTTGTATCTCCATAATAGCTTTCATTAGTTTTATGTTTTTATCTCTGCCGGGCCGGACAGCCAAAGGCCAGAGAGGATGTTTTCACCCCGGTCCGTCTGTTTGTCTTTTGATCCGCCTGTGCGATTTTAGAGCAGCTATAATCTCCAACCATCGCTGCCACTGTTCAGGGGCTGAAACAAACCTTCCACACACCGCACACTCCCAGTATTCCAAGGAATAACCTCCGCTCCAAATATTTCAAATCGACCGCATGGTGGCGCTATAAACAGGCCGTGGGATTCACATCATCATTGTAATGACGGTGCGATTCTCCAGGAAGGGGCGAGATCCGGTGGCGACCAACGACCAGGTCTCGACTAGTTTCGTTTTGGTCGCGACCAGATCGTTTCTCGCCGTCAGTATATGATCTTTGGGGAATGTTGTTGTGAGAATAATGCTTATGATGCTGCTGTTGTCTTCTCACTGTTGTCTTGCTGTATGTCTGTCTGCTCCACACACGTGTTTTCGTCCTGTTGTTTTCCTTGTTTCTAACCACATTGATTTTCCCCATGCTGGAGCCAATAATTCAACACAGACTTATTGTCACTGTCAGAGTCAGTCATCAGCATGCACTTTTCTCCTATATATTGTTTAATGTACTGTATGGTTGGTCAGAAAGTCTGGAGACAGCCGGATGCAGTATTTACGTGTGGAATGAGAATTTTCATCAAAACACAAGAATGTATAGTCTTTTAAATGTATATGGCTTTCGAATGTAAGCCGTCCGCAAGCCGGGCTGCGTGCCAAAGAATTTAGGAGAGTTGATACTTGCTAATGAGCACCATGTGGCTGCTAGCTTGCATGCATAATTATGTTCAGAACTATAGCATATATGTTCAGTACCATAGCATTATGTTCAGCACCATAGCATACATGTGTTCGGGATCATAGCATAATATTCAGGACCATAGCATTATGTTCAGGACATAGCAGGACATTATGTTCCTACTGTATGCATACATATGTTCAGTAGCATAGCATGACTAGTATTGACTATACGTTCAGAACCATAGCATACATATGTTTAGGATCATACATGTTCCCTCAGCCCTATGCAGTATATTTCCTCAAAACTAACCCTAACCCCTATCTCTCAAAAACTTGAGCTGTAGGATGAACTCTGACCCTTGTGTATAAATTGACTTGATGTGAATGCTCTGATGAAGGCTGCATAGCCGAAACGCATAAGCGTTCCTTTTTGGTGTTTGCCAATAAAGAAATGGAAATGTGGGTGCTTTGTCCACCGTTTATTAGATTTTTGGATGTGCTGCCTTTTTGGATTTCTTTTAAAATTCAATTTTTTTGGTGTATACTGGATTTGGGTTTGGCACTCCGCTGAGGGCCATTGCTGATGCACAACCTCTTTTTCTCATTTAATGACAGTTAAACGTTTGACCACTGGCAAGTGGCAACCCCCCTGCTTTGGTGTCTTAGGTGATGAGTCCAGGAGAGTTGTCTGTGTGTGTGTGTGTGTGTGTGTGTGTGCGTGCGTGTGTGCGTGCGTGTGTGTGCGTGTACAGTACCTGCATGTTGAGGCGTGCTCGCTGCGGTGCATAGCGGTACTGAGACATGGAGGAGGCCAAGAACTGGTCTGGTTCGACTTTGTGAGACTCCAAGCCAAGAGGAGGACACTCTGATACACACGTGCACACACACACACACACACACACACACACACACACACACACACACGCATGCACGCACGCACGCACGCACGCACGCACGCACGCACGCACACACACACACACGCACATGCAAACACAGACACACACACACACACACACACACACACACACACACACACACACATACACACACACACACACACACACACACACACACACACACACACACACACATGAACACATAGGTACAAAGGTTAGATCATAATATTAGATACCACATTGTGCGTGTTTAAACTAAAGACTACGAAGGATGTTGTTCCACATGAAAACTTGAGTTTTTGAGAAAAAACTGAAATAATAACACAAAGAATGAATGAAGGGGCCAAAAGCGTGATGGCCTTGATCAGAACGTACTCTTTGGTTCCTTGAAGACTCGTGGTCTGTTCCTGGCTCGCTCCTCCGCCTCCTTCAGCCTCTGTGCTCTCTCTGAAAAACAAGTTATTATAACGAAATAAAACTAATGAAATGAAACAAGTTATAATAGTTAAAAGAATCTAACCAAATAAAACAGCACCTCTGTCTCCTTCGGCCTCTGGACACTGCTGCTAAATGATAAGCTATTGTACTGTTTAAGACCCTAAACCAAACTCTTTGTCATTACATCCAGTAGTTTATCATTATTGTGTATATTTGTAATTGTATATTTTGATTATATTACATATATTTTCTTTTAAGAATAAGATATTATTACGTAAAATGTTAGCACAATTTTGTCCCTACAACATTTCTCTGCCTGTACTTGTATAAGTTAATGACACAATAAAACCTTCTAGATTCTCTCTAACAAAAGAAAAGAAAAGAAAACAACAACAAGTCACGGCAGGGCCCAAGCAGGACCAGATGGCAATAAGATGTGTTGAGTCCCTCTGGGGGACGCATGCATCAATCAAGCTGCCGCTGTTTTGACATGCTAAATGTAAGACAGACCATCTATCCAACGGCACATGAATTACATTGTGAACTCAGTGCTACAGTACATAGTACACACTGACCTATCATTGTAAATTACATTGTGAACTCAGTGCTACAATACATATAGTACACACTGACCTATCATTGTAAATTACATTGTGAACTCAGTGCAAGACACCAACTTATAATTGCAAATTACATTGTGAGTGACACTGACTTATTGTGGACAACAGAGCTACCAGAAAGGGGGGGAGGGGGCATTTGGCAAAAACACAACAGCCAAGACATACAGTATGGGCTCTTCCTTCAGCTGAGACCGGGCTAGCTGGTCCTAGCTGGTTAGGGTTAGAGTCTAGACTCTAGAGCTATGGTCCTCAGAGTTACTACAGGGGGGGGGGGGGGGGGGGGGGCTGCGAAACCTTTGTGTGATAGGAAGTTTTTCTCTTTTCCCCCCAGTCTTTTCTATAGTATCCCTATTCTGTGGAGAATGCAGCTGCTCTATTCTTGATGCTTGTATAAGAGCTAGATCTACGGTTTTCAGCAAAAAAACATTTGGTGTCGCAGGAAGAAAGAGCGGACAAGTTTACACATTAACACATCATAAATCCTACATAATTAATAGGAAAGGTCATGCAAAGCAACACTGACGACAGTGCTGTCATCAAGTCTATGAAGCTATCTATGAAATCATTATACAAACTTACAAAGCTTGTAGCTATTCCGGGTGCGCGCCACTGGTGCACAGCTAATGGCTTCTGGCTTTCATGGCTCAGGAAACGCTGGTTCCCATGGCTACTTATTCTACACACATTTGGCCCTCAAAAGTATAGTAAATTACCGTAGTAAAACACGTGCACACGCACACACACGCACACACACACACACACACACACACACACACACACACACACACACACACACACACACACACACACACACACACACACACACACATGTGCTTTCATATTGAAGAGGCAAAGCTGAATGGCTGCATGTGACAGGAGGTGTTAACCTTGAGGTTTAAGCAGCCTTGGTGTTTAACCTCCCCCCTAGTCTGTGGTGAAGCTGCGTGCTTCCAGAGCCATGTTGAACCGCCTCCTCCCCCCATAGCCGTACTGTCTCTGTCGAAGCGTGGAAGAGGGATACGCTCTGTTGACACTTGTCTTGACAATGTCACATATATCATTTGGCTCTGATGCTGCCGTGTGTGTGTGTGTGTGTGTGTGTGTGTGTGTGTGTGTGTGTGTGTGTGTGTGTGTGTGTGTGTGTGTGTGTGTGTGTGTGTGTGTGTGTGTGTGTGTGTGTGAACCAGCTGCGGGCTTAACCTCGCTCCAGCAAGGAGAGCGAGGAGAGGAGCTAGAGCAGCACACGTGGCAAACTGCTGGCTGTGAACTGAATATACTTTGGATTTTCTTTATATCCCAAAGGTCCCCGGACGGTGTTCAACATCTCCCCCCTGGTGTCTCTCTTTCACATTCCGTCTATATCAGCCTGCTCTTTCCTCCTTATCGTTTCTGTGCATGTGGTGCAACAACCTCCCCTATAACTGGACCTTCCCCCCCCTCCCCCTCCTGTTGGCCGGCTCGCCACAGATTAAACACACAAAAAATGTTTAACAAGTGTCTTTTCACTGGCCAACATCTACACTGATTTATTCAGTTTTTTAGGGAATGACCCTTTGTCCTCGCTGCTGAAGCACCCACCCCCCCATCACTATGCCACATGTTCAAGTACTATAGTGAGTATAGTGTTGCCAGATTTTGAGAGAGAGAAATAAGCAACCAGGTCTATGAAAACAAGCTCAAAAGAAGCGATTGTTATAAGCCACATGAATTACATTCTGGAAGCAAGCCCCGCCCCCCAAAAAATCACCAAAGGCACAACTACCAATATTTACAGGCCAACTTTACAGAAGGAAAACGAGCCCAAAGTCACTTATAACAAGCAGACGTGGCAACTCGGGCAGTGAGTCGACATCTGCATCTCCTTACAAGGGTAATGTGAGCGGATGGTATGACGCTCCGATATCAGTTCATAACAGAGTTTCACTCCCGGGGTCGTGTTCTCTCTGCACTGTTATGTATAAGGCTCTGGCTCTCAAAGTGGGCTCCGGGGACCCACCAGGGGTTCCAGGAGGGTCCCCGGCAGAACGAGGAACAGTTTAAACAATGTTTTTGAGGGGCACTATAGCCCCTCCAATGCATTACACTGACTAGCCCCACGCGTCATTACACCATGTGGCAGCCAATTATATGGACGATTAATTTTTGTTTATACTAAAATAACCAGCCAAGCCAAGTCTACGGATTTTAATGTTTGTTCAGGACAGTGAATGACAATGTAAGACGAACTTGTAGGTTGGCCATTTTTGAAACATTTTGAAAAGATTTGAATCATTCTGAAAACACACGCAAGTCGTCTCTTATGGGGGGGATGGGGGGGTCCTTGACACAACATCTTTTTAGATGTGGTTCTGTGACCAAATGCATGACAACGTTGGCGCGCCACTAGCCTGGCCCAGTCAGCATGATATAGAGGGGCGTGTGCCACCGGGATCACTGCGTTGGATCACATTGGTTCGTCGATCTGAGCGCCTGCCCCCCCTCTGCCCCTCCCCTATCCCTGGTAGAAAACAGAGGACAACAGTGGCGTCACCAAATTTGGAGCGACGCCCCCCTCTGCACTGTATAGTTCACTCCCACTCCTAGACGAGGAAATGGGTCTCCTTCTCCCAGGCTTTCATTTTTTTGAGACAAATGCGAACGTAAATAAAAGCCTGGGTATTACCGAGGCCAGCGCGTCACTGACGTAAGGAAGAACAACAGATGGCACGACGTGATGTCTCATCTTACCTCTCTCGTCCCTCTCGGTTTTTGCCTGTCGTTCTTTCTCCAGCCTCTCTCTCTCCTCCTCGTCTTCTTTTCTCCCTGTGGAGCCATCAATCAATCAATCAATCAATCAATCAATCAATCAATCAATCAATCCACCATTAAAAACACTGTGGGCTTTGAGGTTTGTATAAAGCATCCAGAGTTCCAGACCCATGAATCAAATGTGGTTGATTGATTGATTGATTGAATACTTTATTAGCAGTTTGCAAAAGATAATGGATGGATGGATGGATGGATGGATGGATGGACGGACGGACGGACGGACAGACGGACGGACGGACGGACGGACGGACGGACGGACGGACGGACGGACGGACGGACGGACGGACGGACGGACGGACGGACGGATGGATGGATGGATAGATGGATAGAGTATAATGGATTTAAGGGATTAAAATAAAACTGTATGCGGTCACACAGTGAAAATTATCCCAGAAGTGATAATAAAGTGACATTGTGTGTGCGTGCATGCATGTGTGTGTGTGTGTGTGTGTGTGTGTATACATACTCTGCCCATAGTCATAATCATCATACCAGGTGCTCTCGTCAGGAGGAGCGAGCGTGGGCTCGTCTGTATAAAAGAGGAGAGCGCACAACACATGATGAGTCACTCCTCAAAATGACGAGTCACTCCTCATGACGCACACATTTGACCAGATGTCTTAATTCCAGGTCTTCCAGGCGGGAAATTAAGGCCACCGTCTTATGCACAATCTCTATTATGCAAGTCAATGCTGAACGCAAACACATAACTGTAAGACATTTTTGCACCATGACTTAAAAAGACTCATAACATAACAAAATGGCATTGGACACGCTTGTCTGATGAAGAGCATTCCAGAGGCATGGTGTGCCAATATACTCTACCAACCCTCTCTTACAAATTAAAGGTCTGTTCCATTTAATTTCAAGGACCCGTTAACTCTTAGAGTGTACAAATGGAACCAATTGGACCCCTAAGAGTCTTTCTTGTGAGCCAACGTGCATAATAATATACAGGAAATGTCATGGCAAAAGATGGGGAGTCGAGCCTGCGACACGTTACGCAGATTAGCTAATCTAATCTAACCAAATTCTGAAGAACGTGTGAAATGATGAGACATTCAGCACCGAGTACTTTTAGTTTTGGCATTTTATAGTGTATATGTTGATGCCAAGTACTTGTGCATCACCTCTTCACTCAAGTAATAAATCTGATTAGCCTAGTTTGGTATATCCTATACGGATATAGGCTATACCGCTATCGGATAGCGGTATAGCCTATATCCGAATAGCCTACACATGAAGCTGCAACGCTTCATGTGTAGTTCATGAGTTGAAAAGCCCCCCCCCCCCCTTTGATGAAAACTGCCTTCTTGAGTTTTTTTTTGGCCTGAGATGATGCAAACTTGCATAGTGCCAGATAAAGTTATCTACTTTGGATGATAATAACTAAATTCCTCTGATCAAAGTCAGATGGGGCCTTTCGTAACATCTTGAGCGTAACAGAGCATTCCAAATTGGAAATTGCAAACATCAGTGTTGAAGATTTTGAGTTTTTGACCGGTCTGCAAAAGTAACGGAAAAAATACACTAACACACATGCACGCACACACGGAAACGCACACACACACGCGCACACACACACACACGCACACGCACACGCACACGCACACGCACACACACACACACAGACAAAAACACAAGATCTCCTGCAGACATTTTAGGAGATTATATATTTCTTGAACTCTCCAAGCTGTACAAATAACGCGTTAGCACCGCCCCCTACGACCACAACAACCAGTCAACCACCGTTTTGCAAACCAGCGTAAACTCGTCGCATGCAGCATGTCATTTAAATGTACAGCAGTTAAACGTTTTAATTCACATTTACAAGAACTACGGTATAATAGGGTTGATGACAGGGTTTTTAATTATGCTCTCAAATGAAACCGCGGCGGCTGTGTTGACTGTGGGGGATACCGGCGGTATAGCACACTCTGTTAAAAAGTAGGGCAGCTTAGCTCATAGAAACATTACACTGTTCCCATGCGCTGCTGAAGTGCTTAAATATGAACTCTCATACTGTTCCACCCTCAAAGCAGGGATCAGATGGATATTTCATTATGTGAGTCTATACTGCACTTCTGAATTCCATCCTTTCGGGATTTGATGTGTTAAAAACTGACATTTTAATCAAATAGTTAAATTGGGAAAACATCAGACATAAATGTCATGCATATCAGACTTTACCACCGGAGATTTGAAATTGAGGTTTGGAAAAAAACAACTGACTTACCAACTGATTTACGATCGTTGACTTTCTGGTTTATGTAGAAGCAAAATGCTACTGTAGCCCTAAAGCCACTAAAGCTATCAATTAAAGGACCTGCTATATAGCTTCTATATGAATTATTATATTATATTATTGTTATTATAGTTTCTAATGAGTAGTTACTTACCTGTTACAGTTTCTATTTCTATTTCAGGGCTGACCTCTTTACCGTCTGGAAAGGGAAGTTTTTCTGGCACTTCATCTACAGCATGGAGAGAACAGATTGATGGATTGAATTGATTGAATTGATTGAATTGATTGAATTGATTGATTTGATTGATTTGATTGATTTGATTGATTTGATTGATTTGATTGATTTGATTGATTTGATTGATTGATCAAATTAAAACAGGAAAGATAAGACTTATTGTGTGGAGATGTGTTATGTTAGAAAAACTAATCCAAGGGGGACCGAATGTCAAAACAATAACTTGGATCAACTATGATCCAAGTTATACGCAGGGGAGGATTATCCAGCGGGCCTGTTGGGCCCAGGCCCAGGGGCCCCTGAGCTAGGGCGTCCGCGTGACCGCGAAGAGGCTCAAGCTCAGGGGCCCCCCAAAAAAGGGGGTAACAGTGAACAACAGTGTCACTGTTATTCACTGGCTTATTCATTTGTGTCAATAAAATAACCCCAAAAGTCATAAACCATCATGATACGGTACATTACTGCAAGTGTTTAAACCCTCAGTTTGCTTTTGCATTTATTTGGCTTAATTTTTGGCTGTTTATTATTTTTAAGCAATCCCTTGCTGTAAATCTGAATATCGCAGGCCTATATGTCATAATTGTTATGCGTACAGCCGTACACGCGTGCAGACAGTATGCGCCACCGTCATGCCCTTTTGCATGACGGTGGCCCAGGGGTCCATCATTTCTAGATCCGCCTATGACACGACTAAGTATGCCTTGCCGAGCCATGTGGCCCATACGATAGGACAGGAGCCCATCTTCTGTTTCTGTACTGTAGTGTACTACAGTAGGCCCCCTGGACATGACACTGGTAGGTTATGTCACAGGGACTTATTTAACCCATTTTGGACTGAGGCTGATTTTAAAAACGCCTTCAAAATTCTGACCTAAGTTTTCTGAAATACTTCAAATATTCATATAGCAGCATAATTTTTTTGTAATTTTTGAATACTGTACATACTGTACAGAACCCCAAAAGGGGTTCCCGTCCAGAAGGGTATAGTATTTTAAACTTACAAAAAAGGGTTACCGGCCTATAATGGGTTAATTTCTGATACCCGATTGCAAACAGTACAACGCATCGCAATGCAAAATATATTTTTTCAGATGGGGGTCCGTGGCTAAAATAGACACGAATCTGGGGATCCCTGACATGAAAAGGTTTGAGAAGCAATGCTCTAGATTAGAAGCTGGACCGGGGTGGGGGACGAGGCGCCACGGGACCTGTGGAAAAGGCTGAGGTATAGCAGTCCAGTGGAAACCCCAGCGTCATAAAACCATCATCTCATCTCCTCTCTATCAGCAGTGAAACAGTGTGTGCTGTCCAGTGCGTTCGTTGAGAGACGCGTTGCAGTCAAAACGTGACAACATATTTCCATAATCAGACCTGCTGCTGGAAACCTACAAAAAAGAATGTTCTCAAACCCCTGCAGTCTGAGAGTTACAGCTGGAGGCTGGGGTTCAAGTGGTATGTGGAGGGAAGCTAGAAAGAAGTTCCGTCATAAAAGATTGTATAGTGCAGTCAGTGGACAGACTGTTACTGCAAAGATTGAATAGTGCACTGCAGTGGACTCTTACTAGGTGCACAAGTACTCTAAACGGCACAAAAATATATATGTTGAAGGTTCAAGGTTACTTTGTCTTTCTAGAGAAATGTGTAATTGGAGACAAGGACCAGCTGCATAGTGCATATAGTTTGCATACATACACAATGCAATACATTACAATGCAACTATCAATTTGTTTCTTTAGCTATTATTCTATCTATTACTTTTTCGATGAACCGAATAATCGAGAAGCAGTTTCTTCCAACATTGACCAAATCGATTAGTATGATTAACCAATTATTTAATGAATACTCTGCCGTGCATCAGTGTCACATACATAGCAAAGATGGCCGATATACCGGGTTACAAAAGTGACGAGATAACAAAACAAATGTGACAAAAGAAAACAGCTTCACCGTCTTCACGGAACCAATGTGAAGACTTTACGCGTCGGTGTCTCTCCATATTGTTACGGTGTCAGGGTTGGTTTTCAGAGCAGCGGGCGTACAGTCAGGAGTTTACTACTCAGACAGTGAGCTTAGATTATATCACCACATGTCTATCATTATAGACACAGATCTCTACACTGGACACCTATTGCTTGACAATATCAATAAAGATATTTGAAGCAGACACCGCTAACTGTAACCGTAATCTCCTTCAGCGAACCAGCAACTATATACAGTCTTATACTTTCAGCTGAGGAATATCTGTAAAATAAAGTTCTTCTTGTCTTTTGCAGTCACCGTCCTTTTATTTCATCACGCCTAGTCTACTGCAACTCCCAAAAACAAATAACAAATACTATGAAGCGAGACCATATAACTGTGAGCTTCAGGAGTTATTTCCTTTTACATTTTTATCACACAATTTTGCAACCCATTTTAATTTTCAATTCCCTAAGCTGCTGTAATCCTGAGAGCTATACTCTCCATCTGCCAAACTGGGGAGAGTCCTGAACTGAGCTCATGCTTCCTTCAATGCGAAAGTGAGCAGGCCACTTATCACCTGACAGTGGGGAGTTTCCCGGTTGGACCAAGGAAGCTTAGAGAAGGAAAGGTCATGGTCACTTGACTGGGCTGCGCCATGACACTTTCATGGGAGCCAAACCTCGCACTGGAAGTTCAATGAATACATGGCAGTGAATGGAGCTGAATGGACAAGATTACTGCATGTTTTTTTGTGAGAACATGGGGAGAACATGCAAACTCCACACAGAAAGGCCCCTTTGCCAAACCCACCTATAGGGTATGGGCGCTGATGGAGGTCATCAATCGATTTAAGGGCAGATGTAAAGATTTTACTGATCACTTTTTTGCATGGACAGGCTTCCAAGTACAGTACATTATGGACAGGCTGGAGCCCTGTAAGCGTGCATGAGGTCATATACGTACATTTGGCGTCCCAGTAATCTCCGTCGTCCGTGTCGGCCTTCCCGTCCACCTCGGGGGCCAGCGGCGTGGGCTCCGCTCCTCGCCAGTCGTAGTCGTCGTACTCGCCGACCTCCTCCGCCTTATCGGGCCGGGGCGCCTCGGCGGTGGCGGCGGGCATCGGCCGGTCGTCGTCGTCGTAGGGGGCGTCAGTCACGGGGGGCGCCGGCCGCCGCTCCTCCTCCTCCTGCTCCGGGGTAAAGTTGTAGTCGTCGTAGGGGGCATCGGTGTACGGCTCCTCGGAGGGCGTGGTGGTGTGCGGCGGCGGCGGTGATGGCGGTGCCTGGTAGTCGTAGCCCTTCCAGTAGTCGTCATCCTCGCCTGCCGGCCGAGGCACCTCCCCGGGCACCCCCCCCTCCTCCTCCTCCTCCTCCTCTGGCTTCCAGTAGTCATCCTCTGTGTGTGATGAAGGCATAGGTGAAACAGAGGTGGAGACTTTCGTCGACTAGAACAAAAAAAAATCCTCGACTAAAACTTTTGAAGTGACTAAATATGAGTATGACTACAACTAAATGACATGTTTCTGACATATCAGTTCCATTACGTGACTTTTGTGACGATATCGGTATCGACAAGCAGCCCATGTGTTCCAATTAACCCAAAACTCTGGCATGGGTCGGGAACTAGTACACCAGTAAATCACCCAAGACCAGTATGCAGTCGCTGGATTGTGTGTGTGTGTGTGTGTGTGTGTGTGTGTGTGTGTGTGTGTGTGTGTGTGTGTGTGTGTGTGTGTGTGTGTGAGGGTGTGTGTGTGTGTGTGTGTGTGTGTGTGTGTGTGTGTGTGTGTGTGTGAGTGCGCGTGCGTGCGTGGGTGATACTCACCACCGCCTTCAGGATAAGGGTAGTCTGGATAGGCCTCAGGTTCAGCGGGCGGTTCGGTGGGGGGCTCTGAAAAGACAGACAGACATGTTCAGGTGTAGACATAGACAGACAGACATGTTCAGGTGTAGACATAGATAGACAGACATGTTCAGGTGTAGACAGACACCACCCCTCTGTATACCTGTGGTGGTGGGAGGTGGGGTGGTGGTTCTAGTCTTCTCCTTGTTCTTCTTGCCCTTCTTGTCCGTTTTGGGTTTCTTGGTGGCGTTGGGGTCTTTGGGCTCTTTATTCTTCTTCTTGTCCTTCTTCTTCTTCTTGCCTTCTTCTTCCGGCGCTCTCCTCACCCTGCCTGGGATAGAGAGAGAGACACACATTCAATACCTTTTAAGCCTCAGATAAGATAATAGACGGAAGCTGTCTGAACCTTTCCTGAAACATGCAGGACATGATTGATTGATTGATTGAATTTATTAACAGATTGGAGAATTACAGTACATTTCAAGCACAACTCAATACAAAACTGTTAACTGTGAGTGGACGACAATAAAGTATTACACTTGTTTACAATAGTACATACAAATCATCATAACAATTAGAGACATACAAATATATATATATTTGGATTCAGGCTTTACGGGGGCCAGTTTCAAATTGCTGCCATCCGTAGGTACCCTTTGAGAGTGGTTTTGAAGGAGTCAAGGGATTTGCATGTCTTAATGACTGTTGGTAGGGCGGTCCACATTGTGATGGCATAGGAGCAAAAGGAATTTAGTCCCTCGTTTGTGCCGAATCTGGGTTGCACATGGTTTGTTGAGCTCCCTCTGGTGTTATGTGTGTGGACTTCGTTAAGGAAGCATTTAGACAGGTACATGGGTATCTTGGTGGTGTATAGTGAATCTTGTGGACCAGACCCGTTGCAAGACGCTGTACTCTGTCGTCAACCCTAAGCCATTCCAGTCTGTCAAAATGAGCAGGGGTGAGGTGGGTTCGAGGAGTGAGGCCAAGTAGTAACCTGACCAGACACAACGCTCCACACGTCCTAGACTATTATCGCTCTTGGCTCCCAAACTGTGGAACAAGCCAGATTGCAACCCCCAATGCAGCTAGAACTGCAGACGCACTCCCAATTTCCCGCTGTAAGCTGAAGACTCACATCTTCAGACTCCACCTCATAGTCCGTAGCACTTGACCTATAGCCTTGACGGTCGTGTAGTCTTATGCAAAGGCTGAATGTTATTTAGACTGATGCCAGGTTCATTTGTTTACCTGCCATCCGTTTGAGTTTCAACGTACAGATGATATTCTTTTGACATTATATTATTTGGAGTAGGCCGTCTAATGCTATTTTCTTGGTTTACCTGTGATCCTATAGATTACTGAGGCACTACACTGTCTCTCTGAATTTGATCTACAGGTATGCCATTACCTTGCGTACGTATTGTCACTCTGGATAATCCTGATCGTCTGTTAAAAGTATAAACTGTCAAATATATAGTATCTCCAGCACTGCCATCAGACTTAGCACTGGTGATCAATAGACATTTTTGGATTGATTGATTGAATAATGTATTAGTGAAACATTTTAAACAATCCAGTAAGCTATGGTGCAACATCGTAACATCAAGTGATACATCCAATGCTGATCTGCTCCGTCAGAATGCAGCACGACCCTGGGAATCTGAGGCGACCAGTTAAACCTTATCTTCATTTAGCCTACTACAGTAATTGGTCCCCAGTAAGGCTCGTCATAAGCTGGCACTGCTACTCGGATGCGGGCTGTGGACAGTTCAGAAAGTTCAAAGTCTAGCCTGGCGCGGCCAGACTTATAGTGAGGATTATCGCTATATGAGTCTGGCCGCGTCAGGCTAGCAAAAGTCGGGTGACTTCTCTGGTTCATGGGTTCCCAAAGTGGGGTCCAGGGACCCCTAGGGGTACTTGAGGGAGTTCCATGGGGTACCGGCCGTCCATTTGGTTCCATTTGTACACTCTCAGAGTTAAACTAACAGTGGTTTTACAATATAAATTGGGGGTACCAGAGATAGAAATGCCATTAAATCGGGGGTCCGTAGCACAATGCGTGTGAAACTGGGGGTCCATGAAATTAATGTGTATCGGAATCACTGCTAGAGCCGTAAAAATCCTCCCTTATCGGGGTCACTGGCATATGTTTTCAAATGGGGGTCCGTGGCCTAATAAATGTCGATTTGGGGGTCCTTGGGAACCACTGCTCTGGTTTACTAGCAGTGACCAATTGGCTCCGGAAAAAACAGACAATCAGGCAGATAGACAGACACTCTTTTTTTCCAGCATGGGGGTTAAAACATCATCACATTTCTTTAGTGGAACGGTGGGTCCATGTGGTTAATGATCAGTTTCTTCCACTGTCCATTCCAGTGTACTGAATGGAGGTGTAATCAGCACAATTCATCAGCACACACACACACACACACACACACACACACACACACACAGCGGAAAAGTCTGGAAGATCACTTTCCCCTGCTTGATTTTTTTTCTTTTCTTTCATAGAGCAGCACAAAAGTAGCGAAAATAACCGATCTAAAAGCTTGTCAAGCTGACAATGCTTCGTATTGTGATGTGTTGTGAGCTTGGAGAGTTGGAGACCTGCCTTTTTTCCACCAGGTTTGTCTGTTATAGAACACACCATATAACATATATATAACATATATATGAACATATAACACTAATGAAAAGTATTTTATGTGTCTAAATAATAACTACACTGGATCCATTTTCCATTCCACCAGACAGTGATGTCTTGTGAAAGACTGTGTTCCATTGTAGAGTGTGTGTGTGTGTGTGTGTGTGTGTGTGTGTGTGTGTGTGTGTGTGTGTGTGTGTGTGTGTGTGTGTGTGTGTGTGTGTGTGTGTGTGTGTGTGTGTGTGTGTGTGTGTGTGTGTGTGTGTGTGTGTTGTGTGACCTGTGCCAAACACACTCCCCTTCACCTGTTGGTGCCCAGATGTGGTAGACACAGGTCAACATCTGGACTGACTAATGCTGGCTGGACTCGTCGTCAGAGAATGAATGAGTATGAGAGTGTGTGTGTGTGTGTGTGTGTGTGTGTGTGTGTGTGTGTGTGTGTGTGTGTGTGTGTGTGTGTGTGTGTGTGTGTGTGTGTGTGTGTGTGTGTGTGTGTGCGTGCACGCTTCATTCATACACTCCACAACACTAATGACACTTTTTTAACATGACTATTACAACAAACACATCCCTCGTGTGCTCTTACCTGCCAGGGCCGAAGCCTCCTCCTCCTCTGCATTACGTTTCACCTTGTAGTCTGCGTCCAGCAGCGGTCCATCCTCCTCTCTGCCCGGGCCGTCCGGCGAGTCCTCCTCTCCCCTCGTCCGGTGGTGGAGGAGGAGAAGGAGGTCTCCCCCTGCCTCTCCCTGTGCTCCTCCAGCCTGCTGGAGTGAGGCGAGGAGCCCCCCGGCGGTGTGCCCTCCCCTGGGGAGCAGCGTGCAGCAGCATAGGGCCAGCAGAGCCACGGCAGACTGACCCTTCATCCCGTATACACCGATTCTCCTTCAATTAACCGCACAGCGCTGAACCCAACGCAGGCTGGTGCTCGTTTGGTTCCAAAACCCACCCTCTCTCTCTCCCTCTCTCTCTCTCTGCTGCTGCTGACTGGCTGGAGCCGTTTGTTGTTATAGATCACTGATCCAGTGTCAGGTCCTACTTTAATCCGTACAGTAGTAGTAGTAGTAGTTGTTGTTGTTGTCCTGCTTTGACTCCTCGCAAAACAGAGGTCTGTACAGAATTTGAGACTTTCCTCCTCAGTTCTCAGTTCTTCCTGCTTGCCATGTGCTTCCACACCTTCACTCCACTGGCCGGGGACTGGGAGCTCTCCACACACTGCTGTGAGACCCAGTCGCAAGACTCCAGGCAAGACGCACGCACGCACACGCACACACACACACACACACACACACACACACACACACACACACACACACACACACACACACACACACACACACACACACACACACACACACACACACGCGGCCAGACAGACAGAGATGTAGTGGGAGGGGGGAGGGATAGCCACAGGGAGGGGAGGGGAGAATTGGAGCCACAACAGCAATCCAGCCCCAGGAAAAAGACTGTGTTGGTTGTGTTCTAATTCCCCCGGCCTGTGTGCAGTGCAGCTCTGGTCAGCTGACTAAACAACTAAACAACCGGAGGCCGGACAATCCCCCTCATCACCTCACCTGGCTGACGAGTCGCTGCAGGTGTCAGACAACACACAACAGACTGTGGGGGGGGGGGGGGGGGGGGGAGCAGAGCAGTGCCGTGAAACATATTTATGGGTTTAAGTTAAATATCCTACTCTTTATGTGGGTTAGGGATCAATCAGCTATATTAATTTGGGGGGCCATGACGTCACATGGAAATATTAACCACTGGTTTAAATAATTAGTGAAGTAAGCCCAAATAAGAAACTACACTTTAGAAACAAGCCTCCCCAAAAAGACGCAATCCACACAACTACCAATTAATATTTCCAAGCGACTTTAGAGAAAAACAAGCCCAAAATAAGCAGACTTGGCAACACTGCTTGTAGCTCCGGGTTCAAGAAAAGGAGAGAGATAGAGAGCAGGTCAGTGCTCTCTCTCTATCTCTCTCTCAGCTTGTGATGCATTCCTCTCTAGACTAAACTTCACCCTGCAGTCCTAGCTCCTACCAAGCACCACCAGCACAGACCTTAATGGGACACACTCCCACCACACTAAATTCCACACGAGGGCCGGGAGGAGGGAGAGGTGTGTGTGAGTGTGTGTGTGTGTGTGTGTGTGTGTGTGTGTGTGTGTGTGTGTGTGTGTGTGTGTGTGTGTGTGTGTGTGTGTGTGTGTGTGCGTGCATGTGCATGTTTGCACTAAGTAACAATACCAACATTTTGTAATCATTAGGGGGAGGAATTCATTCAATGAAAACAATCGGCGTGGAAAAGAAGAAAAAAAAGGGAAGATAAATTCCTTTTGGGGTCTAGTGTTCTGTTTTGATTGGGTCTTTCTGTGGAGCTCTGCATGGTGTTCTGTGCTGAAGCTGAAGAGCTTTTGTCCTGTCTGGAGAAGAACTTATGGCGGGTTCAGCAGCATGGTTCGAACAGCATTGCACACTTACACACGCATGCACGCACGCACGCACATGGAAGTGTTTGAGCAGATGACACACTTGTAGATCCACACCCAAAACAGATAATTTGCTGTCTGTCCCAAACTAGTGACAATGTAATCTACCAATCTGTTTTTGTATGAAGTTGTTTTGAAATAATTACCAAAAAAAAAGTGTGAACCGGTCTGGAGCGGATGATATCGTTACGTCATGTTGTAGTATTGTTTTGTAGTCATCAGGATGATATCGTTACGTCATGTTGTAGTATTGTTTTGTAGTCATCAGGATGATATCGTTACGTCATGTTGTAGGCTAGTATTGTTTTGTAGTCATCAGGATGATATTGTTACGTCATGTTGTAGTATTGTTTTGTAGTCATCAGGATGATATCGTTACGTCATGTTGTAGTATTGTTTTGTAGTCATCAGGCAGGAACAATCAAACGGAACTTCCCTTTCCCTCAAACCGGAAGAATAACAATAAAAGCTCTCGTAGCCTGCGGCTTTTATTGAGAAAAATCGGTTTGAGGGAAAAGGAAGTTCTGTTTGATTGTACCTGCCTGTCGACTACAAAACAATACTACAACATGACGTAACGATATAATTCGCTCCCGACTGGATCATATACCCGAAATAAAATGGTGCCCAGCCCCAGGCTAATGTTTGGGAGACCCTGCTTTAGATCATTTTCAGGCCTCCCCCCCCCCCCCCCTCCAGTGGACATGGTATAATTTAGTGCTAATCCCCAGGCCCTCCAGACAGGGTATTTTAACCACCCAAACCCTATACTTAATCCACTGCATTCTCATGGGACACCTGTACTTATAGTTGACCTGATTTCCGAGGGTTACACACACTCAATACCTACCGATCTACAAGCTCACATAGATCTTCAAGCTTGCATAGATTCATATGGGCCAATGTGAAAAGGGTGACGTTTCTTCCGCTGTCTAGTGGGAATGTACAAGCAAAGTTTCACTATTCATGATTCGAGGCATTTTGTTCAAAACGAGCCACTCCTGCAAACTTGAGTTGCCAATCTTAGCCAATCCGAATGGATTATGAAAAATCACACCCATGTAAAGTGAGGGGCACTCTTGTCATTATACATAATTTCATGAACAACTGAAATTATGTGATTTTCTCGTCTACATATGACGTACATTTTCCCTTCATTGTCAATGGCTGGGTTTCCCGAACGCATTTAGTGTAAGACTTGTAGTGCCGCACATGCTCAGATGCCCTCTAGGCCGCACACAGAAGCCTGTGAAGTGTGAACATAGACATTCCGTGCATAGATGTGCCACGCAATGGTAGGCTTCAGGCCTCAGGCCTGGTATGGTAGGCCTCAGGTCTACCATTCTGAAGTTTAATGTAATAATATTTTGACTTCTGGACAGCTGACAGTAGGCTCTCTTTACTCTTAAAAAATATATACTGTATATATCCATCCATCCATCTATCCATCCACCCCCCCACACACACACACACACACACACACACACGATCTTTCAGAGAGACATTACACAAAACAGTTTTTTTTAAGGTGATCGAAAAGGCATAGGCAGAAGCTTATAGTTTATTAGTGCCTATCCTTATCCCAATGTATTCCAAAATACTAATGAGGATATGCATAACAATCAACATATAAACAAAACAAACAAATTACATTTATAAAATAAACAAATAAAAATAAACAAACAAAGGAGAAACAAGGAGGAAAAAAGACATGTATGTGAAACATTTTGAAACATTTGTGCAAATCATTCTGAAGAGTGATCACAGGTTTGGTTCTGTAGCAGCCAATTCTGAAGGCGGTGCTTAAAGGAAGCAGAATGTTGACATTCACTGCAGTCCGCCGACCCACAAGAGGGATGCTAGGGGAATGCTAGGGGATGCTAGGGGAACAAGAGGGATGCTAGGGGAATGCTAGTGGATGCTAGGGGAACAAGAGGGATGCTAGGGGAATGCTGGGGGATGCTAGGGGAATGCTAGGGGATGCTAGGGGAACAAGAGAGATGCTAGGGGAATGCTAGTGGATGCTAGGGGAACAAGAGGGATGCTAGGGGAATGCTATAGCCTATAGCATTCCCCTAGCATCCCTCTTGTTCCCTTAGCATCCCCTATAGCCTATAGGGGATGCTAGGGGAACAAGAGGGATGCTAGGGGAATGCTAGGGGATGCTAGGGGAACAAGAGGGATGCTAGGGGAATGCTAGGGGAACAAGAGGGATGCTAGGGGAATGCTAGGGGATGCTAGGGGAACAAGAGGGATGCTAGGGGAATGCTATAGGGGATGCTAGGGGAACACGAGGGATGCTAGGGGAATGCTAGGGAATGCTAGGGGAACAAGAGGGATGCTAGGGGAATGCTATGGGATACTAGGGGAACAAGAGGGATGCTAGGGGATGCTAGGGGAACAAGAGGGATGCTAGGGGAAATCAGAGGCTAAAAACTAGAAGTGTTAGAATAAGGAATAGCCTCCCACAAAAACTCTCGGAGGGATTCATAATTAATAGTTTGTTTTCTTTATCTTTGTGAATGTTGTGACTCTTTCTATATACAGTAATGCAACAGTAAGGCTTACATCGACTGTAGCTTTTGGAGCATATAGTGCTATAGGAGGAGGACCAGAGTTAGGACTGACATGCTTCATCACATGTGGCTCATGAAACCAATTATTCAGATCTTTGTTTTGTTTGTATAGGATGTAAATGTACTAGTCTCTGATCAAAATCAGACGGCTCTCTTCTGATTGTCCCGAGCTGCAATGAAATTCTACAAGCTATTAACAATAAAAGCACCAACACCAACACCATGCAGGTCAGGTTGGCTACCCAGGGCATGCTACCCTTCAGAAGTCAATAGCCAATCTGAAAGGTATATGAAATATCTGATTTGTGAGATTTGGACAACATCTGTAGGAGTAGCCTACTAGCAAAAGGTTTTGCAGCAGCACAAATGGTGACTGCCCTAAACGGGGAGCAGTGTTGATTCGTGATGTTTGTGAAATGGGCTTATTCAGGCTTATTCCTATGTTAATACACACTGGTGTGACACTCGGCAGCCTTTGTAAACTGTGTTGGTGTGAAGTTTGATTTTAATGGCTGACTGTGCGTGCGCAACATGCGCACGTGCTACCTGAAAGATCTTAGGGGGGACAGCGTACGTGGTACAGTGGTACTGCATGCAATGACCAATGCAACACTGACAGGGAGTTGTGTCCAAGGAACCAGGGGGGAAGAACATGTATTGTACGACCTACAATTAACAAGTTATCGCCAAAAATGTAATCTCTCAAGACAGGTTGTTGTTAGGAATGAACACCAAAGGAGCACCACCGGAAGAGGAGGGCAGAAGGAGGGTTTTTCTTTTGCCGATGGGTTAATGAGGCCCGGCCAGACAGACAGGTCAAAATGAGTAATGACTCCACTAAAGCAGTGATTCTCGAAGTGGGATCCGGGTACGCCCAGCATAATTACTTTGGACGGAGGGGTGCCCTGGGGCCAGCCATAGCTGATTGCCTACACCTGGCCTACAGGTCACCGCTCCGTGGATTTGTCTATACAAAGGATATTTGACAATAGCCGATCTACAAGCTGACAGTGTTATGCATCTGCCATTTGTTTTTAAACACATTAAATAACATTTTGTTTTTTATTGTCATTGCATCAGTATATTCAGGTTCAACAAATTCAGATATTTTCAAAACATTAACATTATTTTAGCTAGTCACACACACGCACGCACGCACGCACACACGCACGCACGCTAAAGTAATTTCAGGCTCTGAAAGCAACAGATCAAAATTAAATCAATGCTGACAAAAGGTCAGTAATGCCATCATCACAGAGGATTGGACCTGTAATGGTTTTTGTGGCTGACCGTGTGCAGTGTGCACATCCCAGTCCAACTGGAAGTCCAGCTGCAAAGAATCCACAGTATAGTGAGGTCAAACAGAAAGGTCATTCTATTTGGCAGGCTTTGGAAGCACCGTGAGGAGTCATATGCTTTCATGTCCCCTGCACCCCCCTCACCCCACCCCACCCCACCCCACCCCACCCAAATCCACACACTGAAAACAACTTCAAATTCAGTTGGCAATAAAGTATTTGGAACATTAAAGGGAGGTGCACATGATATGTTTGTTGTTAAAACAGTTCAAGCTCGCCCCGGACCGCTATAGCCTTGCTAGGAAACCAAGACTTCACTTAAACGGTATAGGAATGAATGAAGACTCAAAACACACTGAAATCCGAGAGGATACACAGCACAATGAACCAGTACAGACCGCAAGCACAGACAGTCTTAAATAGTCTCTGGTCAACTATGCAGTCATTAATAGGCCAACAGCTCGCACCTGTGAACCTGAACAGAGCCCAGTCTGTCAATACATAGAAAGGTAGACGCCTCCTTCGGCTCTGCGGCTCTGGTATCTCGAGAGGACGCAAGGTTCTGTGAAAGGCACGGAAGCTTGCCATGAAGCTCCGCGTGGCGACCATGGAAATGGTCTTGGGTTTGCCTAAGGACACGCTGTGATTGGCCAATAGCCACTTTAAGTGGCATTCGGGGCCAGAATCTGCATGGGTGGGGGAAAACGCTCTCGCCAGAACATGATTTACTATTCTGTCCATATCGGGTCGCAACTCGAATGGGACTGAGTGCAAACTTCGCTGAGGGGTTAGGGTTATGATGTCACTAAAGTGGTGTATTTCAATTGGGACTTTTGACTCAAAGGCTTTCAGGAAGAAACCAAAAATACACAGGGAAGACATTATTAGAGTAAGGTTAACTCCATAGTTACAAAACAGAAAAAGTACAAATATGGTTACAAGGTCCTTTACAATGGCATTTATACCACACATTATATCACACATTTAACGAACAATGGCTGCCTGTAGTAGACTAATGGAAAACTACAGTTGTGTGTGTGTGTGAGATATGTGAGAGAATAAGCTCTTCTACACGGAGGAACAACAAGCAGTGGTTATGCTGGAGGTTGAACGACCGCCACATTAGACATGTCAACATAAGCCTATGATATTGTTTTCGGTATTAGACATTCATATTATAGGAATTTAGGTTGTTAGTTAGACTATTATGATTAGCTCTGGGTTGCTATCTGATCGATTAAACAGGCAATATGGCCCGGGGGAAAAGATGGCCGCGCCTGTCCACTTGTAGTTGTTTTGTTTGTTTTAGGGTTGACGACAGAGTACAGCATCTTGCAATTGGTCTGGTCCACAAGATTCGCTACACGACCAAGATGTACCCGTCTAAATACTTCCTTAATGTCAACGAAGTCCACACCCACAACACCAGAGGGAGTTCAACAAGCCATGTGCAACCCAGATTTGGCACAAGGGACTAAATTAATTTTGCTCCTATATGCCACCAAAATGTGGAACGCCCTACCAACAGTCATTAAGACATGCAAATCCCTTGACACCTTCAAAACTGCTCTCTAGGGCACCTATATACGGGCAGCTGCAATTCGAAACTGGCCCCCGTAAAATCTGAATCCCCCACCCACCCCTTTCCCACCCACTGTATGTTTTTTCCCCCTTTTTATCTCCTATATGATGATTTCCTGTTTTTGGCTATATAGAAGTGTATATTTGTATGTCTCTAAATGTTTTGATGAATTGAAAATGGTGGGCCCTATTGTAAACAAGTGTAATGCTTTATTATGCTTTTTTATGGTTTCGTGACTGTCGTCCACTCACAGTTAACAGTTGTACTTGAAATGTGCTGTAATTCTGTACTGTAAAACTGTTAATAAATCAATCAATCAATCAATCAAAAAATCTTGGCCACAAAATGTCTTCTCTGGGTGAAAGAAAAGACGTGCTAGCATCTGTCACAACACATCTGTCACAACACATCTGTCACAACACACTCGATTTCCCACATCCGGTTTACGTTTCGGGTTCCGGCGGAACCTTCAAAATGAGGGTTTCACTGAAAAATGCTGGCGGGTTAAGGAAGTAATAACGAACAAAAATTAAATGGCCACAGATAAATGTTATGGGAGGTTTCTGAACTGTCCACAGCCCTCCCCCAATATTTCCAACCAAAATAACTTTGGTTCTATACAACTGGTTCTAGATTCGTAGAACCTATAATGGCTTTCACGGAACCGGCGGACATTTTTTTGGTTCCAGTTCCAAACAAAACTTTTAGGGAACCAATTAATTTTCCAGTGGAAACACTCTGAACAGGTACGATATTAGGCGGTGAAAACAGAACTGAACCGGTTTAACCCATTTTGAGCGGGAAACCCCTTTTGGTGGTTACATACATTATGTTATAATTTAGCTATTGAAAAAAGCAGATCTACAAGCTCATAGCGCGCCACTCGGTGGCGCGCTATGAGCTTGTAGATCTGCTATTTTTGAAAAATCGTTAAAATGTGCCTCAAATCTTTCAGAAAATTGTCGGTTTAATCCCAGAGGAAAAGAGGTCAGAGTGAGCAGACACTAGACAGCAATACCATACAGGTGTTTATATCGAGGTCGCCGATCTGCCACTTTTGCCGATCTACTGTTTTTTTATTTGAATCCTGAAAAGTAACGGTTTTGGACAAGATAGAGACATGACATTTTCCACCCGACCGAGACCAGATATAATCCTAAACTCTACAGCTGTTTCCCCGTCATGGAGACAGAGCCTATACTGCTATCATCAGTGGTGGAAAATTAAGTGCATTTACTTAAGTACTGTATGTAACTGCCGGTGTCAGTTGGTTCTTTTAACTTCAGTCATGTCTTTACTTTGAAGTTTGTTATTTTTCTTTGTTTATTTGTGTTTTATTTTGACACTTCCTGTAGACTTAGGATACCTTTATTGTGAAATTTCCTGTTAGAGTGCATATATAGCTGAAGCATGTTGGCTTCACTCAGTGCACTCACCTCAGAGACACTCAGCCAGAGTGACACAGTGAGACACAGCATGTTTGAGGCAGCAGAGCCACTTGGTATGAGACTTGTTTGTTTGCAACTTCATGTTTAACCCAGTTGATTTGATATTGTTGAAATGTTTTGTAGATTCAGTATGTAGTTTTGTAGATTCAGTATGTGGTTTTGTAGATTCAGTATGTAGGTTTGTAGATTCAGTATGTAGTTTTGTAGATTCAGTATGTAGTTTTGTAGATTCAGTATGTAGTTTTGTAGATTCAGTATATAATGTAAAGCCGTTTATATTTTTTACAGTGCCTGCTTTTGCTGTGTCCGATGTGCCAAGTATCGGTTATCCCAAGATTGTTGGTATGAAGTTCAAGGTGGCATTCGATTCAACCCCTAGCCCCTCGATTAGCGGATCGAGGTATATGATTTGTTTGTTATGTTTTGGGTTAATTCATTTACTTTAGGTCTAATTATTTGTATTGTGGGTTGATAGTTCGTTTGGTATATCTCTGTATGGACTTATGGTACATTCTTGGTAATTTATTGGTCTACTCTTGAAATGATTGAGTTGTCGTATCACTGCATTAATTACGTAACTTAACCATTTTATTTATTGTACTATTGAAAGTGATATGTAATGCACAGATTTTATTGTTGTTGAAGACTATGAGAAAATGTCATGATTGTAATAGTATTTATATTCTATTTTTGTAGTTTTGACGGTATACCAGGGAACATCTTCTGTGCTGAAGACAAATAAACTACACCCGTTGAGACCATCCACTTCTCATTATTTCATAATTCGAGGGCGCTTACACTGTACTTAAGTACAATTTTGAGTTATTTGTATAGTTTACTTGAGTATTTCCACTTTCCAATACTTTTACTGCACTACATCTCTGATCCAAATATTGTAAATGTTTTTCTCCACTACATTTATTTGAAAACTTGAGTTACTAGTTACTTTGTAGAGTTTGATTATTATTACACATACACAAACATACATCAGCCCTTACTTCAGCCCTATATACATTTCTACAAGCTCACAAGCTTGTAGATCTGATTTCAAAATACTTTTTTGTATACATTTTGAACTTGTGAAATGGGACATTCTGTATAACGAGTACTTTCTACTTTTGGTTAAGTACATTTGATACCAATACTTTAGTACTTTTACTGAAGTAAATTTAATACCGGACTATAGTTCTACATTACAGTAAAACATTGGAGTCCTTTTTCCACCACTGCTACCGTTATCATCCCGTTTCTCCCCCAGGAGACAGCCTGCTGTCTAGACTGCAGTAATGACGGCTACACAGCAAAAGATCCCGTTTAAACTCGGATGGGTGTAAAAATGGACACTAAAAATGGACACATTTCTCATGGGTCCACTTTTTTGCTCTTTCACCCGCCAAAAAACGCTATTTTGTCGTCTAAACGGAAGGCCCATCTGATATTTCATTTCGCCGGTGTCTCTAGAGATGGCTGTCGTCTGAACAGGCCAGAGTTACAGGCCTGTAAAAGGACGCAGTTGGTTCCTATACTATCAATAATGTACACCCCCCCCCCCCCCCCCCCCCCAAAGAGCCCTTTGAGGGCCACCCATAGACTGTAAGAGATATGGACAAAGCGTTCTCCGGGTCTGATATGGACGTAAAATGAAGCCTGTCAGTCCTTGAATTGTAAATCGCCATCTTTCTAGATCCGTTTTGGCCCAGCTGGCCATTGACTGGCCCAGACAACGAGGCGGGACTTCCCCCCTTCTTCTTCTTCGTTGGTTTTTATTTTTACTCGAGTGGGTGGGGGATCCCGATCATAGACTGTAACGGTAGCCACGCCCCTCAGAACATACGCGACTTTATGGTCATTTTTTAAATAAATGGGACCATAATTTTCCATAAAGAATATTATGACATTAGAAACGAGACTTTAAACTAGTGACTGGAAGCAGAAAGTATTCATGACCATGTTTATTAAGGTAATACAGTCTGGGTGAAGTTGGGCCCAAATACATGGATCTCTATGGACCTATGAATCTCTCTTGGGCCCAATGACAGTGCCACAACAGGCCATTATATGAACTTTCAGGGGATTTCCTTAGTGCATGGCTTCACAAAATATCTGTCTGACTGCCCCCCTGGGGCCACCGGGCCACCAGAGCCTTTATGGCTCAAGGGTTACATTAACACTAAAGGTTGAAATGGTAAATTGTCTCAATTTTCTAATCTTTCTGACCCTTCAAAGAGCTTTTGCAATGTACTTCGCACACACATTCACACACGCTTGCATGGAGGAAACCTGCATGCAAGGCGCCAACAACCTGCTCATCGGGAGCAGTCTGGGTTCAATGCCTTGCTCAAGGACACTTAATGACACGCAGCCACGCGGGAGGAGCCGGGGGATCGAACCTGGAACCTTCCGCTTACCCCATGTGGAATGGAACAACACCGCCTTTAAATTAACCAACATAATATTATTCACCAGTCCCCATGCACACACCATCCTCAAATCAGTCCCATATAGACGCAGCATCCTAAAAGCAGCTAAGGACAAAATGGGGGTGGTTTTCCATACTTGGTGAGGACCTGATTTCGTGGCTTTTGTAAATGTCTTCAGGTCAGCCTAGACTGCGTGTGTGTGCGCTACAGACCCTGAACACACACACAAACTTGAGCTAAGAGTCAGCGTCTACTGAGCAGGAAACAATGACATCAGAGAGAGAGAGAGAGAGAGAGAGAGAGAGAGAGAGAGAAAGTAGTGGGAGGGACACACATACACACACAGACACACACACACACACACACACACACACACACACACACACACACACACACACACACACACACACACACACACACACACACACACACTGTATCCAGAAGGCTCACTAGGTACAAATGGAAGCAGATTTATAAAACGTTGTGCTTGCTTCTCGTATTCGTTCTCAAACCCTGTACTCGTAGGGGATATTTGACAATCTAACTGAGATGTACGTATGAAGTAGGAAAAACATCCTCATTCATTAAAAGAAAAGAAAAACAGAAAGCTCACTTTCAGTGATTTAAGGAGACAGTGGAGCATAGATATATCAGCCATAATGTGCAGTGTGCTCACAGCCTCACACACACACACACACACACACACACACACACACACACACACACACACACACACACACACACACACACACACGATGACACAGCAGGCACGTTAGGGGGGGGAAGAAAATACTATTCTAAGAAGTGAAAAATGCTTTATGGAATTGGGATTTTCGCGCCAGACGACTGATAGAGGTTGGATTAGATTGTTTTCTTTCCGTCGTCAATGTCGGGAAGAAACCTTGGATCTCCATAATCACAAGGTTTTCTTTTTCTATCTATTTTCATAAAATAAATGCTCTTCTACTAATTCGTCACATTGCAGTGACACAAAAGTAGCGGAAAAAATAAATAAAATAAAAAACAGACAATCTACAAGCTCAGCAACTTTTGAAAAAAAATATATATATTTCAGTGAAAGTGGTTAAACGTGCAGTAGTGGGGGGAAAAAGTACTCCCATTTTTTTTTACTTAAGTAAAAGTGTCAAAACTGCAATATAGTAATACCCAAATTTTACTTGAATAAAAGTATTGGCATCAAAATGTACTTAAAGCATCAAAAGTACTCATTATGCGGAATATCCCGTTTCACAAGTTTTCAAATGAATGTATACACATCTTTTGATAATAGCTGAGCTTGTAGATCTGCTATTTTCAAATGGCCTAAAATGTATATGGCTGAAGTGGTGAATGTGTATTTTATAATAATAATCGGCAACAAAGTCTTAATAATAATCCACAAAGTAACTAGTAACTGAAGCTTTCAATTAATTGTAGTGGAGTAAACACAAAATTTGCCACCGAGATGTAGTGTAATTTCTAAAGTTAAAGTAAGTAGTACAAAATACCTCAAAATTGTATACTTACAGTAGGTAGTACACTACTAAAGTAATGTATACTACATATATCTTTACACCACCGTGTGTGCGTGTGCGTGCATGAAGAGCTTGTGACTAAATAATAACTACATTGGCTCCACGGGAAAGCAGGTTATGTTTTAACCCATTCTGGGCAGGAACCCCTTTTGGTGTTAGCATTACGTTATGCTTTAGCTGTTGAAAAATAGCAGATCTACAAGCTCGTAGCGCACCACTCGGTGGCGCGCTATGAGCTTGTAGATCTGCTATTTTTGAAAACTCAGGATTTAGAAGACATTTTTAGAATCTGATCTCAGGTCAAAATGCGTTAAAGAACCACCATTCTTCTGTGCGTTAGAATCTGATCTCAGGTCAGAATGCGTTAACAGTTCTGGGACATAGGAGCTTTCCGCCATGGATTGGCGTGGTATAACAGTGGTATATGATTCAGCAGGTCCAGTCATCTGGCAGACAGGGGCAGCCCCGGCTCTGATGAGGCCCAGATGCAGAGCGCTGGAGGTGGATCACAAGACACAAGACGCTATCGGGGAGAAACCTCTTATCTCCATATTCTACATTGTCTTTTTATTTTTATTTTACCTCATAAATTAACGCTAACCCTACTTGATCACCCCATACGGCGTCACACGAAAAGCATCAAAAGTAGCAGATCTACAAGCTCAAAGCGCGCCGGCTTCTCGGCGCGCTTCGAGCTTGTGGATCTGCTATGATGCTTGATGTTTTTGGACATATATGAGGTTTCCAGCTGACAGAGACGATTTACATCCTAAAACTCAAAGACGTTGACGGGATTCCTAAGCAGTCTTCAGTGTGCAAACATTCCTCCAGTCAAGCGGTGGAAAGTAACTAAGTACATTTACTCTAAGTAGAGCACTTTTAAAGGACCACTTCACCCATTTTCAGAATATTAGTTCACACTAAATGTTCAATTTAATAAATGGCACCATCTCTGTCCACTCACTCTGTGTCTCAGAGGAAGCAGGTGTGGACAGTTCAGAACCCTGCCCTATACCAGTGACGTCATCGATTGGGGGAATCCGAGCTAATAGAGGCTGTGGGTTTTTATCTTCCTGGAAAGTAATTACAAAAAGTACACATTAACATGAATCCCCCAACACTGACTGTAAGAGCCATGCATATGATGTCTATGGGTTTATAGTAATTGATGAAATGATGAGGTCACCACAGGGCATGGCCAAGGTTGCCTGCATGTATTTAATGCGTCCCCAATCAAGCAGCAGGTGTTACTGATTGGCAGAGGCACACTGTTTGTAACTGTGCAACAGGAGCTGTGGTCTGTATTCTGGACGTTGGATCGTTTATTTATTAAGTATATTTATTGAATGCTGAGGTGACAGATCGGCTGTAAAAATAAATATTGTTAATTTATGAATTCAACGAACAGTTTGGACTTCAGTTTATCAAAAGCACATCAGCCGTCAGTGTACCACAGTGCCTTTTAGTACAAGACTTTGGGCACTCCACTGACGATAGCGCTGTCAAACACGTCTAATAATAAGCCATCTATGAAAGCGGCAACATTTATTTAGGGGCGCCAGCCCCTCCTATATATTCAGCTATTAGTGTAGATTTTCGTCTTACAAAAAATAATATTAAATTCCCATTGACAATGAATGGAGATTTTATGTGTGTCTGAGCAAATCGACAGTACTCCATGATGATGTACGATGAAGAAGCCCCTCACTTCACACGGGTGTGATTTTTATTCATAAAATATGTCACTTCATCTTACTCTCAGCTAACGGTCCTTTGCCTGAAAAACGTTGAAGACCACTGCATTACTCCACTAGTATAGCTTTTCTTTTCCAAAAAATTTGAATATCATGGAAAAGTCAGTCATGATTTGCAATATCCAGTGCACGTGTTGGTAAACTCTGCTTTCTTAAATCCAAGGTCACCGCAACAGTCTATACCAGAATGCTTTTAGAGGACTTCATGATTCCTTCCGCTGAGGATCTGCATGGAGATGCAGATTTCATCTTCCAGCAGGACCTGCCTGGCCCCTGCCCATATACCGCCAGAGGCACCACAACCTGGTTTGATGAAGAGCCGATAGCAAGCATCAAGGAAACCTGGGCTTCCATAACTCCCGAGCAATGCCACAGGCCGATTGCCTCAATGCCACATCGTATCGAGGCAGAGATGAAGTATTGAAAATCGTTAGCCTCATAGGATAAATGCATAAGTCATTTTTTATGATTTTCGGATAATAAGGAAAAACACATTTTCTCGCAAGTATGTAAGAGTTTTTAATGCAGATTTTTACAATGGTTTCCTGAGGGGTTAACAAAATGTTTTTTACAAAAAGATAAACATGAGAGTCATTCCATAACAAAAAAAAGTGACTTAGGCCATTTTCAAGAAAATAATCTGTGACTTAGGCATTTTTTAATACATGTCTACTAAACACCTGGGGGTCTATTAGAGTGATGTTAACTCCATACTAAACACCTGGGGGTCTATTAGAGTAATGTTAACTCCATACTAAACACCTGGGGGTCTATTAGAGTGATGTTAACTCCATACTAAACACCTGGGGGTCTATTAGAGTGATGTTAACTCCATACTAAACACCTGGGGGTCTATTAGAGTGATGTTACCATACTAAACACCTGGGGGTCTATTAGAGTAATGTTAACTCAATACTAAACACCTGGGGGTCTATTAGAGTAATGTTAACTCCATACTAAACACCTGGGGGTCTATTAGAGTGATGTTAACTCCATACTAAACACCTGGGGGTCTATTAGAGTGATGTTAACTCCATACTAAACACCTGGGGGTCTATTAGAGTGATGTTAACTCCATACTAAACACCTGGGGGTCTATTAGAGTGATGTTAACTCCATACTAAACACCTGGGGGTCTATTAGAGTGATGTTAACTCCATACTAAACACCTGGGGGTCTATTAGAGTGATGTTAACTCCATACTAAACACCTGGGGGTCTATTAGAGTGATGTTAACTCCATACTAAACACCTGGGGGTCTATTAGAGTAATGTTAACTCCATACTAAACACCTGGGGGTCTGTTAGAGTAATGTTAACTCCATACAGAACACCTGGGGGTCTATTAGAGTGATGTTAACTCCATACTAAACACCTGGGGGTCTATTAGAGTAATGTTAACTCCATACTAAACACCTGGGGGTCTGTTAGAGTAATGTTAACTCCATACAGAACACCTGGGGGTCTATTAGAGTGATGTTAACTCCATACTAAACACCTGGGGGTCTATTAGAGTAATGTTAACTCCATACTAAACACCTGGGGGTCTATTAGAGTAATGTTAACTCCATACTAAACACCTGGGGGTCTGTTAGAGTAATGTTAACTCCATACAGAACACCTGGGGGTCTATTAGAGTGATGTTAACTCCATACTAAACACCTGGGGGTCTGTTAGAGTAATGTTAACTCCATACAGAACACCTGGGGGTATATTAGAGTGATGTTAACTCCATACTAAACACCTGGGGGTCTGTTAGAGTAATGTTAACTCCATACAGAACACCTGGGGGTCTATTAGAGTAATGTTAACTCCATACAGAACACCTGGGGGTCTATTAGAGTGATGTTAACTCCATACTAAACACCTGGGGGTCTATTAGAGTAATGTTAACTCCATACTAAACACCTGGGGGTCTGTTAGAGTAATGTTAACTCCATACAGAACACCTGGGGGTCTATTAGAGTGATGTTAACTCCATACTAAACACCTGGGGGTCTATTAGAGTAATGTTAACTCCATACTAAACACCTTGGGGTCTGTTAGAGTAATGTTAACTCCATACAGAACACCTGGGGGTCTATTAGAGTGATGTTAACTCCATACTAAACACCTGGGGGTCTGTTAGAGTAATGTTAACTCCATACTAAACACCTGGGGGTCTGTTAGAGTAATGTTAACTCCATACAGAACACCTGGGGGTCTATTAGAGTGATGTTAACTCCATACTAAACACCTGGGGGTCTATTAGAGTGATGTTAACTCCATACTAAACACCTGGGGGTCTGTTAGAGTAATGTTAACTCCATACAGAACACCTGGGGGTCTATTAGAGTAATGTTAACTCCATACTAAACACCTGGGGGTCTGTTAGAGTAATGTTAACTCCATACTAAACACCTGGGGGTCTGTTAGAGTAATGTTAACTCCATACAGAACACCTGGGGGTCTATTAGAGTGATGTTAACTCCATACTAAACACCTGGGGGTCTATTAGAGTGATGTTAACTCCATACTAAACACCTGGGGGTCTATTAGAGTGATGTTAACTCCATACTAAACACCTGGGGGTCTATTAGAGTGATGTTAACTCCATACTAAACACCTGGGGGTCTATTAGAGTGATGTTAACTCCATACTAAACACCTGGGGGTCTATTAGAGTGATGTTAACTCCATACTAAACACCTGGGGGTCTGTTAGAGTAATGTTAACTCCATACTAAACACCTGGGGGTCTGTTAGAGTAATGTTAACTACATACTAAACACCTGGGGGTCTATTAGAGTGATGTTAACTCCATACTAAACACCTGGGGTCTATTAGAGTAATGTTAACTCCATACAGAACACCTGGGGGTCTATTAGAATAATGTTAACTCCATACTAAACACCTGGGGGTCTATTAGAGTAATGTTAACTCCATACTAAACACCTGGGGGTCTGTTAGAGTAATGTTAACTCCATACTAAACACCTGGGGGTCTATTAGAGTAACTGTTGTTTGCTGTGTATGCAATGTAAAAATGCCCAAGTCACACAAAGTGAGTTAGGCGGCAACGTAAAAATGCTCAAATCACACAAGTGACTTAGGCAGATCATCATTTTTGAAGATTGTGAGCTTTGTGATTGGCTGAGGACATAGGCGATGATCCAGAACGATGCAGCAGCCCCAGGAGATCACCTGTATGCAGAAATCTCAATTTCGCCAAAAAATGACTTAGGCATTTATCCTATGAGGCTAACGAAATTTGTTTTGATGATTTGACGTGATTCTAATTTCTTAATGTGGCATTCAGATTAAAACATTCATGCTCTGCAAAAACTGAGGAGTAAATGGTGATTTCTTCACAGTATTCAAATTTTTCGAAATTCTGTTTGAGTGGGTTTTATGAGCTGGGAGCCAAAATTGTGTAAAGATAAACAAATAAATACTTGAAATCATTTATGTTGTGTGCACTGAATCTATAATCTATTAAAGTTAAACTTTTTGAATGGAATTATGGAAATAAACCAACTTTACAATGATATTCTAATTCTTTGGAAAGGTGCTGCTGTAAGTCTCCCTGCTCTTCTACTGAGACATTACATGCTGTAGTCTGGTAGGACACCTAGTGGTTGACCAGCGCTACTGCACGAAGGTTAAAATGCGTAATGTCCCCCGAGAAAGCGAGCAGGCAGGCTCTGGATCCGGACCCGGGGTAACTGGATCCAACATTGAGGAACCACATCAGAGCTGGAATGTGGACTTCATGTCGGTTATACAATTACAATACGGGTGGTTATAATTTCAAGAACTACCAGATGGCTTAGGGTCGTCGACAGAGTCCTACAGCATCTTGCAATGGGTCTGGTCCACAAGATTCGATACACCACCAAGATACCCATGTACCTGTCTAAATACTTCCTTAATGTAAACGAAGTCCACACCCACAACACCAGAGGGAGTGCAACAAACCATGTACAACCCAGATTCGGCACAAACAAGGGACTAAATTATTTGCGCTCCTATGCCACCAAAATGTGGAACGCCCTACCAACAGTCATTAAGACATGTGAATCCCTTGACTCCTTCAAAACCGCTCTCAAAGGGCACCTACGGATGGCTGCAATTCGAAACTGGCCTCTGTAAAATCTGAATCCCCCCCACCTCCCACCCCATTTTCCCTCACTGTATATTGTATCTTTTCCCTTTTTTGCTTCCCATATGATGAATTCCTGTTCTGTTCTTTAGCTACATAGAAATGTCTATTTGTATGTCTCTAAATGTTTGTATGTCTTTAAATGTTTTGATGAATTGAACAATGTGGACCCTGTTGTAAACAAGTGTAATGCTTAATTGGGTCGTCCACTCACAGTTGACAGTCTTTGTATTGAGTTTGTGCTTAAAATGTACTGTAAATTCTACAAACTGTTAATAAATATTTCAATCAATCAATCAAAACCATAACTGAGTACATATAGAACCACATGGGCCCGTAACCGTCCGTAAGCTCCCCCCTAAAGTAACCCAAAAGGTGCTTTGGACCTCACTTTGAGAACCAGTACTATAACATGTACAGTATGCAATACTGTATGTATGATTGTACGAATCGTTAAAATCTTTAAAGGCGCAGGCGGCGTGTCCTCTCCTCCGCGTCATCAGTGCCCACTGATACTGTACGGCTCAACGTCGTGCCCACTGATGACACCACACAGGTGTGATTTTTATTTTATTTTAACATCGGTCTAGTTATATTCAATCAATCAAAAAGCCCTCCGGTCCAGTAGGCGGCGGTGCCGCTGCTTTTTTGGGGGGTCCTGCCTCCACCAGCACGAGCGGCGGCCGCCATTTTCATTGTCTTTGTGTTTCGTAACAGCTCTGCAGAGAGACAGCACAACCTCTCTCCCTCTCGTTATCAAGGCGACACCAAAACGCTCCGCTTTGTGCTCGAACGTTAAAAAAACACACACACGTTTGCAACGAGAAAGGGAAGAAAAGCAAAAGAATCAACCAGAAGCAACAGCAGCATGCATGGAAGCCGAGGCCCGCAGCAGAACCACGGCCCGCCGCACAGGGGGCCTCAAGGCCCGGCCGCCGAGGACAAGACGCCCGGGGGAGGAATGAACAACGGCCAGCCTCCCGCAGAACACGGCGGTGGTGAGTCCTGGTTAAATAACTATTATTATATCCCATTAAGAATAACTGCTCTTGAACACATTATGACCTGAGCCCAGTTCTACAAAATGCATTCTAAATCAGTGGTTCTCTCACTTGAACTGTTAATAAAATGTTCCAAAATAGCAGACGTAGGCTAGCCTACATAGCTTGTATATCTGCTATTGTTGAATAGCCAGCCAACGACGCTACAAATTGTAGCCTACAATCATTCTGAAATAACACGCATGCTGTCCCGTAAATCAACGACACTAAAATATCCCTGTTTTCACCACGGCTGAAGTAAATGAACACCTTTGTTTTTGAGTGCGTCCATACATGGAAGATGTATTGTCATGTTGTGCTGCTGCTAAGTGCTAACATTTTGTCCCCCCCAGCCTCATGATATAATATGAAAACACCGGGTGGAAATGAATGGATACATTTATTTACATGCATTGCATTGGTCTAAAGTCGCGAAGGTAAAGAACCGATGCGACGTGCTGTGGCTTTGGGCCATTTGTGCTTTAAAACTAGGCTAATGGGGTACCGGTATTTTATTTTCGCAATTTTTGAACTCTGCTTTTAAGGTCCCGGTTTGGGTATTTGAAAATCAATACGGTGAGGTCACCGTAGCTGAGCATAACCTGAAACTAGAATGATCACCTTAGGGTTTCATCCCAAATAAAAAACATAAAAAGATATATTTGTTTTTGAGTTCTTACAATTCCTTTGTTGAATGGGGTGTCGATTTTATTGATTGAATGAATACGAGACTGCTCGCCCCTTTACCAACTCGCCCCCGCGATTTTTTAAAATTTAGTTAAGTTAATTTAGTATTTCCCTCCCTCTCTGAAATCTGAAAGTATCTTGTATACAGATTTATTTGATTGCATAGTAGTCGATCTCTGTTTTTTTAAATAATCACAAACATGAATTATGTTTGTTATTTACAGCTAGGTAGTAGAGTAGTGGGGCAAGATGGAAAAGGGGCGAGCGTACCTGTTACCGATTAAATATGTTATTAACAGTTTGCAAATAGTGCAGTGGTACGATTTTTACAATGATTGTTAAAAGGATGACATTAAAAAAAGCTAAAAGTACTTTTTCCCATTGTGATCCTGTGTATTCAATTCACCAAGATTAGGCAGTCATTAGGTGTGCTAAAGAAATGGTGCTAATTGTGTGAAAATAAGGTCAAAGAAATTGTCAAATCTAACACAAATGGCAGATCTACAAGCACACAGCAGAGATCTCTAAATGGCAGATGTATCAATGGCTACTTGGCTTACGTTTTATGGATCTACAATCACAGATGTATCTTTTTTACAGTACAATGGTACAGAACAGATCTATAATAATCACATGACAGCTTGTACTTGTAGATGGTCTATTTTTTTAATTAAGACATTAAAGCGTCAATTTTTTTGATTTCTTGAAATGGGCACCGTAGTTGAGCATAACCATATAGATAGACTATGAACAGAACCAGAAACTGATCAGAACCAGAGGAGTACCCATGCTCGGATGCCAGGCACACACCAAGTGCAAAGTGAGAGTGAATTAGGGCTGCAACTAACGATTAATTTCATAATCGATTCATCGGCCGATTATTTAAACGATGAATCGATGAATCGGATTATGGCACCTTTTTGCAATTACTTACAAAAATTAGCTTCAAATTATTTTAGGCATGTTGTAACTAACAATAAAGACAATAAAAATGAATACTCATTCAAAATTAATATTTTACCCCCTTTTTTATCCAATTTGATTTCATTGCCATTCCTTGTACTTGTAATGATACTGTAATCTGTAATGTTGACCGTGTATAGCTGACTGTCTCTTTCCATTTCTATCTCTGGGACCCCAATTTTTTTAATTTAATTTCTATGGTCAAATCAATTGTGAGAGTCCATTTGGTTCCATTTTTGCACTCTCTGTTACAGACCCTTTAGGGTCCACTTGGTTTACTTCCTAACTATCTATAATGTAGCTGGAACTCCCACTATGAGAACCACTGTCCTACACAGTCTGTGTGGACACGCACACAGTCACGCACACAGTCACACACACACACACACACACACACACACACACACACACACACACACATACGTTACAAGTAGCATGCTAGCTGATAGGGGAAACCGTTCTTATAGCAGCCATATTGGCATGTTCTCTAGGGTCTAGGCTCTAGTATCACATATTGCTAAAGTTAAACAGCACTGAATAAATCATTGTTAAGCTAAAACGTTCACGGAGATTTTTGCCCTGTGCCCACTTCAATGCGCTGCTGTGATTACACAGGTGGAACAAATGAGGAGCTAACGATCGTTAGCAAGCTACACTGCTAGTGCTCGTCGTAGACAGCCTGCAAGCTCACAGATTCAGACATTGTGGAGCATTTTTTGTCATAAGACAAACAAATATTGACAGTGGCCGTGCTCACAAATACCATGTTTTGGGACCTGTTGATGAGCTCGCAGATTTCGCGGAGCGCATCGCAGCCACAGCACAGAGCAACTTGACGCTGTGTGTGTGTGTGTGGGGGGGGAGACTGAAGTTTGGAGAGATAAGGGTAGATGCGGAGCGGAGCGCTCTGGTCACGTTCAAGACAATATTGTGTTGTGTTTATAGTACCGACCCGTTGCATATTGTTCGTTCAGCCTAGTGCCGTTACTGAACGGTAAAAAGAAAGCAGCTTTACGTTACATTTTAATGTTGGAAAACACCCGCGATAATAATCGATAAGATAATTCGTTGGCAACGAATTTAATTATCGATTTTTATCGATTTAATCGATTCGTTGTTGCAGCCTTAGAGTGAATGCCTTCCATCCGTCCTTCAACTGCTTATCTGTAGTTGGGTCGCAGGGGCAACAGCTCCAGCAGAGAGCTCCAGACTTCCCTCTCCAGAGCAACATTAGTAACTTCATCCTGGGGGATCCCGAGGTGATCCAAGGCCATTTTGGAGATATAATACCTCCATCTTGTCCTTGATCTGCCCGGCGGTCTCCTTCCAGTGGGATGTGCATCGAGGACTTCCCCAGGGAGTCGATCTTACTAGATGCCCGAACCCCCTAAACTGGCTCCTTTCCAAGCAAAGAAGCAGAGGGTCTACTCTGAGTCTCTCGTGTGACTGAACTTCTCACCCTATCTCTAAGAGAGATGCCAGCCACCCGTCTGAGAAAACTAATTTTGGCCGCTTGTAGCACACCTATGTTCATGAAGTGTCAGTGAATGCCAACAGAACTATTGCAGGGTATTTTGGCAAAAAATAAGCAGGGCGCTACCTACACATTTTGCTTTGTTGCTTATTCCACAAAATGCACAAATGCCTTATCAACGATGATAATGATATAAAACAAACGGTGCCAATTGGTCTACTCAGGCTTATGTGAACACCCAAGGCAGTTTTTAAGTTGCTTGATTCAGTATTTTGATATTAATTTGAGCTATATATATATATATATATATATATATATACGAATACGTGCACAGTTTATTTATGGAGCCTTATTCTTTCCCTGATGCTTTCCATTTTCCAAGAAAAATATAAACACATGAGAGGTTATTTAAAAAAACCATTAGGTTTCTATAGGAAGGGGGCGGGGCAGCTAAATGAATGCCTGAGTAGATGATAAATGATATAATGTTTTGAAATTGAAATTTCCTTTAAAGGGGAGAAATAATTGACAGATTTACATTCCAAACCTTTTGTGGGCAGTTTATGATCATAACCAGAGACTATGAACATAACCATAAACTATGGCCACCACAGGTGACCAGAAAGAGGAGAAAGCCTTGACCCTGGACCTGCAGAGCTTCCGGAGGCCGGGCGAGAAGTTGTACACGCAGCGCAGCAGACTGTTTGTGGGAAACCTGCCGGCCGGCACCAGCGAGGACGATGTGGAGAAGCTGTTCTCCAAGTATGGCAAGCCCTCGGAGATCTTCATCAACAAGGACCGCGGTTTCGGCTTCATCCGCCTGGAGACGCGCATCCTGGCCGAGATTGCCCGGGCTGAGCTGGACGACACGCCGTTCCGCGGCCGACAGGTCCGCGTGCGCTTCGCCACACACGGCGCCGCTCTGTCCGTCAAGAACCTGCCGGAGTTCGTCTCCAACGAGCTGCTGGAGGAGGCGTTTGGCGGCTTCGGTCAGATCGAGCGGGCCATTGTCATTGTGGACGACCGGGGCCGCCCCACGGGCAAGGGCATTGTAGAGTTCACGTCCAAACCGGCCGCCCGGAAGGCTCTGGATAAGTGCGCGGACGGCGCCTTCCTGCTCACGGCCTTCCCCAGACCCATCACCGTGGAGCCCATGGAGCAGCTGGACGACGAGGAGGGCCTGGCCGAGAAGACGGTCAACAAGAACCAGCAGTACCACAAGGAGCGCGAGCAGCTGCCCAGGTTCGCCCAGCCAGGCTCCTTCGAGTTCGAGTACGCCATGCGGTGGAAGGCCCTGATGGAGATGGAGAAGCAACAGGTATTTTAAACCAGTAATTCTTTATAAACTTTTTAATTTGAGGGACCCCCAATATTGCATAACTCAGAGTGTAAAGTGGAACCATTTCATGAGCTGTCACTAGTCAGGTTTCACCTGACAAAAAAAAACATTACTTTTCAGGATTCTAATTCAGAAACGGCAAAAGTAGTAGATCTACAAGCTCAAATCACTTTGTGCCATTTGACCTTGTGGATCTGCTCCTTCTGATGCTGTTGTGTGACGACGACGCTGTAGTACGCTCAAGTATAGGGTGTTAATTTACCAAAAGTTAGAATATGGAGAGATGAGCAATTAATATAAATCCTGTGCTGATTTGTCATTTTGATTATATATACACCTAAATAGATATCATTTAAGTAATGTAATAGTACAAAATGTTGGATGGGATTGGGAACATGAAGGAGGGTGGTTGCACACTGTGCGCGTTTTTCGGAAAACTGATGGAGAAACGCCGCAAAAGAATCAGAAAAACGCGCTCTGTGTGCAGGGACCTTTAGGGTTATATATATATATATATATATACATACATACATACATACGTATATATCATAACAATGTACAATTCTAATTATTATTACAGTATGAGATGGTGGACAGGAACATGAAGGAGGCGGCCGAGAAGCTGGAGCAGGAGATGGAGGCGGGCAGACACGAGCACCAGGTGATGCTGATGCGGCAGGACCTCCTGCGCCGGCAGGAGGAGCTGCGGCGCATGGAGGAGCTCCACAGCGCCGAGGTGAACAAGAGGAAGCAGGCGGAGCTCCGGCAGGAGGAGCTGCGGCGCCTGCGCGAGGAGGAAATGATGAAGAGGCAGGAGGAGATGATGAAGAGGCAACAGGAGCAAGGGGGCTTCCGGGGGAACTTCTCAGAGAACCGGGGGGATCCGGACATGAGGATGCACATGGGCGGCGGCGGGATGGCCCCTAATATGAACAGGAACTCTCTGGGCGGCGGAGGTGGCGGCGGCGGCGGTGGCGGTGGTGGCGGCAACGCCGGCTCCACCGGCACCGCCAACATCGCTGCTGAGAATGCCCCTCTGATGCCCGGCGGGCCAGGGAACAACAACATGCCTGCTGTTGGGGGTGGCCAGGGGGGCTTCAACAGGGGCCTCGCGGGCCAAGGTGATTATCCCAATAAGCAACGCAGATTTTAAATGGCCCCAGCCTGGTTTTTGTTTCGTTTTGTTTGTTTGTTTTTCTTATTTCCCCCCCCCCCCCCCCATTTCGGTTCATACTGTTCTGTTTTTAAAGTCCAAATGTTGAGTGTTACTTTTGAACTTGGATAAATGATGATGCATGAGAGGGTTTTTTTTGTTTTATTTTATTTTTTACTTAAGTTCGTTTTGTACTTCTCTGGAAGAGACTTAAGTAGCATAACGGTGTCAGTTTTGGCAATAGCGGTGATTCATTTCTCCTACTGATGTCCTTTTTCATTGAGATGTTTTTAGTAAAGCAAATGTTTTTCTCTTCTGTCATAAATTACATTATACTGTCACTTGTTCTTCAATAAATTCCTTATTCCCCAAGGAGACTTTTTTAAATATATTATTTGGTATCTATCAATCATTTGGTATCAATGTGTCTGGGTCGCTGTCTGTAGAGCTCTTGCCTTTGGACCACAAGTTCCTGGGTTCCGTCCCGACTCCCGGGCACCGGAAACTCGGCATATGAGTACTAGTAGCACAGCTTGTGCGGTAAGTACTGGGAGCTGATGGTAGGTTCCACCTGCTCAGCGTCCATCTCCTAGGTGTAGGTGTGGGAACTCCCACGTGTTGCCAGCTGATACCTGACAATAAGCCACTCCTGAGTCCCGACCTACTTTTGATGGTGTAAAATAAAAATAAGGAAAGTAAATTGCACTCCCCATTAGTTGAGTGGGTGGAATTTGTGTGTGTATGTATGTGTGTGTGTGTGTGTGTATGTATATATATATATATATATATATATATATATATATATATATATATATACACACAGGTGCTTCTCAAAAAAAGTTATATTGTGGAAAAGTTCATTTTATTCCATAATATAATTCAAAAAGTGAAACGTTCATATATTCCAGATTAATTGTGCGTAAACCATTTTTTTGTTACTTATTCTAGGCGGCAATCCCTTTTTGTAACCCTTCCCTTCTGGACGGGGTTCTGTACAGTACAGTATTGAAAGAAATTACCAAAATGCTATATAAATGTGAAGTTTTTCAGAAAACCTAGGTCAGGATTTAGAAGGGTTTTTTAGAATCGGCCTCAGTCCAAAATGGGTTAATCTAGATTCTGGAACCCCATGTTTGCTTTGATAGCAGCTTTAAACTCATTTGTATTGTTGAATCTAGTTTCTCACACCTTCCTCTTGACAATTAAAACATCCCCGTAATACCATGGTCAGCACCAATTACTAGTATTTTTGGCACTGCTGGAAAAGGAAATCAGTATATCCATAAAGCTTGTCAACATACAGAAGCACAGTGCTGTAAAATATCCTAATAGATGGTTGTGTTGACTGCAATTGATAAAAGACTGATGATTTGGGGCCATGTTATCTGTATGGTGTTGGTCCACTGACAGTGAAAACGCTGGAGTCAACACAGCCGTCTACCAGGATATATGTTAGTGCACTTTGTGATTCAGTAGGCCTGTTGTTCAGTGGTTCGTGTTCTTTATAACCTGACTCCGTCAGATGGGGGCGGTATTGATTTGATTCACAAGTTCACAATAAGCCTCAGTTGTCTTCCATCTGGTCCTTGAGCTTCACACACATTTTAACCACTTGATCCATTTATGTGTTGGCTATAAAAAAAATAGATCTACAAGCTTGTACAACTGCTATTTTTGCCTACTGCAGAATTGTTTTTGGCAGCAAATTTTGATTTTAGTTTTAGTCTTTTGAATAGTTCATTTAATTTCAGTCACATTTAGTCACCTGGAATGTTTTAGTGTTGGTCTAGTTTTAGTCGACTAAATATGAGATTTTAGTCGACTAAATCTACAGTGGATTTAGTCGACTAAAATACATTTTGGCGGGCCTTGATGCCATCGTAATGGCTGATTTTACATATGCTGAAAATAGCCGATCTACAATCTCAACGTGTGAAGCTGCGACGCGTTGTGAGCTTGTAGATCTGCTATTTTCAGCATGCAACCAAGTGTAAAATGACTTATACTGGATCGAATGTCCACTAATCCCGTATTACCATTTTAGTCTAGTTTTTATTTGTTGACGAAATTGTCTATATTTAGTCTTAGTTTTCATTCAGTTTAGTTTTCATTTAGTTTCCATGTAGTTTTCATCAGTGGAAAAAGGTAGTAGACGAAAATTTTTCATCTTAGTTTTTGTCAACAAAAACAACACTACTGCAGGGACGTTTTGGATATGTTTTTATTGTTTTATGAGACAGCGCTTCGCCAACAAACATTTTAGCTCTGAGCCACCTTGCGCAGCTGCGCTGTAATCAAGCTGATCAAGCAGGTGGACTGGCAGGTATTTTCCCTCAATGACGCGGCCTAAGCGTGGGCGTATTTTTTGAGTGGTGCAAACCACTCCTACAACCAGCTTGCAATGTCCTTGTACTTGTTTGTGTGTCTGTGTGTCTGTGTGTGTGTGTGAGCATGAGTATGTGACTTAATAATAGCAGTAGGGGGCGCCAGAAACAGTGAGAGGGGTAGTGACTCTAATGAGAGAGAGTGAGAGAGAGAGAGAGAGAGAGAGAGAGAGAGAGAGAGAGAGAGGGGGGGAATTGCACCACTCAGTTCACACGTGTGTGATTTTTATACTATAAACACAATATCCATTCCAAACTTTAAAGAGAAAGAAAAGTACAGCCGACAGTGTCTCAGTTTCACTGATATATTTTTGAAAACGTAAAACTTGTTTTGCTTTGATGTTATAATAAAGAAACATATACAAAATAGCATAGGCCTACACGTGTTCAATTATTTGTCAGTGCAAACTGCAAAGTAGCTCTGGTCCATAGCTCTAATGCGTTTCATTTAGAGCTATGTTACTCTCAACTTCCGCCGCTCGCATGAATGCAGACTAGCCTCTCCTCTTTAGCGTAAATAAGAAGGTTTTTGCTACTCACCAAAACAAAGGCGGTTGTGTCATTAGAAAGCCTATTTTCCTTAGGGCCGATTCATACTCCTATTTTAGAGCCGAATAAAAGTCGGTTTGGCACTGTAGAGCCTACAATTTGACGTCATTTGAGGTTCGGGGGGGCGGGTACCGTCCTAAAGTCGGCTCTTCGGTGCTACTGAAAATTTCTGACGAGCCGAAATCATTTCGGCACTACAGCGCCGAAACAGCGGTAAAATAGGAGTATGAATCGGCCCTTAGTGGAAGCACTCTGAGCACACGTATAAACGGTACTTTTTGGCCAGAAAGGGATTTTCTTTCACCGGAGGAAAAATATTCTTTATGAGGCAATTATCTGGGAAATATCGGTAGAAGGCGCAGTGGAGTAAGAAAGTATTTATTTGTGGCCCTTTTGGCCAAAAAGTACCGTTTATACGTGGGGTTGGGGGCTCAGAGTGCTTCCACTAAGGAAAGTAGGCTTTATAATGACACAACCCACCTTTGTTTTGGTGAGTAGCAAAAACTTTCTTTTTATTTAAGCTAAAGAGGAGAGGCTGGTCTGCATTCATGCGAGCGGCGGAAGTTGAGAGTAACATACTGTAGCTCTAAATGAAACGCATTAGAGCTATGGACCAGATCTAAGTGCAAAGTAATACTTTTAAAGACAAAAACCTTTGGCAATACAATGGTCTTAAACTTGAGAACTTAATTTTTGTGAGTTTTCAAATCCTCTAAAATGACCCCACATAATTGACATAAATCAGGATTGCATACACTCTGTCTCTGCTGCTCCACTGGCTCTCGTTGGGGTAGCGCTGAAATGGCCTATTATCTAGCGACATCCCACAGTATGTGGACTCCATGTCTGATATTATCACACATTTAGAGCAGTGCATACCGCTCCAATGTGTCCCTTCGTGTGTCCCTAATTGTGTCTCTGTGTCTATATATGTCTGTTTGTTTGGGGTATGAACACTACCATTGGGTGACCTCAAGTTGCACTGTTGAGCAGCCTACAGGCCCATTCACACTGACCACTATAATATATAATAAAACTGTACCGTACAGTAGATGAGTAGAGTACAGTACAGTACAGTAACTATCACAATAATTGTAGCACCGCTCAGTTCACACGGGTGTGATTTCAATGTCAAGGACCACCAGAGAGTGTACACATTACGGGTCCATTTGGTTTCCATTTGTACATTTGTACATTTCCACACTACATAACATTTCGAGAAGGGAAACCCCTTGTACCAAAACTTACAGAAATACATTATGAATGAAGCCCTATTCAGAAATTGTGGAAAAGCTAATATACAAGTAGGCTATATGTTTACTCCAGTACATCAACAACTCAAGCATCATTTTGACAGCAACTTTCACTTAATTGTTGAGTAATATTTGAGTATCTGTACTTTGGCTCAAAAACAAAACAAAAATGACATTGCTGATCTGATGTGGGGGGAAAGTAGGCTAGTCACCTCATAGTGAGGTTGCATAATTTGAGCCAGATCTTGAACAATATTTGTTCAGACGTAAGGGCCGATTCATACTCCTATTTTACCGCTGTTTCGGCGCTGTAGTGCCGAAATGATTTCGGCTCGTCAGAAATTTTCAGTAGCACCGAAGCACCGATCACATTGTAGGCTCTACAGAGCCGAACCGACTTTTATTCGGCTCTAAAATAGGAGTATGAATCGGCCCTTAGCCTGTTGGTGTGTTGGGCTTCACCAGATCAGGACAACACCGAAAATGACCAATTGGACGTGGAAAACACTGCGATTGTGTAAACCACCTGATTTGATGGCGGTATATGTGTCAACAGTCTGCTCTCCAGGAGGCCCTGGACACGAACAAAATAAAATAGAATGAAAGGTAACATTTGCCGTTTCTATTTGAGCCCAGATGTAATCATCAATATGCACGATGACGGGTCAGTTCCATGAAGGGATTCCTCACGTGACCTGCCAGGATAACCAGACAGACAACAAACACTGCGTGGGTAGCCGAGGCTAAACAGATACCTCTGTAAACAGACTGCGAGTGCTTCTGTAGAGTGTAGAGACTATAGTGTTGCTTTCGTCGACTGACAAAATAAAAACTAGACTAAATTGTTAGGGAGGGACTAGTAGTGGAGAAGACATCCAGTAGAACTAAGAGAATTGATTTTAAGCGTGGTTGTGTTTTTTTTATTTGATTATATTTATTTTTAAACCTTCAGGTAAAACAGTCAAATAAGATAATAATAAAAAAAAACCAATATATATATATATATATAACCACAATGCATGTATATTTATGTTTTGAATGAAATAAGAAAATTATAATGACAACAATGTGATCATTGGTCTTGCACCTGAAGTTCAAAAAGGAGTAGGAAGAAGTAAAAACTTATTTACTCCTACCCCCATCTTAAACATTCACCAATAAGTAATTGCAATAAACATATAATCCAAGTGTTACTGCATCCATACATACATACACACACATATACACACGTACATGTGTACATGTGTATGTAAGAACAATAATTAAGTAATCAAGTATAGCCCGAGACAATCAATGTGCCACATCCTCCACTCTGTAATAGTTAAGTAAGTAATTTTTATACATCCTCTTAAATTGTACAATGTTGGTGCTTTGTTTGAGTTCTACAGCCAGACCATTCCACAAATTGACCCCACAGATTGTTATACATTGACTTTTCATGGTAGTGTGGACAGGAAGTTTCTTCAAATTTAGCTCCCCTACAGTGTACAGGTGTCACTCGCCGAAAACAGCCAATTTAATGGTGTGTCTGTCGCACTGTGACAAGTGAGCTTGTAGATCGGCTATTTTCGGCACAGCCTGGAGACAGGGTTGGTATAAAACAGCCATTTATTTCAACACCATCACGGCCCACCAAAATACATTTTAGTCGACTAAATCGACTGTAGATTACAGGTTGTAGATTGACTATTTTCAATCCATATTCTAGTGTGTTTGATGGGAAATAAAATGTTTATTTCACTTTAGCTGTTTTGTGTGTTTACATACTTTAAATAAAGGTCAGCAGTCCAGTGGGTGCTTTAATTAAGCCCACGTAGATCACCCAATAACAATTAGGAATAAATGTATTGATTAAAACAAGGGAATCAACTGTAAATCTGATTCATAAAAGGTAACAATAAAACTAAAATAAGGTGTAACATTTCTTAGATGTCGTCGCTCCCGGGTGTAAACCTTGCATGTCCAAAACCGTTACATGAAACGGAAAAAAATATCCTGTAGTTATTTAGTCACAAGCTCTTACTTTTCAATGATCAAACATTTATACAACCCAAATATACAACCCACAGACAGTCTTAACCGCCTTCAACCTGGTGGCCCTATAAAAAAACCCACACCCATGAAGTGAGGGGCGCTAATAAATTAAAGTGATGTAATGGAGATGTAAAAACAAACGGTGCCAACACAAACATTAAACGCCATTAACAATAAAGAGACAATATGACGTAATGAGTTACATTATGGCGTAAATCTTCCCTTCATTGTCAATGGCGTTTACAAAACAAACATTGAACTAAAGACAAACATTAAACCTGTGTATAGGAGGGGCTAGCGCCCCTCAAAAATAAATAAATTAAAAATAGTGAAGATCTACAAGGCTCACAGTCCATCAGCATAGGATGTGTTGTGAGCCTATATATTGGCCATTTTTGCTACTTTTGTCACGTGATAAAGTATAAAATAGGGGAACAAAAACACGAAAATATGGAGATACAAGGATTCCGTCTGACAGCAACGATGTGCGTTCATTCACCTCTTGAATGTGTTGATTCAAGAGGCGAAACTGATTTATTTTGAGACCGCAGGTCGCATTCACTATGGAATCTAGCATTCTCCGTCGGTGTGTTGGTTGGTCACCACAGTCACGTGACATCAGCCCCCATATATGGCGAGCCCCCAGGTCATCGTGACATCATCTTGACATCACGTGACATCACCAGGGTATGGATATCGCTGATGTCATAGTAAGTAAATGCGACCTGCTGTCACAGTTAAGCCCATATATGGAGATCCCTGATGTCATCAATATTGGCCAGCAACTCTACATCTGACCTCAAACCCTTAGATCTCCATATATGGATATATGTCAGAACCTGTTCTGGTGTTCCATATGTTGACCCTTCCCCATCCTCCTTTCTTCTTCGATGTCTCTCTTTTGACTTATACCTGTCCATTCAAACTCTAGACAGGCCTGCTCCAAAGTTATTAGTGCAACCACACCCGGCAGCCGGTGAAAACTAGAGTTCTCAACAGGCCCGAAAATGAAGGCCTGGCCCTACCTGGGCCCTCATCAAACCCTGTACACCCTGTATTCTTCGGTGATGTGCTAGGAAACATTTCAGTGCCATAGGCCCTGTGCTGTAATGCAGTGGTTCCCAAAGTCTGGTCCGGGGACCCCCAGGGGTACCTGAGGGAGTTCCAGGGGGTCCCCAGCTAAATGATAGTTGGGAACCAAACAGACCATTATGGGTCTGTAACTCAGAGTTAAATTAACATTGATTTTACAATATAAATTGGGGGTCCCAGTCTCCAGAGATAGAAATGCCATTAAATGGGGGGTCCGTAGACTAATGCATGTCAAACTGCATGGGGTTGAAAATCACTGCTAGAGCCGTAAAAATCTTCTCTTATGGGGGGTCCCTGGCATATATTTTCAAATGGGGGTCCGTGGGCTCATTAGTGTCAATTTGGGGGTCCTTGACATGAAAAAGTTTGGGATCCACTGCTGTAATGGTTAGAAACATTGTGAATGGTGAACCTTGGTGTGTGGGAGATAGGCCGCTTGTAAAGTGTGAATGCCAGCTAAAGTACCGTGACCTGGTCAAGGTCAATATTATGTTCATGATCAGATAATATAATGTGACGTTGACAAGGCAGTACATCGCCTTAGAGACAATATTTAGCCATTGTATTGCCGGGAGGAGAACCCGGGACCTACTCTACTGTATGTATCCGATAGCGAGCGGCAACGCAGCACCTTAGCCCAGCGGTTCCCAAACCTTTTTGGCCATGCACCCCCCGTTACCTCCTCCTGACCTAGCTGACGCACTGCCTCACACCCGTTCACTGCTGCATGTCTCTCCCCTTCTCTCTCTCTCCCTCTTTCCTGTCCATCTTCACTTGACACTATCAATAAAGGCAGAAAAGACATAAACAAAAAATAGTGTTGTGAACGCCATACATAACAATATTTGCACATTTTGTCCTCTGCATTTACCAATCCTATAATCACTAGGAGCAGTGGGCACTGAGCAGCCATTCTACGATGCTCAGGTTGCAGTTAGGAGTTAAGGGTCTTGCTCATGCTAGGACACACAATCGACACATTGCTTGACAACCAGGGACTCTATAGGCCCCCCAGACGGGCTCACTAGCCACTAGCTATGGTCCATATAGCCTTCTACGATTCTGCCCTGCAGTATAAGGCTATATGGGACTTTCGGTTTTAAATCTCAAATCAAAATCAGACCAGCCTCTCCTCTTTAGTGGAAATCTCACGAACGTTTGACCTACTGTACTCACCAATACAAAGACGGGTTGTGTCATTAGAAAGCCTACTTTCCTTAGTGGACGCACTCTGAACCCGCCACCACACGTATAAACGGTACTTTTTGGCCAAAAAGGGATTTTGTTTCCAGTTGCGCCCTCTACCGATATTGCCCAGAGAACTGCCTCATAGAGAATATGTTTCCCTTTGTGGCCAAAAAGTACCGTGTATACGTGTGGTGGCAGGCTCAGAGTGCGTACACTAAGGTAAGTAGGCTTTCTATTGACACAACCCGTCTTTGTATTGGTGAGTAGGTCAAACGTTCGTGAGATTTCCACTAAAGGAGAGGCTGGTCTGATTTCGATTTGAGATTTAAAACCGAAAGTCCCATAGCCTTATACTGCAGGGCAGAATCGTAGAAGCAGTAGCAGGCTATGGACCAGAGCTAACTTACCACTATGGCCGACCCACAACATACTATATTAGAAGTAGACTGTGCAGCAGGCTTCAACCGGCGATGTTGCAAAATGATCATCGCTTTATGCGACGTTGTAAACTATCCCTCATATATCTGAGCATAACTGCAGGGCTGGTTCCATCTGATCAACTCTTCGTCTTGTCTCTCTGGCCATCAGTTTATCACTTTTTAAAATGCTTAATCACCGTGGTCCTGATAGCTCGGATATCCCTCTGACATTGACAAACAGCCTTGGTTTGTCGACTTTATCTGACACACGACCTTGGCGTGCAATAAAAGTCAGTGCCAAGTCAGTGTCCATTAATGCAGCTAATCTTGGTTTCTAGCATACTGCTCTTCCAGCTGCTATGACATAAGCCACTGCTTACATATAAAGCCACTTTATATATCAGTGGTGTCCAGCCTTTTTACCTTGGAGTCCACCTTCTTACCTCTGACAAAAACAGAGACCCAACCCCATGAACCACCCACATGTGTGCGCACAAGCACTCACAGCAGCAGAGTAAAATGTTGGCTTTCCACACGGGAGACCATAGGGTTCGATTCCCGGCTGTTACGCACGCACACACACACAAACCAAGCAGTTTGTAAAGCACTCGCCTTTGGAGCTTCCGAGTTTTGGAAGTAGCGGGAGTTGCGCTTCACTTCAGGAATCCATCTCCCAGAGGTCTAGTGCAGCCCCTCCCCGCCCCCCCTCCCTCCCCACCACCAATATAAATTGGCCGCTATACAATAACCTTAATAATAGAGAAAATACGTATAAATGCTCTTTGGCCACTCAGAATAGCCAAATGACATTGATCACGCCTCCAGGTCTTTAGTTTACTCAAGTTAGGGAATAAGACCTGGTACTTAAGACACGCAAAATACAGCCCTATGTGTACTATGCAAACTCTTCATTTCCATTTTCCAGCCCTGAGGGGTCACGTCGACCCATAGGTTGAGAACCCCTGGTCTAGTGCAGGGGGGTCCCCGTAACTCTTAGGACCCCTGGTCTAGTGCAGGGGGGTCCCCGTAACTCTTAGGACCCCTGGTTTAGTGCATTGAAAGGGGGATAGACATTCTACACAGATACCGACAATAAGCCGGGGGGCATGCGTTAGTCCGACATGGGTGGCTTCCGTGTGCGGTTAGGGGTTAGTAATGTTGCAGACCTCTGACTAACGTCACACACTCCTATAAGCCACCCTGACCCACTTCCTTACTAGCATTAATCTAATCTACATTCTACATTATCCGAGTCATCAATCATAATGGTTTTGTTACATGTAGGTGGTACATTCACAGTTAATAAATTGTGTCATCAGCAGTTCCGAAGAGCTGTTGCTGATTCATGGAATGGTCATCTCTATAATCCCTCTCCGCTCTCTATGCATGCAGAGATAGGCGCTCCTTAACCCATTCTGGGCGGGGTTCCCTATTTGTACCTTACCCCCTCAGGCCGGGAATCCATATTTGGGTTCTGTACAGTATGTACAGTATTCAAAAATGTAAAAAATTTGATTCTGCTATATCAATATTTGAATTTTTCAGAAACCTTAGGTCAGGATTTAGAGGCGTTTTTAGAATCGGCCTTAGGCCTGAATGGGTTAACCTATCACTGAGGGCACAGAGGGCTGGCTGTGAAGATCATGTCTGAATTCAACCACTATATAGCAACAGCACAGGTGTGTACTGTGTAGCCATTAGTGATTAGCATGGCCAGCTAGTGTTTTCTTTCTGTTATTGTTTTTTGCTGTGGTAGATTCGTCTGGTTTCGAGGTTAGATACTGCCCACACAAGTTGTGCTGAAACCGAAAGAACATCAATACTCCACTACAGCCAGCTATTAAAGTAGGCTACATAAGGTTAACTTGCACAGAACTATGACAGGATGCCAATTGAAACCCATGCCATCGATCCAATTGTATTTACATTCAGTTAAACAAACACCTGTCTGTCATCAGTCATAAACGGCAGCCAAACTCTCATATCCAACTGAGGTTAACCATTTGCCTCTCCCAACTCGTCTTTATCTATCTACGTGATATGTGTTCTAACATTTGTATGGACATTGGCTCTTATTTTGTTTATGCCTTTTACACTTTGCACTACTAATCCCAGTGAAATGCAAAGTATGCTATATGCACAAACGTTTCGACTTCAACAATGCATGTTGGAGGAAGATAAGACATCAGGGCGAAACCTGGGGTGTGATCGATGATTCTCCTTGATTCGTTGCAGCCTTAACGACCGTCTGTGTTGTCCGTCCGACAACATTGATTGCGCGTTAATGATCAGTCAAGAGAAATTGTTCCAGAGGAGACGTGATTGGGACTCGTAACATCAGGCCAGATAATATCACGGTGACATCACAGGAGCGTCATGAGGTCCGGGTCCACCTCGAGGTTGGATCTTCACAGTGGAGACAGACACTCAGGGAGACGTCGATGTACACAGTGGGAGAGACGGAGACACAGAGGCACACTGTGGAGTTTAGAGGAGGACAGTTACATTACAGGACAGGACAGGGTGCTAGTGGACTAACACACACTCCAGCTTTGTATGTATTTGAAAACTACGAGTCTTCCTCCGTTGGGACACACTGTAGAATTGAATCATGGCTTATGCCGCTATGCTGACCTCTCTGCTGTTTGGCCTGGTGAGTTATGGTGCAATGTGCATGATTCTGTTGTGTTGGGTTTACTCTGAAATAAAACAGTAGTGCCTACTGTGTCTGGAAGGTAAAAATACCTCCATCAGCTGACTCGTGTTGATAGCAGGTATACAAAGCAAACACAAAGGTACACCACTAGTGGGGAGATGCTGACCATGGGAGACAAACTTGAAAATAGAGAGGTCGCACAGCTCGTAGTCACGATGCAAAAAAAAACTTTTTATTGGGTTACCAACGTTTCGGCAAACAAATTGCCTTCTTCATGGTATGATGATAACAGATATACAACCTGTCACTGGTCAGGGTGTGTTTTCCGAGTAGTTTCTTTTGTCAATGAACGTTTCCAGGATGGTAAGAAAATAAACAAACATAGATTTGACATTGTAACAAAACCAATAAAATAAATACTTTAAATAACAATACTTTATACTGTATATCATTGCAGAGTCAGGCAGAAACCTCTCTCCATATTCAAACTTTTTCAGTTTTTTCATAAATTACACACTTGATCATACTAACAGCGTCACGCAAAAGTATCGAAAGTGGCACATCCATAAGCTTGAAGTGGGGTACAAAGCGATGCGTTTTGAGCTTGAAGATCTGCTACTTTTGCTACTTTTGAATTTGAATCCTGAACAGTGTTGGACATAATGAGGTTTCCACCCGACAGAGACGACATAATAAATAACACAAAAAGGTGAGGTGGTGTGTATACTTTGGCTTGTGAAGTCATCAATGATGGAGTTGGTTTTATAATAAAGTACGTACTTTAAGAATTAATTTATACAGACTGTGGTAGAATGGACAGAATGGGCTGGCTCAGGAGGCAGGACTAGAGCGGTAGCTTGGCAGTCGGAAAAGGTTCCCGGCTATCCCGGGCTTCCCCTGTGTTACCGTCGAACAAGTGTCCTTGAGCAAGACAACCCCTATAAGTGCTCCTGATGAGCAGGTTGTTGGTGCCTTTGGTGCTCGCATGGTTTCCTCTGCCACCGGTGTGTGAATGTAACGTGCTTGCCTTTGGGTAAAGGCGCTATTCACAGTAAATGCACCATTTACAATTGTATAAAATGCACCAGCAGCATTAGCCTACTGTATTTCTGTCCTTTTGGTATCCATATAATAAGCTGGGATGGAAAGTCAAAAGATGTGTCTGTGGAGGAGATGTACAGTACAGTATATACTGCATTCTGGGATGTGATGGCATGTACAGTACTGCTGCACTGACTGTATACTGATGGGAAACAGTGGATGAGAAAATATGGTGAAACCGTGAGAGATGGAGTAACATTCAGCTGTCTATTGAGTGTACAGTATATTCTCTACAACAAATTAGGTATAGGCTACTGTCACGGGTTGCTCCCATGGCTCGCTACTTAACAACAATATAGGAGCTACCCTGACCTAAAAGACGTGGATGGACGTGTGCGACTGCATGTGCGTGTGTGCGTGCATATGTCAAACTAAATCAAAAGCGGCACCGGCCCCCGTATCAACAACAACCCCCGGTCCACTCACCTGCTGGCTACGGCCAGCTCTGTCGTTGGCCCAAAGCCGAAGAGCGGTGCTGGATCGGTAGTCGTTCAGGTGCGTGGATAACAACCCGCGTAGGCAGAGCCGAAGAGTTTGATCAATCCTCAAGGGGGCCCCCCCCCCCCCCCCCCGCAGCCCCGCCTCCCCGCACCCCCCCCCCCCCCCCCCCCCGCCGCCGCAGCGCGGAAAAAAATGAGTTGTTTTCGCTGGTACTTTTAAAGCAGCTTCTATATTGGGGGTGGAAGTAGCGGATATGATTGTAGGCATACTTTTGTATGCAGATGATATAGTTTTACTTGCCAATTGTGAAAAGGAGCTGCAAAATATGCTCAATATTGTTGCGGATTGGTGTTTGAGGTGGAGGCTGGTGGTAAACATTGACAAAACACAAATTGTTCACTTTAGGAAACCATCTGTAGAAAGGAGTCAATTTACATTTATGTGTGGGAGAACTGTATTAACATACACAAAGACATATAAATATCTTGGCCTCACTTTAGATGAGCATATGAACTTCAAGGAAGGCACTCAGGTTCTTTCTGATTCAGCTGGTAGAGCCCTGGGGTCAGTACTGAATAAGGTGAAAGCCTGTAAGGATTTAGGATATTATACATATACACAATTATATCAGTCTTGTGTATGCCCTGTTTCGGATTATGCCTCCGGTGTATGGGGTTTTCCGAACAATGAAAGTTGTAACACAATTCAAAATAGAGCCATACGGTCATTTCTTGGAGTTCATAAGCTCACGCCTATCTTGGCTATTAGCGGCGATATGGGATGGATGCCTGTAAATATCAGACACAAAGGTGAGATGTTGAGACTTTGGAATAGACTTGTTAATATGTCCGACGACAGACTGACCAAAAAGATTTTTAACTGGGACATTTCTAAGGGTTACCCCTGGGCTAATGAAGTAAAGTCTTTATTCTTTAAGAATAATTCATCATTTATTTATTTAAATAGACTACGCTGTAATATTCATGAAATACAGAACTATATGTTCCTTGGGTATAAGGAGAGTTGGGCTGTTGATTTATGGTACAAACCTAAACTAAGAACATATCGTCTTATTAAAAATAATTATGGCCCTGATCCTTATGTTACACAAAATATATCCAAAGGTCAGAGATCTTTTTGTGCACAGCTGCATTCTGGGACCTTACCATTAGCTTTAGAAACGGGTAGATTCATTGGTACTCCTGAGGAGGACAGAGTGTGTCTAGTGTGTGATTTGAAAGAAATTGAAAATGAAGTTCATTTTTTGTTTTACTGCCCTTTATATGAAGAGTTGAGACATGTATTGTTTTGTAAGATGACAACCATCTGTGCTGGCTTTTTCTGGTTGGAGGACTATGAGAAGCTGGAGTTTTGTTTTGGGAGGGGTATTTTTGCTTTGGCAGACTTTTTATGCAAATCGTGGGAAATGAGGCAGAATGTTTTGTTTGTGTAAAAATGTTTATTTTACACAATGCAATATTGAAGCAATGTTGTGGTGTGTCCTGTAAGTCCATGTGGGCTGGGCGCCTTTGGTGCATGACACAGAAATAAAGAATCTATCTATCTATCTATCTATAGGCCAATGTCCAAGCCAAGGTGAGGACTTTCAGGACTATATTATTATTATTATGAGAGAGAGAGAGAGAGAGAGAGAGAGAGAGAGAGAGAGAGAGAGAGAGAGAGATCATAGGCGGCGGGTGCGTTTTACCTTTGGGTAGGCTACAGAATTGCGTTGGGGGGGACTGTCGCGGCCGAGCGAAGCGAGGCCGCCGCGGCGGATTTATTTATTTATTTATTTCCCAAATGGTCTAAAAATGAGTTATTTAGCATACTTTTACCAATGAATTAGCCTATACACAGACAGCGACTGATCAGCCTATTTTGGACGATATGGGTCTTTTCTCGAGTCAGTGTGTAGTCTCACTAGTCTGTGGTTAGGTCTCTTTGGTGAATTCTTGATCAGTGTTATTATGTCACGCCTCAAGAACAACTACAAAAGAAACCCGATTAGCACTTTTTAACACCTCTTGGACGGCCGGTGTCTCTCAAGACAGACTGTTGCCTGAGGAACAACAGGGGAGGCGCTGTTTTCCCGAATATTTGACGATGGGATTCTCAGATTGCCGGCGGAGAGGTCCAAAATGTTAGGAATTCCCAGAAAATATGTAATGTAAATGTAAAATGTTGGGGGCCGAAAGGGGCCCTAGGATTCTTCATGGGGGCCATGGCCCCGTGGCCCCCACAGACTCTACGTCGCTGCGCGTAGGTATTCTTTTTATAGCTTTAGTTTGTTTTCTTCTTTTTTTGGTTCCCCGTAGGGTATTTTCTCTTTTTATGTATTAGTCTTTGCACAGCGCCGACACAGGATGGCAACAGGTGACCGTCAGTAAACTTTCCCACTACGCGAAGCTCCACTATCCTCTCAACCCACTTTAAACTATAAGCCTACGGGCCTACGGGCAGCGTCTAGTGAGCAGATCTAATGAACAGATTTAAGGCTTCCGGTGGAAGATCTCTTCAAAATAAGAGTACCCTCTAGACTATTGAAAAAAAGTTTAATTTGCACATTAAAACTACAAATTAAGCATTTAAATGATGCTATATGATGCTATAAGACACACATTATGTTTCTGTGTAAAAATAGGTAATTAAATCATTATAATAATAATAATAAAGTTATCTAAATGGATAAATACTATTCACTGGAGTGCATGGACTTTATAAAGTGGACACTGGACAAAAGACGGCTCCGCGAGGCAACTATCTGGACATACCCACGCGTTCGGGGAGATGTCCGGTACTTTTTTGAGCATTGACCCCAGTAGAAGGTCTGCTGCTGTGAATTTTACACCTCTCCCGCTTAGCGGAGAGTGGGGTGTGGTAGAGGACATCTCCCCGAACGCGTGGGTATGTCCAGATAGTTGCCTCGCGGAGCCGTCTTTTGTCCAGTGTCCATTCTGGGTCCGGAAACGGTACTTTTTTGAGAATTGACCCCAGTAGAAGGTCTGCTGCAGTGAATTTTACACCTCTCCCGCTTAGCGGAAAGTGGGGTGTGGTAGAGGACATCTCCCCGAACGCGTGGGTATGTCCAGATAGTTGCCTCGCGGAGCCGTCTTTTGTCCAGTGTCCATTCTGGGTCCGGAAACGGTACTTTTTTGAGCATTGACCCCAGTAGAAGGTCTGCTGCTGTGAATTTTACACCTCTCCCGCTTAGCGGAGAGTGGGGTGTGGTAGAGGACATCTCCCCGAACGCGTGGGTATGTCCAGATAGTTGCCTCGCGGAGCCGTCTTTTGTCCAGTGTCCATTCTGGGTCCGGAAACGGTACTTTTTTGAGCATTGACCCCAGTAGAAGGTCTGCTGCTGTGAATTTTACACCTCTCCCGCTTAGCGGAGAGTAGGGTGTGATAGAGGACATCTCCCTGAACGCGTGGGTATGTCCAGATAGTTGCCTCGCGGAGGCCTCTTTTGTCCAGTGTCCAGTGTCCACTTTATAAAGTCCCTGCACTCCAGTGAATAGCATTTATCCATTTAGTTTTTTTAGTATTTAATTACTTATTAGTTATTTAATTACTTATTTTTACACAGAAACATAATGTGTGTCTTTACAATAACTGTAATGTAATAATAATACTAATTGTTATAATAGGTGTATTAGTGCTTGCTGAAGTAGGAACCTTTATTGCTTAGATAGGAACCTTGCTTATACAGGTGCGTGACGCACGGTACTGTACCTGTTGTTGGTTGCACTAGACTGAGCTGACAGGTTGTTTATTACTACTCTGAGCACGGGACTTTATAATAAACTATTGCCCGGCTGGGCTAAACTACAATCCTTGTTGGGTGATTCTTAACGAAAATAACACACTTTTACACTAATAATGTAATGTAATAGTTATTTAATTAACGAATTAAAAAACCTTATTTTATTCTGAAGGCAACCGGATGTCTTAAATCTGCTAGCTCTCAGACAGGAAGTTCTAAATTTGCTCATAAGACGGAGCCAAGCCTACGTAGGACAGCGCTATCCATCCGTTGTGCTTATCTTCTAGTCCAGTGCGGCTGGTCGGTGGCCTTCGTATGTGCGGGTCGGTAACACTGAGTCGCGTCCTCCTAACAATTGCCTCACTCCCTAACCACCATGCTGTCCAAACATTTCCTCCGTCTCCCGTCACGTTGTGATGATGATGACTGATGTATGTATATGTGAGACCCTCTGCTGCCCCAGAGCACAATATCCTAACATCTCCCCCCATAAAAAAAAAGAAAATTCTACTTTTCTTTATCCTGCACGTCTACTCTTCATCTTCCTATTCTCTTCAACTCCCCTATCACCGTTTCAGCCCGCTGCCCTAGAAAGGGTGTCAGCAATGACATTATCCTTCCCTGCTACATGCTGTATGCGCAGATTGTATTGCTGCAGAACCAGACCCCATCTGAAGAGCCTCTGGTTCTTGGTCTTAAACTTCTCAATGAAAACCAGAGGGTTGTGGTCAGTATACACCACAACCTCCCCACACCCATTGGTCACATAGATCTCAAAATGCTGCAACCCCAACACCAAGGCCAACCCTTCCTTTTCTATAGTTGAATAGAACTTTTGGTGTCGATTCAGTTTTTTCGAATAGTAAGCCACCGGTCTATCCATACCATCACAGTCCTCCTGCATGAGCACCCCTCCGATTCCCACATCACATGCATCTACCGCCAGTTTAAATGGTTTCCCAAAATCAGGTGCTGCTAACACAGGCTGACAAGTTAAGATGGCCTTTACCTGCTCGAATGCTATCTGACACTTCTCATTCCAACTAAATTTCACCGTTTTCTTCAAGAGATTCGTGAGGGGTTCTGTAATTGCCGCAAAATTACGAACAAACTTTCTATAGAATCCGCACATTCCCAATACTCTCATGAGCTGCTTCTTTGTCTGAGGTACAGGCAGATCCATAATGGCATGTACCTTAGCGGTACGTGGGCGGACCTGACCACGACCTACCACGTGCCCCAAATACGTCACTTGAGCCTTGCCAATCTCACTTTTTGCCAAGTTAATGACTAGGTTGGCTTCTGTCAACCGGGCAAAGAACTCTCTTATCTGCGCTACATGTTCGTCCCACGTATCATGGTACAAAACCACATCATCGATATAGGTTACACAGTTCAGCAGCCCTCTGGTGACCTGGCTCATCAGCCGCTGAAAGCAGGCCGGAGCATTTCTTAAACCAAACGGCAGGACCCGAAATTGATATAGTCCATCGGGCGTCACAAATGCTGAGATCTCTCTGGCCCGTTCTGTCAAAGGCACCTGCCAATATCCTTTCAACAAGTCAAACTTAGATACGTATGTAGCTGAGCCAATCCTATCAATGCAGTCCTCAATTCGGGGAAGAGGAAATGAGTCTGCCTTAGACACTGCATTTACCTTGCAAAAATCCACACACATCCTAATACTCCCATCCGGTTTTGGCACGAGTACCACAGGAGAGCTCCAATCACTACTGCTAGGTTCAATAATATCATGCTCTAGCATGTACTTTATTTCTTCCCTAACTGCAGCCATCTTCATAGGATTTAACCTATAGGGATGCTGCTTGACAGGCAATGCATCCCCTATTTCTATATCATGTTTAACCCCCGAGGTCAAACCAGGAGTGTCGCTAAACACCTCAGGAAACTGCTGGATCAGAGCATACACCTCCTCCCCCTGACTTGGTTGTAGATGCTCCACCAACTGACCCCAATTATCCATCACCTCACTGTTTAGCAACCGGACTCCCACTGGCTCCAACCTCTCTGCACCACCTTCCTCCTCTGGGTCACTTTTTCCTATGTTAATAGCCGCCACTGGCTTCCCCTCCCGACCATGATACAACTTCACCATATTTATGTGACACAACCTTTTCTTCTTACGTCTATCCGGAGTGTTAATGACATAATTCACCTCACTGATCTTCTCACCAATGACATAGGGTCCACTAAACCGCGCCTGCAGGGGATCTCCCCTAATAGGCAGCAGTACCAACACCCTGTCCCCCACCTTAAAACTGCGCCTCTGAGCTGTCTGGTCATATGTAGCCTTCATTTTTTCTTGGGCACCCCTCAAATGCTCTCCCGCAATCCCACAGGCTGCCCTCAGTCTGGACTTAAACTCTGAAACATAATCCAAGATGTTCACCTCAGCCTCCTGACCAAGAAATTTATCTTTTACCAACTTCAACGGTCCCCTTACCTCATGTCCAAACACCATTTCAAACGGACTAAAGCCTGTTGACTCGTTTACCGCATCCCTTGCTGCAAATAGCAAAAAATGGATACCTCTGTCCCAGTCACCTGGGTCTTCCACACAATAGGTCCTAATCATAGTTTTCAATGTCTGATGGTGCCTCTCCAGGGCTCCCTGAGACTCCGGGTGGTAGATCGATGACTTCATTTGTTTTATACCCAACTGGTACATTACCTCCTGAAACACTCCTGACATGAAGTTCGAACCCTGATCCGATTGGACCTCCCGTGCAATGCCATACTGGGTAAAGAATTTTAATAGTGCATCCAACACTGTTCTTGCCTTAATATCTCTCAGGGGGATTCCCTCAGGATATCTCGTTGCCACATCCATTATTGTGAGCAGATACTGATGCCCCCTTTTCGTTTTTGGCAGGGGCCCTACACAGTCTATCAACACTCTAGTAAAAGGCTCCTCAAAGGCAGGAATCGGAATAAGTGGTGCCTTGGGAATAACCTGATTTGGTTTCCCTCCCATCTGACACGCGTGACACGTTTTACAGAAACAGACTATGTCCTTATGCATCTTTGGCCAATAGAAATGTTGTTGCACCTTGGCTTGGGTTTTCCTAATTCCTAAATGTCCCGCTGTCGGAACCTCGTGAGCCAATTTAAGGATGTCTTCTCGATAACACGGTGGGAGCACCACCTGATACACTACCTTCCAGTCCTGGTCAGCTGGACACTCCCTCGCCCTCCATTTTCTCATGAGTACCTCATTGTTCACATAAAATCCCCCCGCTTCATTCTCCATTTCCTCCTGCGACATCGCACCCTCAGACAGTTTCTTAGTGTCTGGGTCCTCCTGCTGGGCCTTCACTAAATCCCTATGTGTAAATGTCTTAATGGAGCCTTCCACATTTGCAAAAAACACCTTTGCCACACTACGCTGAGCCTCTCCTGCTTCATCTTCTCCCCCACTTTCTGTCGTCTGTCTCGCCTGTGCTCGTGTCACAACTATAGACTGTAAAAAATATGGACAAAGCGTTCCCCGGGTCTAACATGAACGTAAAATGAAGCCTGTAATAATATGCTAATTCCTGATGTAAGTCGCCATCTTTGGTACCAGCTGGCCATTGGCTGGCTCCGTTTTGTATACCAGCTGGTCATTGGCTGCCCAGACAACGAGGCGGGACTTCCCCCCTTCTTCTCCGTTGGTTTTTATTTTGACTCGAGTGGGAGAGGAATCCCGATCATAGACTGTAATGGTAGCCACGCCCCTCAGAACATACGCGATGTTTTTTTTTCTTTATGGTCATTTTTTTAATTAATGGGACCATAATTTTCCAAAAAGAATATTATGACATTAGAAATGGGACTTTAAACTAGTGACTGGAAGAAGAAAGTATTCATGACCATGTTTATTTAGGTAATACAGTCTAGGTGAAGTTGGGCCAAAATACATGGGCCTCTATGGAGCTATGGGGCTTTTTGGGTCCGGTCCAGCGCCACAACAGGCCATTATATGAACTACCGATTTAAAATGAGGCTTCACGAAATATCTGGCTGACTGCCCCCCTGGTCACAACACAAGCGGGAAATATTCCTGGGAATCTATCCTGTAACTCCTCAGTCTCCCTCGACACCGCTGGTGTTGTAGTGATTGTAGGGCTCGCAAAAACCTTGTCCCCAGCCAGGTCGTTACCCAATATAAAATCTACCCCCGGCACTGGCAAACTGGCAACCATTCCCACAGCCACAAGCCCACTCACCACTTTTGATTTTAACATCACTTGGTGGATAGGTACAGATGTATATTCCCCTCCCACCCCTTTAATCAGAGCATATGTCTTGAGAACCGTTCCGTCATTCTCTCCAACATTTCCTATTAACAACGACTGACTGGCTCCTGTGTCTCGCAACACTACTATGGAGCTCTCCTTTCCATCAACTATGACTGACCCTTCTGAAATGAACTCCTTGTACATTTCCATAGTCCTCTCCAACTCAGGATTCCTCAAAACCACACCCACTGGTCTCGCTCCACCTTCTCTTGCCACATCATTTTGCAACTTGTAACATTCAGCCTTTATATGTCCTCTTTTCCTACAATAATGACATGTTGGTCCAGCCGGCATACCCAAAGGTGCTCCTTGCCTGTCTCCCGTCACGTTGTGATGACGTCTATTTTATGACGTCGTGCTTGCAGTGGCCGGCCTCCAATGTTGTGACGTAGAGGCGGTGCCAACACAATAAAACCATGTAACAACCAATAAACAAACCATGTGTGCATGAGGTGGAATGATATGACTGATGTATGTATATGTGAGACCCTCTGCTGCCCCAGAGCACAATATCCTAACACTACATATATACTACAGATGTTGCTTTAACATTTCATTATTGATATAGATTATCATATTTACTCATGTGTGTATTAATATAATAAGAAATAGAGTCTGCAACACTGGTGAGGAATAACTCAGCACCGCTGGTTTATTAATTCAGCGTTTCGATCATTGGGATCTTCTTCAAGAATCATTGCACTTGTACTGCCATTTGTCCAGCACCTGGGCGTGCTGTGGATGTGGATGTGCATGCTCTATTACCTTTGTATTAATAGTAATTATGTTAAGCATGAAGTCAGTAAAGTACACCACAGTGATCAATAAGCATCTAGTATAAGGCGGCCACGGTGGCACAGTCGGTAGTGCTGTCGCCTCGCAGCTAGAAGGTCCTGGGTTCGACTCCCGCTCGGGACGCCGTGGGCGCTCGCGGCGTGTCCTCTCCTCCGCGTCATCAGGGCCTTTCTGTGTGGAGTTTGCATGTTCTCCCCGTGTCCCCTAGGGTAGGTACCCTCACAAAAACATGCAGTAATCCTGGTCTCTAAACTGCCAGCCCCTGGGGTGCCTGATGGGGGGGAAAAAGGAACTGGTTGGAATAACGTGTTCCTTTGACACGCTACGTCCAACCGGGGAAACTCCCCCCTGTCAGGTGTAAAGGAGTGACTTGGACACTCATGCATGAAGGAAGCAGGAGTTCAAGTCCGTTGCTCTCCCCAGGTTGACGGAGGGTGTGTAGAGGTGTGTAAATAAGCATCTTGTATGTATGTATGTATGTATGTATACATGTATCTGGCTTTGAAACTTAGCAGGTGTATTTACAGATTTTCACTGTCACGCCTTAGCTACTAAAGTCTTACTACCTACCTGGGACAGAACATTATAAACATCTTATGGCACAAAATTGAACAGCAGGTGTAATTAAGCCTTAAGCATACAGTGATTCTCCTCTTTATTGCCTCTGGAACTAAATTGAGAGCAGGTTGACCTCACAGGACACAGTGGTGGAAGAAGAGTGCAAGAGTATTTGTCCACTCGGATAAGAGTTGTGTGCACATGAATACTACCCTTTTTTCTTTCTTTTTTTTTTTACAGATAGCAAAAACGATGATTGCTATCGATCTATTTATCAATGTTGTACTGTCTCGTCCTCAGGTGGTGTTTAAGGTACAAGCTGAAGAGGGCCAGTGTGCTTTTTATGACGAATGTGGGAGGAATCCCACACTAGAGCCGGGCGGGAGCCTCATTCCTCCTATCGTCCCCTGTTTGGACTACAGTGCTGCCCGGCCCGTCACAGGACAACACTACCAGAATCTCATAGAGGTCAGTGTTGTTTTTGGCAGCACATTTTGATTTTAGTTTTAGTCATGGTCTCTTGAATAGTTTTAATTTAATTTTAGTCACATTTTAGTCACCTGGATTTTAGTCGACTAAATCTACAGTTGATTTAGTCGACTAAAATGTATTTTGGCGGGCCTTGATGCCGTCGTAAGTGTTTTTACACTTGATGAAAATAGCCGATCTACAAATTCTCATTCACAAACAATCTCTTTCATTTTTTCCCCCCTTTTTGCTTTGTACCCCTTTTTTCTGTGTAGTTGTTATGCCAATTAATTCCTCCCCTCACACACACATTTCTGTGTTATTATTGCTGCTGACTCACCTACCAGTGACGTAGAACCTATATCCTCCTTTCTAGCACTCCCTGCTGACCCCAGGTGCCGCCCCCCAGCTCGTAGGATTACATGCAGTGATATTATCACCATCGAACCCGGGCCAATTGTGTTTGTTTAGACTGAACTCACAATCTCCATGGTGGTAGGCCGGCATTTCACCACTGCGCCACCCAAGCGCACTCTTTGAAATTATGTTAATTTCCAATGGAACATATCTCTGCGATAAAACCAAGAAATTAAGAAAAACATAATTATAAAACAATGCAATACTGCCTCATCAAAGTTGGTGCGGTAACTTTATATAATATTGTCAATTACTTGCATGAGAGGGGGAGAGGTGGTGGAGTTAGCTGCTTTAGCAGACAGTTTGAGGGTCCAATGGAGTTAAGAGGTTTTGTCCAGGCCCGGGTGGTTAGCTCAACCGTCTGGGCACCTGGGCTGCCAAACCAGCCGGATGGCGTGCCGCAGGTTCGGCTCGCGTGCCCGACGGCCTTTGCCGCGTGTCACTCCCCATCTCTCTCCCCCTTTCCTGTCTAATTACTGTACCCTATCAATAAAAGGCAAAAAACGGCAAAAGAAATATCTTTAAAAAAAAAGAAGCGCTTCTACACAAACATTTAATGCCATTGACAATGAATGGCCAGTTTTGAGTGTTTGTGCAATCACAAACATTGTGCAAACACAAACATTGAAGACAAAAGTGAGACCGCAAATTGTCATTGGCCGGAATGAGATGATGTATAAGAGTGTCCCTCACTGAACACCAATATAGACGTAAAGGGTGTTCAATACAATATAGCACTGATTTATATAAATAAATAAAAGAGATTTCCTCCCAACCACGACAATATCATATTCCCTGAACTCCACCTCAAAACACTTTCAGATGGGGGAAGTCCTTGGGCTAAATACATCAATTTAATTTGACATGGAAAGGTCTGAGAACCCCTTGTGCATGTAACAGCTGTTGTCCTCCCTCACACAGGTGTGTCCTATGTTGGACCGGGGAGAGAACAACACGTTTGCCTGCTGCAACATCAAACAGATCAACTCTCTGCAGATCAGTCTGGGTCTGTCCAGGACGCTGCTGAACCGCTGCCCGCCGTGCGCAGACAACTTCGCCCACCTGCACTGCATCACCACCTGCAGCCCCCACCAGACCCAGGTGGTGCACGTGACAAAGACGGCCAACGTCACCCTAGCCGGCTTCCCGCCGGTGGAGAAGGTGGCGGTGGTGGGCTACCAGGCCTTCCTCACCGAGGCGTTCGCGGACGGTGCCTTCAACTCCTGCAAGAACGTGCGCATCCCCGCCACCGGCGGCTTCGCCGTCTCCACCATGTGCGGCCGCTACGGCCACAAGCTGTGCACCGCGCAGCGCTGGTACGACTTCCAGGGGGACTCCAGCAATGGCCTGGCCCCGTTGGACATCGACTTCAGGCTGCTGTCGGAGGACGCCGCCGAGGGCTTGCCCGAGGGCATAGTGCCGTACAACGGACGTCCCCTGAGGTGCAACGAGACCACGCCGACCGGAGGGCAGATGTGCTCTTGTCAGGATTGCCAGGAGTCCTGTCCCCCCATGCCCGCGCCTCCGCTGCCCCAAGGGCCCTTCAGGCTCATGGGGACCGACGGATTCCTGGTCCTGTCCATCATCTTGCTGTGTCTGCTGCTGGTCACCTTCCTGATCTACCTGTCCGTGTCCTGCTGGCTCAGCTGGCAGGACGAGCAGGACCAGGAGGAGGGCAAGGGAAAGGACCAGAACGGGAACGACGTGACCCACCCACTCGTGGACCCCTCTGAGGTCACCTGCACCGACAGGAACAGCCTGGCCGCCCAGGAGTTCCTGGCCTCTCTGTTCAGACCCTGGGGAACGCTCATGGCCTCCCACCCTTTCAAGGTTTGTAACCTTTTCTTTCGCCACTGGCTTTCATACAGTAGCCATAGGAGGCCTTTTCTATGTTTCACCTCACCAGTTTCAATTGAAACGGGCCTCCACCCTCAGGGGGGCCTCCGAGCTCCGACTGACCGCCAGGCGTCAGTCAACCCCCCCGCCACCCTTGGCCCTCTCTCTCGCTCGCTCACTCGCTGCCTTGCTCTCTCCCACAATGTTAAGTTACACCTATTTCCTGTTAATAACCGGGGTAAAATGTGCAGCATTGGGAGGTAAAGGGGAGACACTTTATTGTGAAGGGACAACAGGATGAGGAGAGGTGTTGTTGCTGCGTAATTCACCCTTTGTCAGCCTTCTGATTGGTCCCTGACTGACTAACCAGCAGGCTCTTTTCTGCCTTGTTCCGCCCTGGTTCCGCCTTGTTTATGTTGAATTGCTAAAACATCTTTTTTGGAAAAAACTAAAAACAGTCACCATGATGCACCTGTGATGTTCCTTTGTACTGACACCAAGTTTAAAATAAGAATTGAGTGCACAGAATATCAATACGAAGCAACTGAAAAACACCTTATTTCAACGGTAGTGGATGGAAAGAGAGGATCTTTGTCCAACCACAAAACGGCAACCAATGAGTATGAAGAGGGGCACAACCACGGGCGGGACTTGACAAAGGGTGAATTGTCAAATGTAATGGCTGCACGCGATATTGCACAGTCAAAACTATTTGTATCAATACTCCTGTATCAACAGAATAATTATCTCATAAATGGGTTGGGGGCCTCATATTTGAGACCGCTAAGATCCGGTCTAGAGGCCACCTACTGACATTCCAGATTGCAGAGTCGCGGTTCCAGCTCGTAAACGGAAACTTTGATGACCTGATGATTGTCTGAAAAGTGAAATGATCTGATCCTATATCTACTTGGTTTTCACCTTGTTAGAATTGACAAATAATTAATTAGGAATAGAGTAGGCTATACACATAATGAGTTATTCGTACAGAGTGCTAACTACAACTAATTATAGTAAGATAATCCTTGGATGATAGATTTTGTATAGGCAAAGGGCCCTATATTTCCGCCAGTGCCTTACCGCTTATCCCTAACTTTGCCTTTTTTATTATTTTAAAAGTCATTTTAAAATTGCTCAACTAGCTGATCTACATCGACATGTTGTGAGCTTATAGATCGGCTATTTGAATATTTGATATCAAATTAGTTTAGGGATAAGGGGGATCCCTTATCCGAAAATATCCGCCCCTTAATGGCGAAAATAGGGCCTTAGTATGTATTTCACGTATGTGCAGGCATTCACACATTATTCGTTTAAAATCTTTTTGATTCATCTCTCATCCAAGGTGCTGCTCGCCACGGCCGTAGTTGTAGCTGCCTTCGCCACTGGCCTCATGCACATCGAGCTCACCACCGACCCGGTGCAGCTGTGGTCCGCTCCCAACAGCCGCGCGCGCATGGAGAAAGACTTCCACGACAAGTACTTCGACCCGTTCTTCAGGACCAACCAGGTCATCCTGACGGCGCCCGGCAGAGAGGGTCACGTATACGACTCGCTGCTGTTCGGACAGCAGAACTTCAGCGGCATCATCAGCAAAGACCTCATTCTGGAACTCCTGGAGTTGCAGACGCGGATACAGGTAACCATAGATAACACATTAATAGTGGTACTGTATAGTACCATGATCCTAGCATGATCCTACATGTGTTTTCTAGAACATTTCCTTCTGGTCGGAGGATCTGAACCGGACGGCCGGTCTGAAGGATGTGTGTTTCGCTCCTCTGAACCCGTCCAACCCATCTCTAACGGACTGCGCCACCAACAGCCTGCCTCAGTACTTCCAGAACAGCGCGTCTGAGATCAACCGCAAGGTCAACATGACGGAGCTGGGGGTCACCAAGGAGGTGGACTGGAGGGATCACTTCATCTACTGTGTTAAGTAAGACAGACATCTTCATGTTGTGCAGTGTTTCATTTCGTCGACTGAAACCATATGACGGAAAGATGTTCGTCGTCTACCTTTTTTATCACTGACGAAAACTAAATAAAAACTATACGCCGTGATGACTAAAATTAAGACAAAATATATTGACAATTCCGTCCACAAATATAAACTAGACTAGAGGGACTATAGTGGAGAAGAGATCCAGTAGAATTTAAAGCTACGTCAAATTTTGTTTTGGTTGCGCTCGGGTGTTGCATGTGCTCTGAAAATAGCTGATCTACAAGCTCACAACACGACACGGGCTGATCGGCTATTTTCAGCATGCTGTGTTAATATCAGAATTGGCCCTAGGCAAAGCCCCCCCCCCCCCCCTGCGCAAAGCGTGGTTGTTAACGTGTTACCCAGGTTTACTGATGTTTTGTTTATTGATTTTTCTTTACCACATAGAATTTTCAAGGCAATTATTCACATATATTTTTCCCCCACACCCACATGGCAGCACAGAAACATCAGGATATGTCATAAATACAAAGCAAAAAAACACACATTACATACAGTTAAACAAACAAATGCACAATGTCCCCATCACAGTTCCTTGCCCCCACCCTACAGCTGACTACTCCAATTAACCACTATACATCCAAAGCCTCTTCAGTGGTTCTGACAACACTACAAGCAGACCTTGCGGAGAGCGAACAAGGCAGTGACTGTCGAGTGTAACATCTCCAGACTCCAGGCTTTATTCCAAAAATGCAAGAATGATCTAATATTCCTTTTTTTTGCCTTTATCTTGTTTCCCTCCAGTTCTCCGCTGTCTTTCAAAGACATCACTGACTTGGGCATGAGCTGCATGGCTGATTACGGGGGTCCCGTGTTCCCCTTCCTTGCAGTGGGGGGCTACAGCAGTGAGTGTCTTACAGTAATACAGATCACCGAATGCACCTGTTTACACAATGATTGTTTCATTGATTGATTGATTGATTGATTGAATACTTTATTAGTCAGAAGCACGGGGTACAGCAATAGCCTGGCTAATAAGCCAGACCGAATCAGCCGTTGGCAAAAAAAAAAAGCCTGCCGGCGACCGTGTTGTGTGATATTAGTCTGGCTTATTAGCCAGGCTAGTACAGCAAGACATTAAAGCTAAAATTGAGATCATACCGTAGGCCTATGTATTCAATTCATCAACAATGAAAATGAACACAATAATACATCAACCAAATGTATATGGCACATCAAAACACAACACAATACATGGCATATCAGCTTGCATTTTCATTTATTGTTTGTCTTATTATGAGCTTTTTACAAGGCAAATACCATACCAGGTCACCAAGAAATTGCAACAGTGAGAGCAGTGATGACGTGGACGTGTTAAAGTGTGTACATTAAAGATGGAGCATTATTAATTTGTGTCAACTCCCCGCCAGATGACGAGTTCACCAACGCTGAAGCCCTCATCATGACCTTCTCCCTCAACAACTATGCACGCGACAGCGCCAAGTTCAAAGTGGCTCTGCAGTGGGAGACGGAGTTCCTGAAGATTGTCCAGGAGTACCAGAAGAACCCCAACACCAACTTCACCTTCGCATACATGGCAGAGGTGCGCGTCGCTAATGATTATGCTGTATGAACACCTGGCACTGAATGCAGGGGTCATCACCACGGTAGCTTGCCCAAACGAGTAGACAACACATTTCAAAATGATAAAAGCAAAACTAAAAGAGCCCATAAGGACCATCACAGGTCCGTACAACTCTGAATGTGTACAAATGATTCATTTCCCGGATCCATTTGTATACACTGAAAATAAAACATTTGAGAACCACTGCACCGGTGGAAATCTAAAATGTGCCACGGACAAGGTTGATGACCCCATGGCCCTGACAGAATGTCATACATGGCAGAGGTACGATAATGTTACATCGGCCATGCACCATAAGGCACAGAATATTGTGATGTTGTCCATGAAATCTGTATCGGGAACTCAGTCAGTAAAGAGAAGGAGACAATCAATTGAGGCAAAGAAGCGTTTTAAAGGCCCAGGCCGTAGCGTAACGGTCTGGGCACCGGACTGGTGATCCAGTCGCGGTGTGCCGCGGGTTCGACTCCCGAACCCGACACGGCCTTTACCGCATGTCATCCCCCCATCTCTCTCCCGTTTCCTGTCAGCCTACTATCTGTCCCTTAAAAAATCAATAAAAGGCGTAAGCCGCAAAAAAATATCTTAAAAAAAAAAAAAAAAAAAAGCGTTTTAAAGATTGAGTAATTATTATTGAGGTACCATCAAGGAAACACACAACTTACATTCAATGTATACCACAGTTGACATGTAATGGAAACCCACAGTCGTGTGTCACACCAAATATGTGAGAAGACAGTCTAGATATACTCAAGAGAAGGTCCAACCCCTAACCCATTCATGGGAACGTCTTAAGGCAATAAGGATTTACAACAGATAAGAGAGCTATAACGAGAGGGAAGAACACAGTAAACCACAGCTGTGTTTTCCAAACCACAGCTGTGTTTTCCAACTGCCTTAAGGTTGCCTTGAGGTGTTTCTTAAATGTTTAACCCCAAAATCCTTGACAATGTGAGTAGAATGGCCACACCACTTCAGAATAAACAGAAGTACTCTCAAGGTACATATTGGCCCAGCAATATCATGATGATGATAAACAGCCAGAAATAAATGTCCTTTTCACATAGCTTTATTTACCTCACCCAGACATAGCAATAGATAAAATAGCCTTGCCTTGCCTTAGACAAACTAATGGTTTTATCGATTAACGAGAGAAAGAGTGACTCACTCAACTCAAAGAGCATATGTTGATGATTTGACAGTGGAGCAACAGTCGCTGCAGAAACTGACAGCACTGTTGATAAGGACCTATTGCCGCTGTCACATTTCTATACGTGTGACGGCTTAGGAAACTATATGACTGCCCTATCTGTCTTGAGAAATGTCCTATCACACACAGGTACATTTTCTTTTAAAACAATGCATTCTATGTAGACAGCACTAGAATAGCATTTTATGTAGACACAGCACTTTAAAGTATGTATGCATAGTTTCATTATATAGATATTCCACTGTAACGTTCTTAGCTTACGCATGTTTCATTATGTGTGCGATGTATTGCCATGCTTTTTGTTCTTGCTTAATGTAAATCGCTCTGGATTAAGAGCGTCTGCTAAATGCCTAAATTGTAAATTGTAAATTGTAATTACTGTATTGACATTTAGACATTTTCCCTGTTGGCCTTGAATTGTTTCATAGATGCCTTCTGTTTTCCATTTTCCCCGCATGCACAGCTAGAATGGTAGAAAGATATAGTTGTCTTCATTCTAATGCGGGTAATTTTAGTAGCTCCAAACCTTTTTTTCCACAAATGGTCTATTTATAGTGTCCTGGTACTCATGCATTGCACCGTTTGTCACCCTCGAGCTGTCATTCATACAGAACCCAAGGCCGGGCCTTAATGTTCAGGCCCGTTGAGAACTTCACTGGGTTCTGTATGACAGTGGTTCCAAAAGTGGGGTCCGGGAACGCCCAGGGGTCCTTGAGGGAGTTCCAGGGGGTCCCTAGCTAAATGATAGTTCGGGTCTGTTAAATTAACATTGTTATACTGTAAATTGGGGGTCCCAGAGATATAAATGCCATTAAATGGGGTTCCGTAGCCTAATGCATGTCAAACTGGGGGTCCTTGACATGAAATAAATTGGGAACCACTGCTGTATGAACCTGCAGCTCGAGGGTGACACTATTAATATACGATTCGTGAAAAAACAAACAATCTACTAAAATACTCGCATTAGAATGAAGACAACTAACTTTCTATACCATTCTAGCTGAATTTTACTGTGGGAGGCGTGGGGATAAATGGAGAAAAACTACAGTATTAAACAATTCAAGGCCAACGTGAATGTTTATAGGCCAACCTTACAGGATTATAGGCTGATTCAGGGTACCAGTGTTTTAGTCTGGATTTCTCCTTTACATCATAATGTACTTCTGTATGTTTTGCTCTCTGAACTGTAGTGGAGTAAAAGTTAAAACTTTCCAAAAACAAGTAATAAAACGATATGACTGCATTGCATACAGCATTACCGCATTGTCCTTTCCCGATCTAACATGTCCTTTTCTGTCTGTCCACAGAGGTCTCTGGAGGATGAGATCAACAGGACGACAGCAGAGGACATTCCCATCTTTATGATCAGCTATGCTGTCATCTTTGTTTACATTGCCGTGGCACTGGGAGAGTACACATCATTCAAACGCATACTGGTAAGACCCTATATTCTCTCCAAACACACAACTATTCCACAATCTGAATGCTACAGACAGTACAAGTCTGTAACTACGCCACCTGTAAGCCGTGAATGGAGATGGTTTAATATATTTTCACTAGTAAAGACCACACCTTCAAACAATGAATCAGTTTGGGGTTGTATTCTATATTAAAATGTGGCTAATGGGCAGGCCGGCCGATGGCGGAGGAGGAGTGGAGGAGGAGAAAAGGGTGGAGGAGGGATGAACTGATGTTCTGACAACATAAGTACATATTGATTACGTTAGATCGCACTCGTGTGCAACATGACTTGCTAGGTGATTGGTAAAACCAGAAATGAATGTGTGGTGTGTTATCTCGGATTATTTTCCCAGATTCCTTTTTTAATCAAAACATAGCTTTATTCAGCTAACATAACTATAAAGCGTCACTGTTCGCTGTTACAAATAGCTGTTTTTCACTGCCAGTTCACTGTTCGTGAATTATTTGCATTCAAAACAGAAGCTTAGAATGAAAAGATTTTGGCAAAAACATAGGTATATTAATATCTGGCAGGGAATGTGTTCTCACAAAATTTCTGTTGTGAGACTACAGTCTGTCTTGGCTCTCGGGTAGAGTAGTCTCTAGTAAGACCCTAATGCAACGTGTTTCGGGTGTTATCACCTCTAGATATTACATAGTACATGTGAAGATAACACTCTGCCCAGAAAGTGAAATGGCTGCAGATAGTACTTATGTCACGTGTATGATAACGGAAATCTAACCTCGCCTCACCAGGCTTTCCACCTCGGAGGAAAGCCTGGTCTCTGTTCCAAAAGTGTGAACCGGTCTGGAACGGTCTGGAACATGTTGTAGTATTGTTTTGTAGTCATCAGGCAGGAACAATCAAATGGAACTTCCTTTTCCCTCAAACCGGAAGAATAACAATAAAAGCTCTCGTAGCCTGTAGCTTTTATTGAGAAAAATTGGTTTGAGGGAAAAGGAAGTTCCGGAAGATTGATTACTACAAAACAATTCTACAATTCTCCCTTAACACTCTCAGAGTTACACACCCGTATAAGAGAGTATTTAAGGAACCTCCTCAAGGAACCATGAGGGTCCCTGGACCACACTTTGAGACCCACTGGTCAGGTGTAGCAGAGTGTTTCCAGTGAGCCAACAGCACAATATCAGCACCCTGACTCAGTTTGACCAGAATGGAACAGAGCCTTCATTAGTAGGCCTATCATTTTGTAATACCTGTGAAGGAAGTAAGGAAGAGGCCCAATTTCATTCCAATAATGGCTGCTGTGAGCCTATTTCACCCGCTGTTTCCGGAAACCTGAAGTTCCTCTCCTGTCCTACAGGTGGACTCTAAGTTCCTGGTGGGCCTCGGGGGCATCCTGGTGGTTGGCTGCTCTGTGCTGGCCTCCATGGGCTTCTATGCCTGGGTGGGAATCCCCTCCTCTCTGATCATCCTACAGGTCGTTCCCTTCCTGGTGCTGGCTGTGGGAGCTGACAACATCTTCATCTTTGTGCTGGAGTACCAGGTGTGTGTGTGTGTGTGTGTGTGTGTGTGTGTGTGTGTGTGTGTGTGTGTGTGTGTGTGTGTGTGTGTGTGTGTGTGTGTGTGTGTGTGTGTGTGTTGTGTATGCGCACGTGTGTGCATGTGTGCGTGTGGGTGCATGCGCGGTACCAGGTGTGTGTGCACGTTGATTCCACATTAGTTTCCCCATTGTTAAGATCAGTGGTTCTCAACCTCTTCTGTAGCCTCGATACCCAGGCTTTCATTACCTCTTCTGTGACCCTGTGAATAAACATATTTGAACTAGTAAGCACTGATAAGCACTGATATGCAAATGTATCAGTTGAGGCATTGGATTAAGTTCCGACTCGGTTCACAGATAAATATTGTGGAAATGTGAGCTTGTAGATTGCATGTTCATGTTCACAGTGTTTGCCTTTTCTTCCCTTTTTTACAATAATAAAATATTACAATATGATGACAATTTGGCCAAAGGCCAATGTTTGGTCAGTTTTTATAGTATAGTTTGTTATTACTTTTTGATGTAGAACCAGTGGTATAGAAAGTAGACCTAAACATTTATATGATGTGTCGTCTCATCACAGAGGGACATGAGGCGTCCGGGGGAGACGAGAGAGGAGCAGATTGGTCGTATCCTTGGCAACGTGGCTCCCAGCATGCTCCTGTGCAGTCTCTCTGAATCCATCTGTTTCTTCCTGGGTGAGAACTTATCTGTCCTTGATGTGATTAACAGTATCTAGGCTATATAGTGAAGTGAACACAACCAATGGTGCATTTAGTTCAATCATAAATCATGCTCTCTGCTCTAACACTAGCAACATAGTGTACCTGACTTGTGCTTAATTTGTACGCCGGTCTACAAGTTCACTTCTCACAAACGTGTCGTGCTGTTATTTCTGTATACATTTATCACTTGCTTTAAATCAACTCTCTTGAGACATTACAGAGTAGATTGGGTTCCAGAACAAACAGAACAAACAAACAGAATGACACTAAACATGGTTTCAATGTGGGTTCGTGGCCTCGTGAATAATGTGACTGCGGATCCGTGAAATTGAAAAGGTTGAGAATCACTTCTCCACGCCTTGTGGCGTCATTCCAATCCGTGCGGGATGCATTCTAAGTTCCAATGCCTTCTTCACGCTCGCTGACACGGTTTTTCCACCTGTGTCTCTCCATCGCAGGAGGTTTGTCCACGATGCCTGCGGTCAAGTCCTTTGCGCTGTACGCGGCCCTGGCCGTCCTCATGGACTTCGCCCTGCAGATGACCGCCTTCGTGGCCCTGCTGTCACTGGACGCCCGGCGGCAGGACAGCAACCGCTGTGAGCTGCTGTGCTGCGTGTCGGTGTCCGCCAAGCGCTCCAACAAACCCAACCTGGGCCTCCTGCTGCCCCTCATGAAGAAGTACTACGCGCCGGTCCTGCTACACCCCGTCTCCAGGATCACCGTGGTAAAGCTACTACACCTTCCACAAGACCTCTGTTTTAGTCTACACCTTCCACAAGACCTCTGTTTTAGTCTACACCTTCCACAAGACCTCTGTTTTAGTCTACACCTTCCACAAGACCTCTGTTTTAGTCTAGTCTACACCTTCCTCGACACCAACAGTAGGGGTTAGCAGTGATGGGGATTATAGTAGGGTATCATTGCTGTCGGGCAGAAACCTCTTATCGCCAAATCCTAAATTTTTATGTTTTTCATGAATGAGTGTCCTACTTGATCATACCAACGCATCACGCAACATTTTCAAAAGTAGCAAGCTCAAAACGTTTTGAGCTCGTGGAGCTGCTACTATTCTTTTATTTGAATCCTGAAAAGTAATAGTTTTAAACATAATTATTATAATAATACTAATTATGAGGTTTCCACCTGACAGAGACGACATGGGGGAACTGTCAATCCATTTCTCATCCATTTTACATTCATTAGAAATATTGTAATTCATTCACGGGTTCTGACTGCATGTACTGTAATATGCGTTGTGCTCTTCTTGCAGATGGTGGTGTTCATCTTCATGTTCTGTGGTTCCGTGTTCCTCATGTTCCATGTGACAGTGGGTCTGGACCAGGAGCTGGCTATGCCTCAAGTAAGTCTGACTTCACCTGACTGCCTAAAGCCATTCTGACCTGAGATCAGATTCATATGAGGTTTCCACTGGACACACACTGGTCTGATTAACCCATTCTGACCTGAGATCAGATTCTAAAAAATGTCAGTCGTTCTTCGATTTTTCAAAAATAGCAGACCTACAAGCTCGTAGCGCGATAGATCTGCTATTTTTATAGTTTATAATAGCTAAAGCATAACATGATGCTAACACCGAAATGGGTTCCCGTTCAGAATGGGCTAAAGCCATATATCCCATATGGGCCAATTAATTCCTCCTCCTTGTCAGTCACTGCTGTAAGTGCTGTTGTATCCTACTGGCTCACCCCCACTGGAGCCCAGTGTGGGAATGTGGGTGCACAATTTCACGGAAATCACGCGATGTGTTCATGATTTGCAGCATTTTGTTTGAAACTGAGCACTCCTGTGAACTTTGGAAGCCAATCTTAACCAATCAGGATGGAGTCTGATAAATCTGAAAGACCCGTTTCGTTGAATGGCTCTAGAGAGACTGTGTACCAATTTGCGTGATGTTTGGACAAAATCTGTAGGTGTACTGTACAAAAACTTGTTTTGCACAAAGCGGCCTCCTGGTGGCGCTATAACAGGCCGTTCTGGAAAGTTTGGGGCAGAGGTTCATGGTTGGCATCCAGGGAGTGTGTGTGCAAAATATGGCATCGAAAAACTTGTTTTGCACAAAGCGGCCTCCTGGTGGCGCTATAACAGGCCGTTCTGGAAAGTTTGGGGCAGAGGTTCATGGTTGGCATCCAGGGAGTGTGTGTGCAAAATATGGCATCGACCGGGTTAACGGTGGCCGAGATTAGCTGTTCACGGACACACGGACGGACGGACGGACACACGGACGGACGGACACGCGGACGGACGGAGTGCAAAACATACTCTCCCCACATGCCTTCGGCCTGGTGGAGACAACAAATAGAGTCCGCAACACTGGTATGAAAACTCAGCTCCACTGGTTTATTTGACTCAACGTTTCGATTTTCTTCTTCAGGGATACTAATAATATTATAATATTCCTGAAGAAGATCCTAGTGATCGAAACGTTGAATCAAATAAACCAGTGGAGCTGAGTTTTCATACCCAGTGTTGCGGACTCTATTTCTTTCCACAACATGGTACTATGCACACATGAATACATTTGTAAACGGCAAAGCAGTTGGCGGATACAAATTAACCGTCCATGGAAACCTACTGCGGATCTAGACAAAAGTACAGTTAATAGTGGAAATTATGTTTACTAATGACTTAATATCTATTTCTTCTGGGTGCCGCTTTATGGCAACGCCACACCTGACAATTGATTAGCCTACTTAACCATTCCACTTTTCACAGTCAGTCAGTCAGTTTGCCCTCTTCACACACAGGCAGATACAGAGATCTCCATGTGGGACACACACACACAGACAGACAGTTCAAACGGGTGCTGTGACCTTAGAGTATATATTTCTAGAGAAGGCACCCAGAGGAAACCCTGAGGCGAAATGGACATAGTGGCCGGATTTGGTAGTGCAGCTCGAGCCAGCGCTGCTCCGTTGACTATCATTGCGCACGTTCATGTGATTGGGGCCATGACACGTGAACGAATGTTTCATACGTGAACGCGCACAAACGGCACAATGATAGTCAACGGCAGCGCGTTCATGTGTTTGGGGCCAATCCGTCCCAGAATGCACTCTGTTCCTACCAGGAAGGAGGAGTGAATCCGCCTCATGCGCTTTTGAGCAACTTAATGCAAGTGGATGGGAGGAGAACTCGGGTGTCTTCTCTATAGATATATAACTCTATGGCTGTGACAAGTTGACGAACGGGTATTATTATTAGGTTCCCAAGTTGCATCGTTCTCAAGTAGGGCGGTGGCAGACGGCCGGGCACGTACAGGCCTAGTTAAGATAAATTCTGGATTACACCTTTAACACTATTGCGTTCCTTCCTCTGCAGGGCTCCTACATGCTGGATTTCTTTGCATACCTCTACAAGTACTTTGAGGTGGGAGTCCCCACCTACTTTGTGACGACCAAAGGCTTCAACTTCACTACGGCAGGGGGGATGAACGCAGTGTGCTCCAGTGTGGGCTGTGATCAGTTCTCCCTCACTCAGAAGATCCAGTACGCCACCGACTTCCCTGAGCTGTGAGTGACTCTGTTCTCTGCATCGGCATGTGAACAAAACATCGTTCTCTTCATCAGCAACATAAAGGGCCTCTGTAAGAGTGGCACAATAATATGTGACATGGTGGTGGCCACAGCAAAATGCATTTCTGTCCGAATGGTTCCCGACCCGAGGTGTGCACTGGTGGTGCCTCCTTGGGTGCAAGACTGAATGTTCACATGGGGGTTTGAGACAACCACACATTATTAAAGCAGAAATGCCAAGGGCCACTTACGGCGGTTCCAAGGCTACTCCCATTTGGGGAAGATGGAAAGAAAAAGGTATAGGAAAAGAAAATGACATGACAATTTGAGGCACATTTTAACGATTTTTCAAAAATAGCAGATCCACAAGCTCGTAGCTCGCCACTCGAGCTTGTAGATCTGCTATTTTTCAATAGGTAAATTATAACATAACGTTTAAAACACCAAAAGGGGTTACCGCCCAAAATGGGTTTTAAGCCCCTGCCCTTTCACCCATCTGTAAAACAACTGCCCTTTCCATGACCACAAATGCAGCATTCGCTGTGGTGAAAGAAATGCAAATGCCACTCCTTTCCACGCCATATTGGAAGGCAGGATTCAGGAGCATTGCTTCCCCCCCCCCGAAGTCTCCTGAACTTTAACACAGTGTTTTGCGTTGATCAAATTTGTTTATCAAAGTTGTCTCGACGCGGCGAGAGCTTGTAGATCTGCTATTTTCGCTATTTTTGTCCAAAGGTGCCCCTCTTTATATGGGGTTTCAGCCCCTGCCCCTCCCAACACTCTCTGCACGTCCCATGGCTGCGGCCAGTCGGTTGTCCCTACGCAGCAGTGCGTGAACCTGAGTCATATCTGGCCTCCATATCATTGCCTTTCCCCTTGACACCAAGCCTTGAACCTGCTGATAATCTATAAACTCACACATGCCTGCCAATCCCAGCGGTTAATGATCGCCTCGGTTATATGAGCAGCACTCAGCACTCTCATTCAAATTCAGAGGCTACGCCAACTGCTCTATAGTGTTATATTGTAGGACCTTTGGATACGATGTTTTTTTTCTTTTTTCTAACGACGCCCAGTGTGATATGCATTAGGCTACGTAACCCCATTTGAGACCATTTGTTTACTTTTGGGAGCCCAGCGTATGATTGTTGGTATGATTGTTACTTAATTATGAATTGAGTGGGCAAAACCATACCTATATTAAATTGTTATCACCATGAAACTTCCCCAGTTGATTACTTACACGAAGACAATGATTCATTGTATTACAAATTTTAACATTTTAAATATGCAAATTAAGCATTATATAGAAAGATTGAAAAAAAAATTAAAATATGAAAAAGCTACTTGTTACGAAGGAACGTAGTGCCTCTCTGACATCACAACCAGGACGTCAGGAGTGACATCACTCTCGACATCCCAAAACCATAAATACTGATGCCTACGCAGGGATTCACAGGAAGAAAGGAATAGAGCGAGAAGTAGTAGACCTTAGATACCATATCAAGACCTCACTACTGACCCTGCGCTCAAAGAGATAGATTATCCAGTTCTATCTCTTCGGCATTCTCCCCGATAACTAGACCATACCTCGGTCTCGGTTACATACTACTGTAGAAGTGTTATCATATAGGCCTATTAATTTACTTATTAAATATATTGATCCTATAAGCAATATATGTATGGTTTTGCTCACTCAATTCATAATTGAAGTTCACATTTTGGAGGTCTGCCTCATGGACTAAGAACAGAACAAAAATAACTGAACTGGTTCCCAACCGGTGGAAAAGAGGCCTACAGACAGTGGGGAAACCCCTTTTACTGAACAAACACTCTACAGCAGAATATGGAGCTTAAACCTAATAATAAGACTTTTTTTTAACCAAATAATATACATTACATAATTACATTACATTTAATCTCCTGGGCTCATAACTTATTTTTCCACTCTTTGTAATCATGATCTCTAGCATCTGTCAGGGACAGCTGAGCCATCGCCGCCGGCATGTGCATTTGCACATGCCTTCATTGTGCAGAAGATAAGAGGGATCAGGGAACACTGGCTCATTATTACAGAGGTTTAACGCATAACGTGGTCAGCACTATCAACTGCTGAAAGGCAAAGGGCAGAGAGGGCTAAGGCGCAATTCATACTCCTATTTTAGAGCAGAATAAAAGTCGGTTCGGCGCTGTAGAGAGCTTACAATGTGACGTCATATGAGGTTCGGGGGGGTGCTACTACTTCTGTGCTACTGAAAACAAACATTAAATTCTCTTTATTGTTAATGGCATTTAATGTTTGTGTTAGGGACAAGATGACGTATACATTTTCCCTTCATTGTCAACAATGACATTTTTAAAACAAACATTGAACTAAAGACAAACATTAAACCTCCTTCATTGTCAATGGTGTTTTTAAAACAAACATTGAACTAAAGACAAACATTAAACCTGTGTATAGGAGGGGCTGGGCGCCCCTCAAAAATATTCCTAAAAAAGAATAATAATAATGGAGCTGGGAACTTCTCCTTTGTGGGAACGATCCATTCCTGGGACATGTGAGAATGGTCCAGTGGAAAAAACAGGGATGTGGTGGGCAGGGAAACCAAGGGGCCAGCTAGGCACTCCAACGTTGAAGCGCTGGGCCCTAGTGGTAAGAGGAAGGACTGCAGGCAGACCCATGGATTCATGACGAGGAAACCCCGTGCAGCTGGGCTTTAACATTGAGCGCTCGGTTGCACTTCCGCATTTGACCTCCAAATTTTGGAGGTCAAATGCGGAAGTGCGCCCAAAAAGTCGGAAATAGACGGTCCCTCCGGCGGCTTCAAAACGCCACTGAGCAACTTCCACTGACATGAATAGCGGAGGGGGCGGAGCTTCGCGCCAGTTCAGTCTCTATCCTTTTAATACTCTATGAGGGAAACACACCTATCTTCTATGATGTCACTTCCTGAAGGTGGCGGTGCCCAAGAACCCACCCACCTCAGACATCATCAACATTATGAAAATCACATAAATATAATTGTCTGGGTGAAAATCACGTGATTTTTGTTGTCGTTGTTGTTAAAATAAGTGTTAAATACCGGTAGGTATATATATTCCCATAGTAACTGTGTTTCTTCAGTAACAGGATACTGGATGAACACGTGAAATTAGATATGTTGACCTAACCCCAGAACACTGTAAAACGTAAGCTGGGTATACTCTCTCATGATTGGATGAAATTGGCGACCCACCGTCCCAACAGAAAATATATTTTGTGTTTATTAAAGAGCTGGAGATGATTACTATCATCAGAATACAAATCCCCCAAAACACATCTGATTAAGACATGTGTTGTGATGTCAGTTGCGATTGTATTTATCTCTGTAGGTCCTATTTGGCTATTCCTGCTAACTCCTGGGTGGATGACTTCATCGACTGGCTCAACCCTGGATCCAAATGCTGCCGTTTGTACTCATGGCCCGGGCCTAATCAAGGAAACTTCTGCCCCGCAAACATATGTGAGCTCCACATTGTAAAACTGTCAAGATCCAATATAGTTAGTTTTACACCTGTTTCTTTGTCCCATATGGAACCTATACTGGGCTGACCGTATTCTGTGCACAGCTGTGCTACACTAAATATCTTCGCAGAAAATTGCAGATCTACAAGCTCACAACACGACACAGCACGACAAAATGTGAACTTGTAGATTGGCAATTTCTGACAAAGCCATGGTTTCTGAACTGTCTACAGCCCTCCTCTGAGACACAGAGGCCCCTTTTCACCAAAATAACTCCTAGAACTGGTTCCATTCTAGATTCTTGGAACCCAATTGGTGCTTTCACTGAACTTCTCTTTGGTTCCACACATGCCTGCCATAAAACCAACTTTTATGGTTCTGAACCAATTCATTTTCAGTGGAAACACTTTGAACTGGTTCAATATTAGGCGGTTCAACCCTGGTGTAAAAATGGGCATTAATAGCAGTAGGACCTAAAGTGGTCCTAAAAGTAGTAGACGTCTTCACATGATAACATACACGATGTATTCTGAGTCATATTAACAACAACTCTCTACTGTCTTCTCCAGCTGGTTTTTTTTGTGGAGATAAGTGTATAGAAGGAACCGCCACTGGCGTCCTCAGGCCGACTGTGGAGGAGTTCAACCGCTTCCTGCCTGACTTCCTGGGGAACCGGCCTGACCTGCAGTGCTCCAAAGGGTCAGTGATGCTTACGAAATCACACATTTTGTGTCCTGAGCCAAAAAATAACAAATCTATAAGTTCACAACGTCTTGCGTCAACAGCGCTTTCTGAGCTTGTAGATTAGCTGTTGGGGCCACTGGTTCTCAAAGTGGGGTCAGAGAGGGTCTTTGAGGTGGTTCCTCCGCAACGTGATATGCAGTGTGCTGCATTGTGAGCTTGTAGAGCTACGAAAAACAAGAAATTGGTATTGGGGTCCCTCCCTGAGACAAAATCTTTTCAAATGGGAGTCTGCAGCCAAATGTTTGAGAATCAGCGTAGGTTTGAAACAGCTCTTGACAACAAGCTTTAGAAAGGAAGGGAAGCAACATGGAATGAGTGTCCGCCGCTGCTCGCATTGTTAGTCACTAACACTGTGTTTCAATGAAACCTTCAGACTGCTCATCGTATCTTCAGGCCTTGTGACTATCACAAAGATGTCATAGAGCTTTTGTTTGTGATACACGTCCTCATGTATAATCACACCTCCTGCTGTGTTTTCCAACAGCGGTCTGGGTGCCTACGACAAGGCTGTGGTGAAAGATGACAGCGGAGAAATCATAGGTGAGGCGCCGCGTCATCTCATATCCTGATACAGACAATGACTACATTGTGTTGTGTGTTGTGCGTGTGCGTGCACACATTTTACATGCCGTGAAAAGGGCCAGGTGTGTTGTTGCATTGCATTGTGGGACATTCAGAGCAGTGTAAAGAGTAAAGCTGTAATATTTACAGAATGTATTATGCATTTCACATACTGTTAAGTAGCTCGAATATGCAAAAAAGTGTCACAGACCAATTTGTAGCAACTGAACTTGAGACATTACCGCTGCCTCTCTCTCTCTGTCCAGCCTCCAGGTTCATGGCATACCACACGCCACTGACAACCTCTGAAGAGTTCACTGCAGCGCTGCAGAAGGCCAGAGAACTGGCCTTGAACATCACCAAGGGCATGAGGGCAATACCAGGCACCTCCCCAGACTTTGAGGTCTTCCCCTACACGTATGTCAGCCTCACTTTGCTGTATAGCACGGTGCAAAAAAATAAATACCGTTTTTGAATACACAGAAAGATGGCAGGGGACAATAAAATATAATACTTTGTTTGGACACTACTGTATGGGAGAAGACACATTTTGAGTGACCAAACTTTGCCCAGGATATATTTATATTTACGGAAATTATATTTCAGACTCCCCAAATATCCAATTGTTCAATTTAGGCATATTTCTACTGTGTCTTTTCCATCATGTACGAATGTTCATTTCTACCAGATTGTCTCAATCATACATACCAAAGGGTTCATAAAGGGTCGTCTCAAAGTGGTCAAACTTGCGGAGCTCCTCTGGGATAATGTCACCCATGTGCCGTTCTCCTGTGCAGGGTGACCTATGTGTTCTACGAGCAGTACCTGACCATCGTGCAGGAGGGCCTTTTCAACATCTCGATGTGTCTGGTGCCCACGTTTGTGGTGTGCTGCCTCCTGCTGGGCATGGACCTGCGCTCCGGCCTGCTCAACCTCCTCACCATCATCATGATCACGGTGGACACCGTTGGCGTCATGACGCTCTGGGGCATCGACTACAACGCTGTGGCTCTCATTAACCTGGTCACGGTAAGCAGTGGCGTGCACAGATAGACACTAGGGGGTGCTAGAGCCCTTTTGGCAATGTGCTCTTAAAAAAAATAATAATAATAACATTTTTTTTCTTAATTTGTAGTGTTCAGGACCATGGTGACATTGATCAAATCTTGATAAAAAAAAACGCTTCTACTATATTATTTAGGCCCCCACAATCTAAAGCTATGTTTCTATGTCAGTGGTTCTTCGATTAAAGAAAAATAGCAGACCTACAAGCTCGCTATGAGCTTGTAGATCTGCTATTTTTCAATAGCTAAAGCACCAAAATGGGTTCCCGCCCCAAAATGCGCTGCACAAGGTGCCCTTTTTTTCACTTGAGCACCTGCCCCTCTAAATGTCTGTGCACGCCACTGCACGGTAAGGGAACACAGTAGTGTACCTTGTCATTATGTTGCGGACACTTTCAAGATTTTTCAGATCTGTTGAAAAATAGCAGATGTACTTTGTGCTTTGTAGTTCTGCAATTTTTGGATGACCAACGCCAAAATCTATAATGACACCAGATGCTTTCCCCGGTTCTAATGGGTTAAGATTTGCGTTGTTAAAAAGTCTTTCCAAGATTATTATTATTATTATTATAGCAGATTCTACACGTTGGCAGCGTGTGGGCTATTTACGAATAACCAAAGGATACAATCAAACAATTGCGGTTAAACTTGTTATTTGTTTAACCTTTGTTCAAAGGTGCAAGAAGCAAATGAAAGTAAGTTCTCCTGTCTCTGTTTCGTCTCCAGTGTGTGGGCATCTCCGTTGAGTTCGTGTCTCACATGACCAGATCCTTCGCCCTCAGCATCCAACCCACACAGGTGGAGCGGGCAAAGGAGGCTACAGCCAACATGGGCAGTGCGGTACGTCTGTCCACTCTACACTGCCACACGTAGTGGTCGTCTGGTATTTAGAAGATCACACCGGTTTGGATTCGTTCTGAAGATCATGTTTTGTATTTTTAAGATATTTTGGGGGCTTTTCTGCTCACCCGGGACACGCTGTCAGGCATCAAAGCGAGTGGAACACACCTTAACCACTTGACCCTAAACAAAGCACAGATTCTTTGTATATTTACAATAGGAATCACCCGAGTAGCCATCGGCTGGGTGAAGCTGAAACAGAATCCCCCCCCCCCCCCCCCCCCCCCCCCCCCAGGGAATTAATAAGTTCTACCTGTTTTAAGGTTTACCTGCTGAACACATTATACACACACATATATATATATATATATATATATATATATATATATATATGCTGAGGCTCAAAGTATCCACTCAATAAGTACTGAATGTATTGTGTGTTTGTGTCTCACAGGTGTTTGCAGGTGTTGCCATGACCAACCTGCCTGGTATCGTAGTTCTGGCGTTTGCCAAAGCTCAGCTCATCCAGATCTTCTTCTTCCGGTTAAACCTGGTTATCACACTGCTAGGGATGGCTCATGGACTCATCTTCCTACCTGTACTGCTCAGCTACTTTGGTGAGAGGGAGAGAATAAAATGCACATTGCTGATGCATACATTTCACATTTATCATCATCATACTATAATTAAGCCAATGTCTGTCTGAATTAATATATCTATCAATCGGGTAAGGGCTAGTGTTTCATAATATACCAAAAAACATCCATACATTTTTACTGAATGGAGAGACAGAGAGGAGAGCAGAGTAATTGTAGTAACAGAAAGATGTATTTAAGAAATATGTTCTTGCGTTTGCAGGTCCTAGTGTAAACAAGGCAGTGTTGCTGCAGATGCAGCAGGCTGCAGCCAGCAAGGAGATAAAACTCAGCCCCCACGCTAAGGAGATGTACGAAAACCTGAGCTACGAAGACAACGAGAAAAAGACCCCCATAGACACAGCTGAGGGTCAGTCGGAGAGAGAGGAGAGAGTCGACCATTTCTGAGCTCCATCATCAGCAAACAAAGTACTATTCTGTTTTCAAAACAAAAAGAAACGATGAACGTGACAACCTGGCGCTCAAGTGAGTCTTTGGACAATAACATGTGGTGCTATCTTGTGACAATGGAATGAAGATATGAAATATTTATCCAAACAAGAGAACACGACTAACGCGAAAGAACATATTTAAGCCTTACATCAGGGCATAATAGATAGAAACATATATATACCTCTGTAACGAAAGGATGAAGAAGGAAAAAAAGATGGACAATGAAAGGAGGGAGATGGCAAACCCAGGTCACATTTCAGAGATATGACCTGTTGTGGGTAGGGAATGGGAGAGCTTTGTTAGTCCGGTGGGGGAAATTCAGTTTCAGCTTCACTCAGTTGCTTATGACGAGCCCCCGGGTGGAGGGTCTTGCTCAGGGACACATGGACAGAAACCGGGTCCAGGAGTTGAACCGGTGACCCTCTGATTAGTAGAGGGCCTCTCTGGTCCATTCAGCCACGGCCTCCCCAAAGGATGCGACCAGGGGTCACATATCATATCCACTGTGGATATGATAGCTTGTGTACCACGGTCAACAATGGAATGGACCTAAATTCAACAGTGCAATATTTCTAACAAAGGACTACAGGACTAAGACTCTAGACCAAGACTCTTTCATGTCACGGACCTCCAAATTCTCTTTAATGAAGCCTTGCATGGACCCCAGTTCAAATGATTCTGTCCTACGAACCCTGGTATGAAATATGATTTTGTCTCAAATGTAATTTGCGAGAATACATTTTGTTTGTATTATAGTTATTTCAAGTGAATTTAATTATAGTGACATTAAACTAGCCCTCCTTTGTCTGAGGACCTCCTAGAACTCCCTCAAGGACCCCTGGGCGTCCCCAAACTCCACTTTTAAGTGATTCTGACTTGAAAGTTCTGAGAATGACCTTTGACCTTATTCACCTCACATGACATGATGTGCAGCTATGGGCAGGATACATTATTCTATGTATTTTTCTTTTTTAATTGCAAATTAAAATAAAACGCAAAGATGTGGGGCATTTATAGGTATGATAGACACATAGTTTGAATTAGTCATTTTGTACTTTAAGAATGGTTGTATATTGTGTTTATTTAATGTAATTAGGCCTATTTTATATTTTATTTGACATATTTCACATGAACACTGTATTGATGGTGATGTAAAGCAACAGAAGCACTCCAACAGTATTATGTTGCATTAACCATTACGTGTCTGAGAGTACTGCACAATTAATGCAAAAAAAAAAAATATATATATATATACCGTATATATTTTAAATGTGTTTATTATATGACTGGATTCAGTTCTAAGCTTCCTTTGACTGTTGGTTATGGAATAAACGCTAAACTCTCCAAAATGTTTAAAAGATGTTCAAGATTTTGTGAGAACAGATCTACAAGCTTGCAAGAAGTTACATCGCAACCCAGCTAACATGTCCATCTGTGCCCCACTTGGGTTTTGACATGGGCTATGGGCATGGGTTCCAAGTGGGCCGTGCACCCAGTTTTCACAAAGGGCCCACCCGTGTTAGCCCATATGGGCTTACGTGGGTTTATAACTGGGTCTTAGGTGGTATCCAAATGGGCCATTTTATTTCAGAACCATGTGTGCGCCACCTGTGTTTGCCTATATGGGTTTGAACTGGGATCTGATTTGGCCTAAAGTGGGTACCAGCTGGGCGAATTATATGTGACCCATGTAGGCCACACTTGTGGAGAGACAGCGAAATCCATTCACGGCGGACGACCTAGGTTGTGACTGAATCATTTTGCGTCGTGGCTTATTGATTAATACGTCGGGGCTTAAATAATAATTCGCCCCGCGGTTTAATTTCGTCGGGGCCGTCCCGACGTATTATAAAATACGTATTCAAATGATCAAACCGCCACGACAGATTTTATAATACCTGACGTATTTTATAATACGTCGACGTATAATTCGCCCCGCGGTTTAATTTCGTCGGGGCCGTCCCGACGTATTATAAAATACGTATTCAAATGATCAAACCGCCACGACGGATTTTATAATACCCGACGTATTTTATAATACGTCGACGTATAGGACTCGTCGCGCTATTGAAAGGGTGCCTTTTCCCCGTGGAGTGGTTCTCTGGGGTTCCAGCAGGCCTTTTTCCGCGCGCATCGTGCCCGGGGATCGGCCCACGCGCCCGGGCCTGGCACCACCGCGTGCACCTTGCCGGTCCGGTTCCGTGGAGCCCTTCGCCGTCCCCAGGCGAACCTGCGTTCCAGAGCTGTCACCTCTTTTGCCCACCGAAAATAGCAGATCTACCAGCTCCCCGGGCGGCCTTCCTACATACGGGATGGCCCGACCCGCGTCTGTGGACCCTTGGGGATCACGGTAGTCCACGGGGGTCCGTCTGTGTGTGTGTGTGTGTGTGTGTGTGTGTGTGTGTGTGTGTGTGTGTGTGTAGCCATGTGTGCAACTATATTCTCGCACCTCTAGCGCATTGACAGGTCTGTCTGTCTGTCTGTCTGTCTGTCTCTCTGTCTGTCTGTCTGTCTGTGTCTCAATGACTCGCCTTAGGCGGATAATATAGATTATAGACTACAAGTACTTTATTAAAGTAATCGCACTCAGACAGAGTATAGGCCTAAAAGAGTGAGTTCTCTCATTGCGTTCTGTGCGTCAGATAGGGGGGGGGGGCAGTTTGACAACAGCGGCTGACACATGTTCATTGATGATGATTAATAGGCCTATATGCTACTGTGCTGTTGGATCGTCGATAAAGGGACTATGTGCTCTTTGCATGTGCACGGCAGATGGGGGGAGAGAGAGAGAGAGAGAGAGAGAGAGAGAGAGAGATAAATGCGCTCCTTACATTGGCTCTATAGGCAAGGGCAGAAGGTTCCTATAACGACAGTGGGTGCCCACCTTAGAGTAGCCTATATATTTTAAGGCACCCGCCCCGCAACTTATTATTATTGGCTTATTATTTTGCCAGTGGGTGCTTCGGCTCTTGCGCACACCGCGGAGTTGTTGTCTATAGGCCTGTGCCAGGATGATTTTAAATAAATATGTCTCTGCCTCTGCGTCTCTAGCTATAACATATATAGCACACATCATGTGTGACACATGTGTGCGCGCGCAGCGCACACACACACACACACACACACACACACACACACACACACACACACACACACACACACACACACACACACACACACACACGAGATTCTGACAGAATGCGGCGCATGCTTAAAATAAACAGATATACAAGCTTATAGTGTACCATAGCGTATATATATGCTCAAAAATGATGAAAAACGGCGTGCTATAGTATACCGTACGGTAGGGGCTATAGCCCATGTTCAAAAATGATGAAAAACGAGGATAACAAAAAATATTGAAAATTCAAAAAACTATGGGCTATAACCCATGTTTTTTGAATTTTTGAATTTTTTTCAAATCCTCAAAAATGATGAAAAACGGCGTGCTATAGTATGCCGTACGGTAGGGGCTATAGCAGCCCATGTTCAAAAATGATGAAAAACGAGGTTACATTTTTTTTCAAAAATTCAAAAAATGATGGGCTATAATCCATGTATTTTGAATTTTGAATTTTTTTCAAATCCTCAAAAATGATGGAAAACGGCGTGCTATAGTATGCCGTACGGTAGGGGCTATAGCCCATGTTAAAAAATTCAAAAAACGAGGTTAAATTATTTTTTCAAAAATTCAACGATGGGCTATAACCCATGTTTTTGAATTTTTGAATTTTTTTCAAATCCTCAAAAATGATGAAAAACGGCGTGCTATAGTATACCGTACGGTATGGGCTATAGCCCATGTTCAAAAATGATGAAAAACCAGGATAACAAAAACTATTTAAAAATAAAAAAAAACTATGGGCTATAACCCATGTTTTTTGAATTTTTTTCAAATCCTCAAAAATGATGAAAAACGGCGTGCTATAGTATGCCGTACGGTAGGGGCTATAGCAGCCCATGTTCAAAAATGATGAAAAACGAGGTTACATTTTTTTTCAAAAATTCAAAAGAAATTAAAAAAATTCAAATCCTCAAAAATGATGAAAAACGGCATGCTATAGTATGCCGTACGGTAGGGGCTATAGCCCATGTTAAAAAATTCAAAAAACGAGGTTAATTTTTTTTTTTTTATTCAAAAAACGATGGGCTATAACCCATGTTTTTGAATTTTTTATTTTTTTTCAAATCCTCAAAATGATGAATAACGGCGTGCTATAGTATACCGTACGGTAGGGGCTATAGCCCATGTTCAGAAATGATGAAAAACGAGGGTAACAAAAAAGATTGAAAAATTCAAAAAACTATGGGCTATAACCCATGTGTTTTGAATTTTTGATTTTTTTTCAAATCCTCAAAAATGATGAAAAACGGCGTGCTATAGTATGCCATAACGGTATGGGCTATAGCCCATGGTCAAAAATGATGAAAAACGAGGTTAAAAAAAAAGAATCAAAATTAAAAAAACTATGTTTTTTTTATTTTTTATTTTTTTTCAAATCCTCAAAAATTATGAAAAACGGTGTGCTATCGTATGCCGTACGGTAGGGGCTATAGCAGCCCATGGTCAAAAATGATGAAAAACGAGGTTAAAAAAAAGAATCAAAAATTCAAAAAACGATGTTTATTTAATTTTTTTTTTTTTTTCAAATCCTCAAAAATGATGAAAAACGGCGTGCTATAGTATGCCGTACGGTATGGGCTATAGCCCATGGTCAAAAATGATGAAAAACGAGGTTAATTCTTTTTCAAAAATTCAAAAAACGATGTGCTATAACCCATGTTTTTGAATTTTTGAATTTTTTTCAAATCCTCAAAAATGATGAAAAACGGCGTGCTATAGTATACCGTACGGTAGGGGCTATAGCCCATGTTCAAAAATTGTGAAAAACGAGGATAACAAAAAATATTGAAAAATTCAAAAAACTATGGGCTATAACCCATGTTTTTCTTTTTTTTTTTTTTTTTTCAAATCCTCAAAAATGATGAAAAGCAGCGTGCTATAGTATGCCGTACGGTAGGGGCTATAGCAGCCCATGTTCAAAAATGATGAAAAACGAGGTTACATTTTTTTTTTAAATTCAAAAAACGATGGGCTATAATCCATGTATTTTTAATTTTTGAATTATTTTCAAATCCTCAAAAATGATGAAAAACGGCGTGCTATAGTATGCCGTACGGTAGGGGCTATAGCCCATGTTAAAAAATTCAAAAAACGAGGTTAAATTATTTTTTCAAAAATTCAACGATGGGCTATAACCCATGTTTTTGAATTTTTTATTTTTTTTCAAATCCTCAAAAATGATGAAAAACGGCGTGCTATAGTATACCGTACGGTAGGGGCTATAGCCCATGTTCAAAAATGATGAAAAACGAGGATAACAAAAAATATTGAAAAATTCAAAAAACTATGGGCTATAACCCATGTTTTTTTTTTTTTGATTTTTTTTCAAATCCTCAAAAATGATGAAAAGCAGCGTGCTATAGTATGCCGTACGGTAGGGGCTATAGCAGCCCATGTTCAAAAATGATGAAAAACGAGGTTACATTTTTTTTCAAAAATTCAAAAAACGATGGGCTATAATCCATGTATTTTTAATTTTTGAATTATTTTCAAATCCTCAAAAATGATGAAAAACGGCGTGCTATAGTATGCCGTACGGTAGGGGCTATAGCCCATGTTAAAAAATTCAAAAAACGAGGTTAAATTATTTTTTCAAAAATTCAACGATGGGCTATAACCCATGTTTTTGAATTTTTTATTTTTTTTCAAATCCTCAAAAATGATGAAAAACGGCGTGCTATAGTATACCGTACGGTAGGGGCTATAGCCCATGTTCAAAAATGATGAAAAACGAGGATAACAAAAAATATTGAAAAATTCAAAAAACTATGGGCTATAACCCATGTTTTTTTTTTTTTGATTTTTTTTCAAATCCTCAAAAATGATGAAAAGCAGCGTGCTATAGTATGCCGTACGGTAGGGGCTATAGCAGCCCATGTTCAAAAATGATGAAAAACGAGGTTACATTTTTTTTCAAAAATTCAAAAAACGATGGGCTATAATCCATGTATTTTTAATTTTTGAATTATTTTCAAATCCTCAAAAATGATGAAAAACGGCGTGCTATAGTATGCCGTACGGTAGGGGCTATAGCCCATGTTAAAAAATTCAAAAAACGAGGTTAAATTATTTTTTCAAAAATTCAACGATGGGCTATAACCCATGTTTTTGAATTTTTTATTTTTTTTCAAATCCTCAAAAATGATGAAAAACGGCGTGCTATAGTATGCCGTACGGTATGGGCTATAGCCCATGGTCAAAAATGCTGAAAAACGAGGTTAATTCTTTTTTCAAAAATTCAAAAAACGATGTGCTATAACCTATGTTTTTTGAATTTTTGAATTTTTTTCAAATCCTCAAAAATGATGAAAAACGGCGTGCTATAGTATACCGTACGGTAGGGGCTATAGCCCATGTTCAAAAATTGTGAAAAACGAGGATAACAAAAAATATTGAAAAATTCAAAAAACTATGGGCTATAACCCATGTTTTTCTTTTTTTTTTTTTTTTTTCAAATCCTCAAAAATGATGAAAAGCAGCGTGCTATAGTATGCCGTACGGTAGGGGCTATAGCAGCCCATGTTCAAAAATGATGAAAAACGAGGTTACATTTTTTTTTTTAAATTCAAAAAACGATGGGCTATAATCCATGTATTTTTAATTTTTGAATTCTTTTCAAATCCTCAAAAATGATGAAAAACGGCGTGCTATAGTATGCCGTACGGTAGGGGCTATAGCCCATGTTAAAAAATTCAAAAAACGAGGTTAAATTATTTTTTCAAAAATTCAACGATGGGCTATAACCCATGTTTTTGAATTTTTTATTTTTTTTCAAATCCTCAAAAATGATGAAAAACGGCGTGCTATAGTATACCGTACGGTAGGGGCTATAGCCCATGTTCAAAAATGATGAAAAACGAGGATAACAAAAAATATTGAAAAATTCAAAAAACTATGGGCTATAACCCATGTTTTTTTTTTTTTTTTTTTTTTCAAATCCTCAAAAATGATGAAAAGCAGCGTGCTATAGTATGCCGTACGGTAGGGGCTATAGCAGCCCATGTTCAAAAATGATGAAAAACGAGGTTACATTTTTTTTCAAAAATTCAAAAAACGATGGGCTATAATCCATGTATTTTTAATTTTTGAATTATTTTCAAATCCTCAAAAATGATGAAAAACGGCGTGCTATAGTATGCCGTACGGTAGGGGCTATAGCCCATGTTAAAAAATTCTAAAAACGAGGTTAAATTATTTTTTCAAAAATTCAACGATGGGCTATAACCCATGTTTTTGAATTTTTTATTTTTTTTCAAATCCTCAAAAATGATGAAAAACGGCGTGCTATAGTATACCGTACGGTAGGGGCTATAGCCCATGTTCAAAAATGATGAAAAACGAGGATAACAAAAAATATTGAAAAATTCAAAAAACTATGGGCTATAACCCATGTTTTTTTTTTTTTTTTTTTCAAATCCTCAAAAATGATGAAAAGCAGCGTGCTATAGTATGCCGTACGGTAGGGGCTATAGCAGCCCATGTTCAAAAATGATGAAAAACGAGGTTACATTTTTTTTCAAAAATTCAAAAAACGATGGGCTATAATCCATGTATTTTTAATTTTTGAATTCTTTTCAAATCCTCAAAAATGATGAAAAACGGCGTGCTATAGTATGCCGTACGGTAGGGGCTATAGCCCATGTTAAAAAATTCAAAAAACTAGGTTAAATTATTTTTTCAAAAATTCAACGATGGGCTATAACCCATGTTTTTGAATTTTTTATTTTTTTTCAAATCCTCAAAAATGATGAAAAACGGCGTGCTATAGTATACCGTACGGTAGGGGCTATAGCCCATGTTCAAAAATGATGAAAAACGAGGATAACAAAAAATATTGAAAAATTCAAAAAACTATGGGCTATAACCCATGTTTTTTTTTTTTTGATTTTTTTTCAAATCCTCAAAAATGATGAAAAGCAGCGTGCTATAGTATGCCGTACGGTAGGGGCTATAGCAGCCCATGTTCAAAAATGATGAAAAACGAGGTTACATTTTTTTTCAAAAATTCAAAAAACGATGGGCTATAATCCATGTATTTTTAATTTTTGAATTATTTTCAAATCCTCAAAAATGATGAAAAACGGCGTGCTATAGTATGCCGTACGGTAGGGGCTATAGCCCATGTTAAAAAATTCAAAAAACGAGGTTAAATTATTTTTTCAAAAATTCAACGATGGGCTATAACCCATGTTTTTGAATTTTTGATTTTTTTTCAAATCCTCAAAAATGATGAAAAACGGCGTGCTATAGTATACCGTACGGTAGGGGCTATAGCCCATGTTCAAAAATGATGAAAAACGAGGATAACAAAAAATATTGAAAATTTCAAAAAACTATGGGCTATAACCCATGTTTTTTGAATTTTTTATTTTTTTTTCAAATCCTCAAAAATGTAGAAAAACGGCGTGTATGCCGTACGGTATGGGCTATAGCCCATGGTCAAAAATGATGAAAAACGAGGTTAAAAAAAAAGAATCAAAAATTCAAAAAACGATGTTTATTTAATTTTTGATTTTTTTTCAAATCCTCAAAAATGATGAAAAAAATTGATACTTTGTTAATGATTCAAGGTCAAGTTGACCACCTCTCAAACACGCGCACACACGAACGCACATGCACGCACATGCACACATGTGCACGCACACACACACACATTGAAAGTCAATGGAGAAAATCGGGGAAACACGTAACTCTGTCATTTCTCGACCGTTTCAGAAGCAGGGCGGCTCGCCGGAACCGGGCCGCCCCCCTGAACGAAACCAAATGGACCCTTACAGCTCAGACATCTTAGCATTAGCATGTTAGCATGATAGCATTAGCATGTTAGCATGTTAGCATGTTAGCATGATAGCATTAGCATGTTAACATTAGCATGTTAGCATGATAGCATTAGCATGTTAGCATTAGCATGTTAGCATGTTAGCATGTTAGCATGATAGCATTAGCATGTTAGCATTAGCATGTTAGCATTAGCATGTTAGCATGTTAGCATTAGAATGTTAGCATGATAGCATTAGCATGTTAGCATGATAGCATTAGCATGTTAGCATTAGCATGATAGCATTAGCATGTTAGCATGTTAGCATTAGAATGTTAGCATGATAGCATGAGCATGTTAGCATGATAGCATTAGCATGTTAGCATTAGTATGTTTACATGATAGCATTAGCATGTTAGCATGATAGCATTAGCATGTTAACATTAGCATGATAGCATTAGCATGTTAGCATGTTAGCATTAGAATGTTAGCATGATAGCATGAGCATATTAGCATGTTAGCATTAGCATGTTAGCATTAGCATGTTAGCATGATAACATTAGCATGTTAACATTAGCATGTTAGCATGATAGCATTAGCATGTTAGCATTAGCATGTTAGCATGATAGCATTAGCATGTTAGCATTAGCATGTTAGCATGTTAGCATTAGCATGTTAACATTAATATGTTAGTATATTAGCATGATAGCATTAGCATGCTAGCATTAGCATGTTAGCATGTTAGCATTAGCATGTTAGCATGTTAGCATGATAACATTAGCATGATAGCATTAGCATGTTAGCATGTTAGCATTAGAATGTTAGCATGATAGCATGAGCATGTTAGCATGATAGCATTAGCATGTTAGCATTAGTATGTTTGCATGATAGCATTAGCATGTTAGCATTAGCATGTTAGCATGATAGCATTAGCATGTTAGCATTAGCATGTTAGCATTTTAGCATGATATCATGTTAGCATTAGCATGTTAGCATTACAATGTTAGCATGCTAGCATGTTAGCATGTTAGTATTAGCATGTTAGCATGTTAGCATTAGAATGTTGGTGGCAACGTAATGCGCAATGAACTAAGACAAAATACCTCATTGAAAGTCAATGGGGAGACCTGGCTCACATGTAACCAAATGGACCCTTCTGAGAGGCTAAATGTCATCAAATGGTGGTCCGTGGCTCAAAATGCTGCACAGACTTGGCGAGCTTCAGGCACCCAGTAAAATTTCTTGAATTTTTTTTCCTAATTTTTTCAAATCCTCAAAAATGATGAAAAACGGCGTGCTACAGTATGCCGTACGATATGGGCTATTAGACGAGCGTCTAAAAATGGGATAAAAAACGTCTAAAAATAGACATCTAAAACACGTGTTTAAGATATCTATTTTTAGACGTTTTTTTATCCCATTTTTAGACGCACGTCTAATAGCCGGCTATTGCTCAGTGGGATGGTCAAAAATGATGAAAAACGAGGATAATTATTTTTTCAAAAATTTAAAAAACGATGTGCTATAACCCATGTTTTTTGAAATTTAGATTTTTTTTCAAATCCTCAAAAATGATGAAAAACGTCGTAAAAATAGACGAATAAAAATAGACGTGTTTAAGATGTCTATTTTTAGACTTTTTTTAGGCATTTATTTTTAGACGTTTTTTTATCCCATTTTTAGACGCACGTCTAATAGCCGGCTATTGCTAAGTGGGATGGTCAAAAAAAAAATCAAAAATTCAAAAAACGATGGGCTAAACCCATGTTTTTTGAATTTTTGATTTTTTTTCAAATCCTCAAAAATGATGAAAAACGGCGTGCTATAGTATGCCGTACGGTAGGGGCTATAGCAGCCCATGTTCAAAAATGATGAAAAACGAGGTTACATTCTTTTTTCAAAAATTCAAAAAACGATGCGCTATAACCCATGTGTTTTCTTTTTTTTCAAATCCTCAAAAATGATGAAAAACGGCGTGCTAGTATGCCGTACGGTATGGGCTATAGCCCATGGTCAAAAATGATGAAAAACGAGGATAATTCTTTTTTCAAAAATTCAAAAAACGATGGGCTATAACCCATGTTTTTTGAATTTTTGATTTTTTTTTAAAATCCTCAAAAATGATGAAAAACGGCGTGCTATAGTATGCCGTACGGTAGGGGCTATAGCAGCCCATGTTCAAAAATGATGAAAAACGAGGTTACATTCTTTTTTCAAAAATTCAAAAAACGATGCGCTATAACCCATGTGTTTTCTTTTTTTTCAAATCCTCAAAAATGATGAAAAACGGCGTGCTATAGTATGCCGTACGATATGGGCTATAGCCCATGGTCAAAAATGATGAAAAACGAGGATAATTCTTTTTTCAAAAATTCAAAAAACGATGGGCTATAACCCATGTTTTTTGAATTTTTTAATTTTTTTCAAATCCTCAAAAATGATGAAAAACGGCGTGCTATAGTATACCATACGGTAGGGGCTATAGCCCATGTTCAAAAATGATGAAAAACGAGGTTAAGTTATTTTTTTCAAAAATTCAAAAAACGATGGGCTATAACCCATGTTCTTTGAATTTTTGATTGGGATAAAAAACGAATAAAAATAGACGTGTTTAAGATGTCTATTTTTAGACTTTTTTTAGGCATTTATTTTTAGACGTTTTTTTATCCCATTTTTAGACGCACGTCTAATAGCCGGCTATTGCTCAGTGGGATGGTCAAAAAAAAATCAAAAATTCAAAAAACGATGGGCTAAACCCATGTTTTTTGAATTTTTTATTTTTTTTCAAATCCTCAAAAATTATGAAAAACGGCGTGCTATAGTATGCCGTACGGTAGGGGCTATAGCAGCCCATGTTCAAAAATGATGAAAAACGAGGTTACATTCTTTTTTCAAAAATTCAAAAAACGATGCGCTATAACCCATTTGTTTTCTTTTTTTTTAAATCCTCAAAAATGATGAAAAACGGCGTGCTAGTATGCCGTACGGTATGGGCTATAGCCCATGGTCAAAAATGATGAAAAACGAGGATAATTCTTTTTTCAAAAATTCAAAAAACGATGGGCTATAACCCATGTTTTTTGAATTTTTGATTTTTTTTAAAAATCCTCAAAAATGATGAAAAACGGCGTGCTATAGTATGCCGTACGGTAGGGGCTATAGCAGCCCATGTTCAAAAATGATGAAAAACGAGGTTACATTCTTTTTTCAAAAATTCAAAAAACGATGCGCTATAACCCATGTGTTTTCTTTTTTTTCAAATCCTCAAAAATGATGAAAAACGGCGTGCTATAGTATGCCGTACGATATGGGCTATAGCCCATGGTCAAAAATGATGAAAAACGAGGATAATTCTTTTTTCAAAAATTCAAAAAACGATGGGCTATAACCCATGTTTTTTGAATTTTTGAATTTTTTTCAAATCCTCAAAAATGATGAAAAAACGGCGTGCTATAGTATACCGTACGGTAAGGGCTATAGCCCATGTTCAAAAATGATGAAAAACGAGGATAATTCTTTTTTCAAAAATTCAAAAAACGATGGGCTATAACCCATGTTTTTTTAATTTTTGATTTTTTTTCAAATCCTCAAAAATGATGAAAAATGGCGTGCTATAGTATGCCGTACGGTAGAGGCTATAGCCCATGTTAAAAAATTCAGAAAACGAGGTTAAAAAATATATAAAAAATTCAAAAAACGATGGGCTATAACCCATGTTTTTTTAATTTTTGATTTTTTTTTCGAATCCTCAAAAATGATGAAAAACGGCGTGCTATAGTATGCCGTACGGTATGGGCTATAGCCCATGGTCAAAAATGATGAAAAACGAGGATAATTCTTTTTTCAAAAATTCAAAATACGATGGGCTATAACCCATGTTTTTTGAATTTTTGAATTTTTTTTTAAATCCTCAAAAATGATGAAAAACGGCATGCTATAGTATGCCGTACGGTAGGGGCTATAGCCCATGTTAAAAAAATCAAAAAACGTGGTTAAAAAAATAAATCAAAAATTCAAAAAACGATGCGCTATAACCCATGTGTTTTCTTTTTTTTAAATCCTCAAAAATGATGAAAAACGTCGTGCTATAGTATGCCGTACGATATGGGCTATAGCCCATGGTCAAAAATGATGAAAAACGAGGATAATTCTTTTTTCAAAAATTCAAAAAACGATGGGCTATAACCCATGTTTTTTGAATTTTTGAATTTTTTTCAAATCCTCAAAAATGATGAAAAACGGCGTGCTATAGTATACCATACGGTAGGGGCTATAGCCCATGTTAAAAAATGATGAAAAACTGCGTGCTATAGTATGCCGTACGGTAGGGGCTATAGCCCATGTTAAAAAATTCAAAAAACGAGGTAATTTTTTTTCAAATCCTCAAAAATGATGAAAAACGGCGTGCTATAGTATACCGTACGGTAGGGGCTATAGCCCATGTTCAAAAATGATGAAAAACGAGGATAATTCTTTTTTCAAAAATTCAAAAAACGATGGGCTATAACCCATGTTTTTTGAATTTTTGATTTTTTTTCAAATCCTCAAAAATTATGAAAAATGGCGTGCTATAGTATGTCGTACGGTAGAGGCTATAGCCCATGTTAAAAAAATCAGAAAACGAGGTTAAAAAATATATAAAAAATTCAAAAAACGATGGGCTATAACCCATGTTTTTTTAATTTTTGATTTTTTTTTCGAATCCTCAAAAATGATGAAAAACGTCGTGCTATAGTATGCCGTACGGTAGAGGCTATAGCCCATGTTAAAAAATTCAAAAAACGAGGTTAAAAAAAATTCAAAAATTCAAAAAACGATGGGCTAAACCCATGTTTTTGATTTTTTTTTTTTTTTCAAATCCTCAAAAATGATGTAAAACGGCGTGCTATAGTATGCCGTACGGTAAGGGCTATAGCCCATGTTCAAAAATGATGAAAAACGAGGTTAAGTTATTTTTTTCAAAAATTCAAAAAACGATGGGCTATAACCCATGTTCTTTGAATTTTTGATTGGGATAAAAAACGAATAAAAATAGACGTGTTTAAGATGTCTATTTTTAGACTTTTTTAGGCATTTATTTTTAGACGTTTTTTTATCCCATTTTTAGACGCACGTCTAATAGCCGGCTATTGCTCAGTGGGATGGTAAAAAAAAATAATCAAAAATTCAAAAAACGATGGGCTAAACCCATGTTTTTTGAATTTTAGATTTTTTTTCAAATCCTCAAAAATGATGAAAAACGGCATGCTATAGTATGCCGTACGGTAGGGGCTATAGCAGCCCATGTTCAAAAATGATGAAAAACGAGGTTACATTCTTTTTTCAAAAATTCAAAAAACGATGCGCTATAACCCATGTGTTTTCTTTTTTTTCAAATCCTCAAAAATGATGAAAAACGGCGTGCTAGTATGCCGTACGGTATGGGCTATAGCCCATGGTCAAAAATGATGAAAAACGAGGATAATTCTTTTTTCAAAAATTCAAAAAACGATGGGCTATAACCCATGTTTTTTGAATTTTTGATTTTTTTTAAAAATCCTCAAAAATGATGAAAAACGGCGTGCTATAGTATGCCGTACGGTAGGGGCTATAGCAGCCCATGTTCAAAAATGATGAAAAACGAGGTTACATTCTTTTTTCAAAAATTCAAAAAACGATGCGCTATAACCCATGTGTTTTCTTTTTTTTCAAATCCTCAAAAATGATGAAAAACGGCGTGCTATAGTATGCCGTACGATATGGGCTATAGCCCATGGTCAAAAATGATGAAAAACGAGGATAATTCTTTTTTCAAAAATTCAAAAAACGATGGGCTATAACCCATGTTTTTTGAATTTTTGAATTTTTTTCAAATCCTCAAAAATGATGAAAAACGGCGTGCTATAGTATACCATACGGTAGGGGCTATAGCCCATGTTAAAAAATGATGAAAAACTGCGTGCTATAGTATGCCGTACGGTAGGAGCTATAGCCCATGTTAAAAATTTCAAAAAACGAGGTAAATTTTTTTCAAATCCTCAAAAATGATGAAAAAACGGCGTGCTATAGTATACCGTACGGTAAGGGCTATAGCCCATGTTCAAAAATGATGAAAAACGAGGATAATTCTTTTTTCAAAAATTCAAAAAACGATGGGCTATAACCCATGTTTTTTGAATTTTTGATTTTTTTTTTCAAATCCTCAAAAATGATGAAAAACGGCATGCTATAGTATGCCGTACGGTAGGGGCTATAGCCCATGTTAAAAAAATCAAAAAACGAGGTTAATTTTTTTCAAATCCTCAAAAATGATGAAAAAACGGCGTGCTATAGTATACCGTACGGTAAGGGCTATAGCCCATGTTCAAAAATGATGAAAAACGAGGATAATTCTTTTTTCAAAAATTCAAAAAACGATGGGCTATAACCCATGTTTTTTTAATTTTTGATTTTTTTTCAAATCCTCAAAAATGATGAAAAATGGCGTGCTATAGTATGCCGTACGGTAGAGGCTATAGTCCATGTTAAAAAATTCAGAAAACGAGGTTAAAAAATATATAAAAAATTCAAAAAACGATGGGCTATAACCCATGTTTTTTTAATTTTTGATTTTCTTTTCGAATCCTCAAAAATGATGAAAAACGGCGTGCTATAGTATGCCGTACGGTATGGGCTATAGCCCATGGTCAAAAATGATGAAAAACGAGGATAATTCTTTTTTCAAAAATTCAAAATACGATGGGCTATAACCCATGTTTTTTGAATTTTTGAATTTTTTTTCAAATCCTCAAAAATGATGAAAAACGGCATGCTATAGTATGCCGTACGGTAGGGGCTATAGCCCATGTTAAAAAAATCAAAAAACGTGGTTAAAAAAATAAATCAAAAATTCAAAAAACGATGTGCTATAACCCATGTTTTTTGAAATTTAGATTTTTTTTCAAATCCTCAAAAATGATGAAAAACGTCGTAAAAATAGACGAATAAAAATAGACGTGTTTAAGATGTCTATTTTTAGACTTTTTTTAGGCATTTATTTTTAGACGTTTTTTTATCCCATTTTTAGACGCACGTCTAATAGCCGGCTATTGCTAAGTGGGATGGTCAAAAAAAAAATCAAAAATTCAAAAAACGATGGGCTAAACCCATGTTTTTTGAATTTTTGATTTTTTTTCAAATCCTCAAAAATGATGAAAAACGGCGTGCTATAGTATGCCGTACGGTAGGGGCTATAGCAGCCCATGTTCAAAAATGATGAAAAACGAGGTTACATTCTTTTTTCAAAAATTCAAAAAACGATGCGCTATAACCCATGTGTTTTCTTTTTTTTCAAATCCTCAAAAATGATGAAAAACGGCGTGCTAGTATGCCGTACGGTATGGGCTATAGCCCATGGTCAAAAATGATGAAAAACGAGGATAATTCTTTTTTCAAAAATTCAAAAAACGATGGGCTATAACCCATGTTTTTTGAATTTTTGATTTTTTTTTTAAAATCCTCAAAAATGATGAAAAACGGCGTGCTATAGTATGCCGTACGGTAGGGGCTATAGCAGCCCATGTTCAAAAATGATGAAAAACGAGGTTACATTCTTTTTTCAAAAATTCAAAAAACGATGCGCTATAACCCATGTGTTTTCTTTTTTTTCAAATCCTCAAAAATGATGAAAAACGGCGTGCTATAGTATGCCGTACGATATGGGCTATAGCCCATGGTCAAAAATGATGAAAAACGAGGATAATTCTTTTTTCAAAAATTCAAAAAACGATGGGCTATAACCCATGTTTTTTGAATTTTTGAATTTTTTTCAAATCCTCAAAAATGATGAAAAAACGGCGTGCTATAGTATACCGTACGGTAAGGGCTATAGCCCATGTTCAAAAATGATGAAAAACGAGGATAATTCTTTTTTCAAAAATTCAAAAAACGATGGGCTATAACCCATGTTTTTTTAATTTTTGATTTTTTTTCAAATCCTCAAAAATGATGAAAAATGGCGTGCTATAGTATGCCGTACGGTAGAGGCTATAGCCCATGTTAAAAAATTCAGAAAACGAGGTTAAAAAATATATAAAAAATTCAAAAAACGATGGGCTATAACCCATGTTTTTTTAATTTTTGATTTTTTTTTCGAATCCTCAAAAATGATGAAAAACGGCGTGCTATAGTATGCCGTACGGTATGGGCTATAGCCCATGGTCAAAAATGATGAAAAACGAGGATAATTCTTTTTTCAAAAATTCAAAATACGATGGGCTATAACCCATGTTTTTTGAATTTTTGAATTTTTTTTTAAATCCTCAAAAATGATGAAAAACGGCATGCTATAGTATGCCGTACGGTAGGGGCTATAGCCCATGTTAAAAAAATCAAAAAACGTGGTTAAAAAAATAAATCAAAAATTCAAAAAACGATGCGCTATAACCCATGTGTTTTCTTTTTTTTAAATCCTCAAAAATGATGAAAAACGTCGTGCTATAGTATGCCGTACGATATGGGCTATAGCCCATGGTCAAAAATGATGAAAAACGAGGATAATTCTTTTTTCAAAAATTCAAAAAACGATGGGCTATAACCCATGTTTTTTGAATTTTTGAATTTTTTTCAAATCCTCAAAAATGATGAAAAACGGCGTGCTATAGTATACCATACGGTAGGGGCTATAGCCCATGTTAAAAAATGATGAAAAACTGCGTGCTATAGTATGCCGTACGGTAGGGGCTATAGCCCATGTTAAAAAATTCAAAAAACGAGGTAATTTTTTTTCAAATCCTCAAAAATGATGAAAAACGGCGTGCTATAGTATACCGTACGGTAGGGGCTATAGCCCATGTTCAAAAATGATGAAAAACGAGGATAATTCTTTTTTCAAAAATTCAAAAAACGATGGGCTATAACCCATGTTTTTTGAATTTTTGATTTTTTTTCAAATCCTCAAAAATTATGAAAAATGGCGTGCTATAGTATGTCGTACGGTAGAGGCTATAGCCCATGTTAAAAAAATCAGAAAACGAGGTTAAAAAATATATAAAAAATTCAAAAAACGATGGGCTATAACCCATGTTTTTTTAATTTTTGATTTTTTTTTCGAATCCTCAAAAATGATGAAAAACGTCGTGCTATAGTATGCCGTACGGTAGAGGCTATAGCCCATGTTAAAAAATTCAAAAAACGAGGTTAAAAAAAATTCAAAAATTCAAAAAACGATGGGCTAAACCCATGTTTTTGATTTTTTTTTTTTTTTCAAATCCTCAAAAATGATGTAAAACGGCGTGCTATAGTATGCCGTACGGTAAGGGCTATAGCCCATGTTCAAAAATGATGAAAAACGAGGTTAAGTTATTTTTTTCAAAAATTCAAAAAACGATGGGCTATAACCCATGTTCTTTGAATTTTTGATTGGGATAAAAAACGAATAAAAATAGACGTGTTTAAGATGTCTATTTTTAGACTTTTTTAGGCATTTATTTTTAGACGTTTTTTTATCCCATTTTTAGACGCACGTCTAATAGCCGGCTATTGCTCAGTGGGATGGTAAAAAAAAAAAATCAAAGATTCAAAAAACGATGGGCTAAACCCATGTTTTTTGAATTTTAGATTTTTTTTCAAATCCTCAAAAATGATGAAAAACGGCATGCTATAGTATGCCGTACGGTAGGGGCTATAGCAGCCCATGTTCAAAAATGATGAAAAACGAGGTTACATTCTTTTTTCAAAAATTCAAAAAACGATGCGCTATAACCCATGTGTTTTCTTTTTTTTCAAATCCTCAAAAATGATGAAAAACGGCGTGCTAGTATGCCGTACGGTATGGGCTATAGCCCATGGTCAAAAATGATGAAAAACGAGGATAATTCTTTTTTCAAAAATTCAAAAAACGATGGGCTATAACCCATGTTTTTTGAATTTTTGATTTTTTTTAAAAATCCTCAAAAATGATGAAAAACGGCGTGCTATAGTATGCCGTACGGTAGGGGCTATAGCAGCCCATGTTCAAAAATGATGAAAAACGAGGTTACATTCTTTTTTCAAAAATTCAAAAAACGATGCGCTATAACCCATGTGTTTTCTTTTTTTTCAAATCCTCAAAAATGATGAAAAACGGCGTGCTATAGTATGCCGTACGATATGGGCTATAGCCCATGGTCAAAAATGATGAAAAACGAGGATAATTCTTTTTTCAAAAATTCAAAAAACGATGGGCTATAACCCATGTTTTTTGAATTTTTGAATTTTTTTCAAATCCTCAAAAATGATGAAAAACGGCGTGCTATAGTATACCATACGGTAGGGGCTATAGCCCATGTTAAAAAATGATGAAAAACTGCGTGCTATAGTATGCCGTACGGTAGGAGCTATAGCCCATGTTAAAAATTTCAAAAAACGAGGTAAATTTTTTTCAAATCCTCAAAAATGATGAAAAAACGGCGTGCTATAGTATACCGTACGGTAAGGGCTATAGCCCATGTTCAAAAATGATGAAAAACGAGGATAATTCTTTTTTCAAAAATTCAAAAAACGATGGGCTATAACCCATGTTTTTTGAATTTTTGATTTTTTTTTTCAAATCCTCAAAAATGATGAAAAACGGCATGCTATAGTATGCCGTACGGTAGGGGCTATAGCCCATGTTAAAAAAATCAAAAAACGAGGTTAATTTTTTTCAAATCCTCAAAAATGATGAAAAAACGGCGTGCTATAGTATACCGTACGGTAAGGGCTATAGCCCATGTTCAAAAATGATGAAAAACGAGGATAATTCTTTTTTCAAAAATTCAAAAAACGATGGGCTATAACCCATGTTTTTTTAATTTTTGATTTTTTTTCAAATCCTCAAAAATGATGAAAAATGGCGTGCTATAGTATGCCGTACGGTAGAGGCTATAGTCCATGTTAAAAAATTCAGAAAACGAGGTTAAAAAATATATAAAAAATTCAAAAAACGATGGGCTATAACCCATGTTTTTTTAATTTTTGAATTTTTTTCAAATCCTCAAAAATGATGAAAAACGGCGTGCTATAGTATACCATACGGTAGGGGCTATAGCCCATGTTAAAAAATGATGAAAAACTGCGTGCTATAGTATGCCGTACGGTAGGGGCTATAGCCCATGTTAAAAAATTCAAAAAACGAGGTAATTTTTTTTCAAATCCTCAAAAATGATGAAAAACGGCGTGCTATAGTATACCGTACGGTAGGGGCTATAGCCCATGTTCAAAAATGATGAAAAACGAGGATAATTCTTTTTTCAAAAATTCAAAAAACGATGGGCTATAACCCATGTTTTTTGAATTTTTGATTTTTTTTCAAATCCTCAAAAATTATGAAAAATGGCGTGCTATAGTATGTCGTACGGTAGAGGCTATAGCCCATGTTAAAAAAATCAGAAAACGAGGTTAAAAAATATATAAAAAATTCAAAAAACGATGGGCTATAACCCATGTTTTTTTAATTTTTGATTTTTTTTTCGAATCCTCAAAAATGATGAAAAACGTCGTGCTATAGTATGCCGTACGGTAGAGGCTATAGCCCATGTTAAAAAATTCAAAAAACGAGGTTAAAAAAAATTCAAAAATTCAAAAAACGATGGGCTAAACCCATGTTTTTGATTTTTTTTTTTTTTTCAAATCCTCAAAAATGATGTAAAACGGCGTGCTATAGTATGCCGTACGGTAAGGGCTATAGCCCATGTTCAAAAATGATGAAAAACGAGGTTAAGTTATTTTTTTCAAAAATTCAAAAAACGATGGGCTATAACCCATGTTCTTTGAATTTTTGATTGGGATAAAAAACGAATAAAAATAGACGTGTTTAAGATGTCTATTTTTAGACTTTTTTAGGCATTTATTTTTAGACGTTTTTTTATCCCATTTTTAGACGCACGTCTAATAGCCGGCTATTGCTCAGTGGGATGGTAAAAAAAAAAAATCAAAGATTCAAAAAACGATGGGCTAAACCCATGTTTTTTGAATTTTAGATTTTTTTTCAAATCCTCAAAAATGATGAAAAACGGCATGCTATAGTATGCCGTACGGTAGGGGCTATAGCAGCCCATGTTCAAAAATGATGAAAAACGAGGTTACATTCTTTTTTCAAAAATTCAAAAAACGATGCGCTATAACCCATGTGTTTTCTTTTTTTTCAAATCCTCAAAAATGATGAAAAACGGCGTGCTAGTATGCCGTACGGTATGGGCTATAGCCCATGGTCAAAAATGATGAAAAACGAGGATAATTCTTTTTTCAAAAATTCAAAAAACGATGGGCTATAACCCATGTTTTTTGAATTTTTGATTTTTTTTAAAAATCCTCAAAAATGATGAAAAACGGCGTGCTATAGTATGCCGTACGGTAGGGGCTATAGCAGCCCATGTTCAAAAATGATGAAAAACGAGGTTACATTCTTTTTTCAAAAATTCAAAAAACGATGCGCTATAACCCATGTGTTTTCTTTTTTTTCAAATCCTCAAAAATGATGAAAAACGGCGTGCTATAGTATGCCGTACGATATGGGCTATAGCCCATGGTCAAAAATGATGAAAAACGAGGATAATTCTTTTTTCAAAAATTCAAAAAACGATGGGCTATAACCCATGTTTTTTGAATTTTTGAATTTTTTTCAAATCCTCAAAAATGATGAAAAACGGCGTGCTATAGTATACCATACGGTAGGGGCTATAGCCCATGTTAAAAAATGATGAAAAACTGCGTGCTATAGTATGCCGTACGGTAGGAGCTATAGCCCATGTTAAAAATTTCAAAAAACGAGGTAAATTTTTTTCAAATCCTCAAAAATGATGAAAAAACGGCGTGCTATAGTATACCGTACGGTAAGGGCTATAGCCCATGTTCAAAAATGATGAAAAACGAGGATAATTCTTTTTTCAAAAATTCAAAAAACGATGGGCTATAACCCATGTTTTTTGAATTTTTGATTTTTTTTTTCAAATCCTCAAAAATGATGAAAAACGGCATGCTATAGTATGCCGTACGGTAGGGGCTATAGCCCATGTTAAAAAAATCAAAAAACGAGGTTAATTTTTTTCAAATCCTCAAAAATGATGAAAAAACGGCGTGCTATAGTATACCGTACGGTAAGGGCTATAGCCCATGTTCAAAAATGATGAAAAACGAGGATAATTCTTTTTTCAAAAATTCAAAAAACGATGGGCTATAACCCATGTTTTTTTAATTTTTGATTTTTTTTCAAATCCTCAAAAATGATGAAAAATGGCGTGCTATAGTATGCCGTACGGTAGAGGCTATAGTCCATGTTAAAAAATTCAGAAAACGAGGTTAAAAAATATATAAAAAATTCAAAAAACGATGGGCTATAACCCATGTTTTTTTAATTTTTGATTTTCTTTTCGAATCCTCAAAAATGATGAAAAACGGCGTGCTATAGTATGCCGTACGGTATGGGCTATAGCCCATGGTCAAAAATGATGAAAAACGAGGATAATTCTTTTTTCAAAAATTCAAAATACGATGGGCTATAACCCATGTTTTTTGAATTTTTGAAATTTTTTTCAAATCCTCAAAAATGATGAAAAACGGCATGCTATAGTATGCCGTACGGTAGGGGCTATAGCCCATGTTAAAAAAATCAAAAAACGTGGTTAAAAAAATAAATCAAAAATTCAAAAAACGATGCGCTATAACCCATGTGTTTTCTTTTTTTTTAATCCTCAAAAATGATGAAAAACGTCGTGCTATAGTATGCCGTACGATATGGGCTATAGCCCATGGTCAAAAATGATGAAAAACGAGGATAATTCTTTTTTCTAAAATTCAAAAAACGATGGGCTATAACCCATGTTTTTTGAATTTTTGATTTTTTTTTCAAATCCTCAAAAATTATGAAAAACGGCATGCTATAGTATGCCGTACGGTAGGGGCTATAGCCCATGTTAAAAAAATCAAAAAACGAGGTTAATTTTTTTCAAATCCTCAAAAATGATGAAAAAACGGCGTGCTATAGTATACCGTACGGTAAGGGCTATAGCCCATGTTCAAAAATGATGAAAAACGAGGATAATTCTTTTTTCAAAAATTCAAAAAACGATGGGCTATAACCCATGTTTTTTTAATTTTTGATTTTTTTTCAAATCCTCAAAAATGATGAAAAATGGCGTGCTATAGTATGCCGTACGGTAGAGGCTATAGCCCATGTTAAAAAATTCAGAAAACGAGGTTAAAAAATATAGAAAAAATTCAAAAAACGATGGGCTATAACCCATGTTTTTTTAATTTTTGATTTTTTTTTCGAATCCTCAAAAATGATGAAAAACGGCGTGCTATAGTATGCCGTACGGTATGGGCTATAGCCCATGGTCAAAAATGATGAAAAACGAGGATAATTCTTTTTTCAAAAATTCAAAATACGATGGGCTATAACCCATGTTTTTTGAATTTTTGAATTTTTTTTCAAATCCTCAAAAATGATGAAAAACGGCATGCTATAGTATGCCGTACGGTAGGGGCTATAGCCCATGTTAAAAAAATCAAAAAACGTGGTTAAAAAAATAAATCAAAAATTCAAAAAACGATGCGCTATAACCCATGTGTTTTCTTTTTTTTAAATCCTCAAAAATGATGAAAAACGTCGTGCTATATTATGCCGTACGATATGGGCTATAGCCCATGGTCAAAAATGATGAAAAACGAGGATAATTCTTTTTTCAAAAATTCAAAAAACGATGGGCTATAACCCATGTTTTTTTAATTTTTGAATTTTTTTCAAATCCTCAAAAATGATGAAAAACGGCGTGCTATAGTATACCATACGGTAGGGGCTATAGCCCATGTTAAAAAATGATGAAAAACTGCGTGCTATAGTATGCCGTACGGTAGGGGCTATAGCCCATGTTAAAAAATTCAAAAAACGAGGTAATTTTTTTTCAAATCCTCAAAAATGATGAAAAACGGCGTGCTATAGTATACCGTACGGTAGGGGCTATAGCCCATGTTCAAAAATGATGAAAAACGAGGATAATTCTTTTTTCAAAAATTCAAAAAACGATGGGCTATAACCCATGTTTTTTGAATTTTTGATTTTTTTTCAAATCCTCAAAAATGATGAAAAATGGCGTGCTATAGTATGTCGTACGGTAGAGGCTATAGCCCATGTTAAAAAAATCAGAAAACGAGGTTAAAAAATATATAAAAAATTCAAAAAACGATGGGCTATAACCCATGTTTTTTTAATTTTTGATTTTTTTTTCGAATCCTCAAAAATGATGAAAAACGGCGTGCTATAGTATGCCGTACGGTATGGGCTATAGCCCATGGTCAAAAATGATGAAAAACGAGGATAATTCTTTTTTCAAAAATTCAAAATACGATGGGCTATAACCCATGTTTTTTTAATTTTTTAATTTTTTTTCAAATCCTCAAAAATGATGAAAAACGGCATGCTATAGTATGCCGTACGGTAGGGGCTATAGCCCATGTTAAAAAAATCAAAAAACGAGGTTAAAAAAATAAATCAAAAATTAAAAAAACGATGGGCTATAACCCATGGTTTTTGAATTTTTGAATTTTTTTCAAATCCTCAAAAATGATGAAAAACGGCGTGCTATAGTATACCGTACGGTAGGGGCTATAGCCCATGTTCAAAAATGATGAAAAACGAGGATAATTCTTTTTTCAAAAATTCAAAAAACGATGGGCTATAACCCATGTTTTTTGAATTTTTGAATTTTTTTAAAATCCTCAAAAATGATGAAAAATGGCGTGCTATAGTATGTCGTACGGTAGAGGCTATAGCCCATGTTAAAAAAATCAGAAAACGAGGTTAAAAAATATATAAAAAATTCAAAAAACGATGGGCTATAACCCATGTTTTTTTAATTTTTGATTTTTTTTTCGAATCCTCAAAAATGATGAAAAATGGCGTGCTATAGTATGTCGTACGGTAGAGGCTATAGCCCATGTTAAAAAAATCAGAAAACGAGGTTAAAAAATATATAAAAAATTCAAAAAACGATGGGCTATAACCCATGTTTTTTTAATTTTTGATTTTTTTTTCGAATCCTCAAAAATGATGAAAAACGGCGTGCTATAGTATGCCGTACGGTATGGGCTATAGCCCATGGTCAAAAATTATGAAAAACGAGGATAATTCTTTTTTCAAAAATTCAAAATACGATGGGCTATAACCCATGTTTTTTGAATTTTTGAATTTTTTTTCAAATCCTCAAAAATGATGAAAAACGGCATGCTATAGTATGCCGTACGGTAGGGGCTATAGCCCATGTTAAAAAAATCAAAAAACGTGGTTAAAAAAATAAATCAAAAATTCAAAAAACGATGCGCTATAACCCATGTGTTTTCTTTTTTTTAAATCCTCAAAAATGATGAAAAACGTCGTGCTATAGTATGCCGTACGATATGGGCTATAGCCCATGGTCAAAAATGATGAAAAACGAGGATAATTCTTTTTTCAAAAATTCAAAAAACGATGGGCTATAACCCATGTTTTTTGAATTTTTGAATTTTTTTCAAATCCTCAAAAATGATGAAAAACGGCGTGCTATAGTATACCATACGGTAGGGGCTATAGCCCATGTTAAAAAATGATGAAAAACTGCGTGCTATAGTATGCCGTACGGTAGGGGCTATAGCCCATGTTAAAAAATTCAAAAAACGAGGTAATTTTTTTTCAAATCCTCAAAAATGATGAAAAACGGCGTGCTATAGTATACCGTACGGTAGGGGCTATAGCCCATGTTCAAAAATGATGAAAAACGAGGATAATTCTTTTTTCAAAAATTCAAAAAACGATGGGCTATAACCCATGTTTTTTGAATTTTTGATTTTTTTTCAAATCCTCAAAAATTATGAAAAATGGCGTGCTATAGTATGTCGTACGGTAGAGGCTATAGCCCATGTTAAAAAAAATCAGAAAACGAGGTTAAAAAATATATAAAAAATTCAAAAAACGATGGGCTATAACCCATGTTTTTTTAATTTTTGATTTTTTTTTCGAATCCTCAAAAATGATGAAAAACGTCGTGCTATAGTATGCCGTACGGTAGAGGCTATAGCCCATGTTAAAAATTCAAAAAACGAGGTTAAAAAAAATTCAAAAATTCAAAAAACGATGGGCTAAACCCATGTTTTTGATTTTTTTTTTTTTTTCAAATCCTCAAAAATGATGTAAAACGGCGTGCTATAGTATGCCGTACGGTAAGGGCTATAGCCCATGTTCAAAAATGATGAAAAACGAGGTTAAGTTATTTTTTTCAAAAATTCAAAAAACGATGGGCTATAACCCATGTTCTTTGAATTTTTGATTGGGATAAAAAACGAATAAAAATAGACGTGTTTAAGATGTCTATTTTTAGACTTTTTTTAGGCATTTATTTTTAGACGTTTTTTTATCCCATTTTTAGACGCACGTCTAATAGCCGGCTATTGCTCAGTGGGATGGTAAAAAAAAAAAATCAAAAATTCAAAAAACGATGGGCTAAACCCATGTTTTTTGAATTTTTTATTTTTTTTCAAATCCTCAAAAATGATGAAAAACGGCGTGCTATAGTATGCCGTACGGTAGGGGCTATAGCAGCCCATGTTCAAAAATGATGAAAAACGAGGTTACATTCTTTTTTCAAAAATTCAAAAAACGATGCGCTATAACCCATGTGTTTTCTTTTTTTTCAAATCCTCAAAAATGATGAAAAACGGCGTGCTAGTATGCCGTACGGTATGGGCTATAGCCCATGGTCAAAAATGATGAAAAACGAGGATAATTCTTTTTTCAAAAATTCAAAAACGATGGGCTATAACCCATGTTTTTTGAATTTTTGATTTTTTTTAAAAATCCTCAAAAATGATGAAAAACGGCGTGCTATAGTATGCCGTACGGTAGGGGCTATAGCAGCCCATGTTCAAAAATGATGAAAAACGAGGTTACATTCTTTTTCAAAAATTCAAAAAACGATGCGCTATAACCCATGTGTTTTCTTTTTTTCAAATCCTCAAAAATGATGAAAAACGGCGTGCTATAGTATGCCGTACGATATGGGCTATAGCCCATGGTCAAAAATGATGAAAAACGAGGATAATTCTTTTTTCAAAAATTCAAAAAACGATGGGCTATAACCCATGTTTTTTGAATTTTTGAATTTTTTTCAAATCCTCAAAAATGATGAAAAACGGCGTGCTAGTATGCCGTACGGTATGGGCTATAGCCCATGGTCAAAAATGATGAAAAACGAGGATAATTCTTTTTTCAAAAATTCAAAAAACGATGGGCTATAACCCATGTTTTTTGAATTTTTGATTTTTTTAAAAATCCTCAAAAATGATGAAAAACGGCGTGCTATAGTATGCCGTACGGTAGGGGCTATAGCAGCCCATGTTCAAAAATGATGAAAAACGAGGTTACATTCTTTTTTCAAAAATTCAAAAAACGATGCGCTATAACCCATGTGTTTTCTTTTTTTTCAAATCCTCAAAAATGATGAAAAACGGCGTGCTATAGTATGCCGTACGATATGGGCTATAGCCCATGGTCAAAAATGATGAAAAACGAGGATAATTCTTTTTTCAAAAATTCAAAAAACGATGGGCTATAACCCATGTTTTTTGAATTTTTGAATTTTTTTCAAATCCTCAAAAATGATGAAAAACGGCGTGCTATAGTATACCATACGGTAGGGGCTATAGCCCATGTTAAAAAATGATGAAAAACTGCGTGCTATAGTATGCCGTACGGTAGGAGCTATAGCCCATGTTAAAAATTTCAAAAAACGAGGTAAATTTTTTCAAATCCTCAAAAATGATGAAAAAACGGCGTGCTATAGTATACCGTACGGTAAGGGCTATAGCCCATGTTCAAAAATGATGAAAAACGAGGATAATTCTTTTTTCAAAATTCAAAAAACGATGGGCTATAACCCATGTTTTTTGAATTTTTGATTTTTTTTTTCAAATCCTCAAAAATGATGAAAAACGGCATGCTATAGTATGCCGTACGGTAGAGGCTATAGTCCATGTTAAAAAATTCAGAAAACGAGGTTAAAAAATATATAAAAAATTCAAAAAACGATGGGCTATAACCCATGTTTTTTTAATTTTTGATTTTTTTTTCGAATCCTCAAAAATGATGAAAAACGGCGTGCTATATATAGTATGCCGTACGGTATGGGCTATAGCCCATGGTCAAAAATGATGAAAAACGAGGATAATTCTTTTTTCAAAAATTCAAAATACGATGGGCTATAACCCATGTTTTTTGAATTTTTGATTTTTTTTTCAAATCCTCAAAAATTATGAAAAACGGCATGCTATAGTATGCCGTACGGTAGGGGCTATAGCCCATGTTAAAAAAATCAAAAAACGAGGTTAATTTTTTTCAAATCCTCAAAAATGATGAAAAAACGGCGTGCTATAGTATACCGTACGGTAAGGGCTAAGCCCATGTTCAAAAATGATGAAAAACGAGGATAATTCTTTTTTCAAAAATTCAAAAAACGATGGGCTATAACCCATGTTTTTTTAATTTTTGATTTTTTTTCAAATCCTCAAAAATGATGAAAAATGGCGTGCTATAGTATGCCGTACGGTAGAGGCTATAGCCCATGTTAAAAAATTCAGAAAACGAGGTTAAAAAATATAGAAAAAATTCAAAAAACGATGGGCTATAACCCATGTTTTTTTAATTTTTGATTTTTTTTTCGAATCCTCAAAAATGATGAAAAACGGCGTGCTATAGTATGCCGTACGGTATGGGCTATAGCCCATGGTCAAAAATGATGAAAAACGAGGATAATTCTTTTTTCAAAAATTCAAAATACGATGGGCTATAACCCATGTTTTTTGAATTTTTGAAATTTTTTTCAAATCCTCAAAAATGATGAAAAACGGCATGCTATAGTATGCCGTACGGTAGGGGCTATAGCCCATGTTAAAAAAATAAAAAAACGTGGTTAAAAAAATAAATCAAAAATTCAAAAAACGATGCGCTATAACCCATGTGTTTTCTTTTTTTTAAATCCTCAAAAATGATGAAAAACGTCGTGCTATAGTATGCCGTACGATATGGGCTATAGCCCATGGTCAAAAATGATGAAAAACGAGGATAATTCTTTTTTCTAAAATTCAAAAAACGATGGGCTATAACCCATGTTTTTTGAATTTTTGATTTTTTTTTTTAATCCTCAAAAATTATGAAAAACGGCATGCTATAGTATGCCGTACGGTAGGGGCTATAGCCCATGTTAAAAAAATCAAAAAACGAGGTTAATTTTTTTCAAATCCTCAAAAATGATGAAAATACGGCGTGCTATAGTATACCGTACGGTAAGGGCTATAGCCCATGTTCAAAAATGATGAAAAACGAGGATAATTCTTTTTTCAAAAATTCAAAAAACGATGGGCTATAACCCATGTTTTTTTAATTTTTGATTTTTTTTCAAATCCTCAAAAATGATGAAAAATGGCGTGCTATAGTATGCCGTACGATAGAGGCTATAGCCCATGTTAAAAAATTCAGAAAACGAGGTTAAAAAATATAGAAAAAATTCAAAAAACGATGGGCTATAACCCATGTTTTTTTAATTTTTGATTTTTTTTTTCGAATCCTCAAAAATGATGAAAAACGGCGTGCTATAGTATGCCGTACGGTATGGGCTATAGCCCATGGTCAAAAATGATGAAAAACGAGGATAATTCTTTTTTCAAAAATTCAAAATACGATGGGCTATAACCCATGTTTTTTGAATTTTTGAATTTTTTTTCAAATCCTCAAAAATGATGAAAAACGGCATGCTATAGTATGCCGTACGGTAGGGGCTATAGCCCATGTTAAAAAAATCAAAAAACGTGGTTAAAAAAATAAATCAAAAATTCAAAAAACGATGCGCTATAACCCATGTGTTTTCTTTTTTTTAAATCCTCAAAAATGATGAAAAACGTCGTGCTATATTATGCCGTACGATATGGGCTATAGCCCATGGTCAAAAATGATGAAAAACGAGGATAATTCTTTTTTCAAAAATTCAAAAAACGATGGGCTATAACCCATGTTTTTTTAATTTTTGAATTTTTTTCAAATCCTCAAAAATGATGAAAAACGGCGTGCTATAGTATACCATACGGTAGGGGCTATAGCCCATGTTAAAAAATGATGAAAAACTGCGTGCTATAGTATGCCGTACGGTAGGGGCTATAGCCCATGTTAAAAAATTCAAAAAACGAGGTAATTTTTTTTCAAATCCTCAAAAATGATGAAAAACGGCGTGCTATAGTATACCGTACGGTAGGGGCTATAGCCCATGTTCAAAAATGATGAAAAACGAGGATAATTCTTTTTTCAAAAATTCAAAAAACGATGGGCTATAACCCATGTTTTTTGAATTTTTGATTTTTTTTCAAATCCTCAAAAATGATGAAAAATGGCGTGCTATAGTATGTCGTACGGTAGAGGCTATAGCCCATGTTAAAAAAATCAGAAAACGAGGTTAAAAAATATATAAAAAATTCAAAAAACGATGGGCTATAACCCATGTTTTTTTAATTTTTGATTTTTTTTTCGAATCCTCAAAAATGATGAAAAACGGCGTGCTATAGTATGCCGTACGGTATGGGCTATAGCCCATGGTCAAAAATGATGAAAAACGAGGATAATTCTTTTTTCAAAAATTCAAAATACGATGGGCTATAACCCATGTTTTTTGAATTTTTGAATTTTTTTTCAAATCCTCAAAAATGATGAAAAACGGCATGCTATAGTATGCCGTACGGTAGGGGCTATAGCCCATGTTAAAAAAATCAAAAAACGAGGTTAAAAAAATAAATCAAAAATTAAAAAAACGATGGGCTATAACCCATGGTTTTTGAATTTTTGAATTTTTTTCAAATCCTCAAAAATGATGAAAAACGGCGTGCTATAGTATACCGTACGGTAGGGGCTATAGCCCATGTTCAAAAATGATGAAAAACGAGGATAATTCTTTTTTCAAAAATTCAAAAAACGATGGGCTATAACCCATGTTTTTTGAATTTTTGAATTTTTTTAAAATCCTCAAAAATGATGAAAAATGGCGTGCTATAGTATGTCGTACGGTAGAGGCTATAGCCCATGTTAAAAAAATCAGAAAACGAGGTTAAAAAATATATAAAAAATTCAAAAAACGATGGGCTATAACCCATGTTTTTTTAATTTTAGATTTTTTTTTCGAATCCTCAAAAATGATGAAAAATGGCGTGCTATAGTATGTCGTACGGTAGAGGCTATAGCCCATGTAAAAAAAATCAGAAAACGAGGTTAAAAAATATATAAAAAATTCAAAAAACGATGGGCTATAACCCATGTTTTTTTAATTTTTTTTTTTTTTTTTCGAATCCTCAAAAATGATGAAAAACGGCGTGCTATAGTATGCCGTACGGTATGGGCTATAGCCCATGGTCAAAAATGATGAAAAACGAGGATAATTCTTTTTTCAAAAATTCAAAATACGATGGGCTATAACCCATGTTTTTTGAATTTTTGAATTTTTTTTCAAATCCTCAAAAATGATGAAAAACGGCGTGCTATAGTATACCGTACGGTAGGGGCTATAGCCCATGTTCAAAAATGATGAAAAACGAGGATAATTCTTTTTTCAAAAATTCAAAAAACGATGGGCTATAACCCATGTTTTTGAATTTTTGATTTTTTTTTCAAATCCTCAAAAATGATGAAAAATGGCGTGCTATAGTATGTCGTACGGTAGAGGCTATAGCCCATGTTAAAAAAATCAGAAAACGAGGTTAAAAAATATATAAAAAATTCAAAAAACGATGGGCTATAACCCATGTTTTTTTAATTTTTGATTTTTTTTTCGAATCCTCAAAAATGATGAAAAACGGCGTGCTATAGTATGCCGTACGGTATGGGCTATAGCCCATGGTCAAAAATGATGAAAAACGAGGATAATTCTTTTTTCAAAAATTCAAAATACGATGGGCTATAACCCATGTTTTTTGAATTTTTGAATTTTTTTTCAAATCCTCAAAAATGATGAAAAACGGCATGCTATAGTATGCCGTACGGTAGGGGCTATAGCCCATGTTAAAAAAATCAAAAAACGAGGTTAAAAAAATAAATCAAAAATTAAAAAAACGATGGGCTATAACCCATGGTTTTTGAATTTTTGAATTTTTTTAAAATCCTCAAAAATGATGAAAAACGGCGTGCTATAGTATACCGTACGGTAGGGGCTATAGCCCATGTTCAAAAATGATGAAAAACGAGGATAATTCTTTTTTCAAAAATTCAAAAAACGATGGGCTATAACCCATGTTTTTTGAATTTTTGAATTTTTTTAAAATCCTCAAAAATGATGAAAAATGGCGTGCTATAGTATGTCGTACGGTAGAGGCTATAGCCCATGTTAAAAAAATCAGAAAACGAGGTTAAAAAATATATAAAAAATTCAAAAAACGATGGGCTATAACCCATGTTTTTTTAATTTTAGATTTTTTTTTCGAATCCTCAAAAATGATGAAAAATGGCGTGCTATAGTATGTCGTACGGTAGAGGCTATAGCCCATGTAAAAAAAATCAGAAAACGAGGTTAAAAAATATATAAAAAATTCAAAAAACGATGGGCTATAACCCATGTTTTTTTAATTTTTGATTTTTTTTTCGAATCCTCAAAAATGATGAAAAACGGCGTGCTATAGTATGCCGTACGGTATGGGCTATAGCCCATGGTCAAAAATGATGAAAAACGAGGATAATTCTTTTTTCAAAAATTCAAAATACGATGGGCTATAACCCATGTTTTTGAATTTTTGAATTTTTTTCAAATCCTCAAAAATGATGAAAAACGGCGTGCTATAGTATACCGTACGGTAGGGGCTATAGCCCATGTTCAAAAATGATGAAAAACGAGGATAATTCTTTTTTCAAAAATTCAAAAACGATGGGCTATAACCCATGTTTTTTGAATTTTTGATTTTTTTTTCAAATCCTCAAAAATGATGAAAAATGGCGTGCTATAGTATGTCGTACGGTAGAGGCTATAGCCCATGTTAAAAAAATCAGAAAACGAGGTTAAAAAATATATAAAAAATTCAAAAAACGATGGGCTATAACCATGTTTTTTTAATTTTTGATTTTTTTTTCGAATCCTCAAAAATGATGAAAAACGGCGTGCTATAGTATGCCGTACGGTATGGGCTATAGCCCATGGTCAAAAATGATGAAAAACGAGGATAATTCTTTTTTCAAAAATTCAAAATACGATGGGCTATAACCCATGTTTTTTGAATTTTTGAATTTTTTTTCAAATCCTCAAAAATGATGAAAAACGGCATGCTATAGTATGCCGTACGGTAGGGGCTATAGCCCATGTTAAAAAAATCAAAAAACGAGGTTAAAAAAATAAATCAAAAATTAAAAAAACGATGGGCTATAACCCATGGTTTTTGAATTTTTGAATTTTTTTAAAATCCTCAAAAATGATGAAAAACGGCGTGCTATAGTATACCGTACGGTAGGGGCTATAGCCCATGTTCAAAAATGATGAAAAACGAGGATAATTCTTTTTTCAAAAATTCAAAAAACGATGGGCTATAACCCATGTTTTTTGAATTTTTGAATTTTTTTAAAATCCTCAAAAATGATGAAAAATGGCGTGCTATAGTATGTCGTACGGTAGAGGCTATAGCCCATGTTAAAAAAATCAGAAAACGAGGTTAAAAAATATATAAAAAATTCAAAAAACGATGGGCTATAACCCATGTTTTTTTAATTTTAGATTTTTTTTTCGAATCCTCAAAAATGATGAAAAATGGCGTGCTATAGTATGTCGTACGGTAGAGGCTATAGCCCATGTAAAAAAAATCAGAAAACGAGGTTAAAAAATATATAAAAAATTCAAAAAACGATGGGCTATAACCCATGTTTTTTTAATTTTTGATTTTTTTTTCGAATCCTCAAAAATGATGAAAAACGGCGTGCTATAGTATGCCGTACGGTATGGGCTATAGCCCATGGTCAAAAATGATGAAAAACGAGGATAATTCTTTTTTCAAAAATTCAAAATACGATGGGCTATAACCCATGTTTTTTGAATTTTTGAATTTTTTTTCAAATCCTCAAAAATGATGAAAAACGGCGTGCTATAGTATACCGTACGGTAGGGGCTATAGCCCATGTTCAAAAATGATGAAAAACGAGGATAATTCTTTTTTCAAAAATTCAAAAAACGATGGGCTATAACCCATGTTTTTTGAATTTTTGATTTTTTTTTCAAATCCTCAAAAATGATGAAAAATGGCGTGCTATAGTATGTCGTACGGTAGAGGCTATAGCCCATGTTAAAAAAATCAGAAAACGAGGTTAAAAAATATATAAAAAATTCAAAAAACGATGGGCTATAACCCATGTTTTTTTAATTTTTGATTTTTTTTTCGAATCCTCAAAAATGATGAAAAACGGCGTGCTATAGTATGCCGTACGGTATGGGCTATAGCCCATGGTCAAAAATGATGAAAAACGAGGATAATTCTTTTTTCAAAAATTCAAAATACGATGGGCTATAACCCATGTTTTTTGAATTTTTGAATTTTTTTTCAAATCCTCAAAAATGATGAAAAACGGCATGCTATAGTATGCCGTACGGTAGGGGCTATAGCCCATGTTAAAAAAATCAAAAAACGAGGTTAAAAAAATAAATCAAAAATTAAAAAAACGATGGGCTATAACCCATGGTTTTTGAATTTTTGAATTTTTTTAAAATCCTCAAAAATGATGAAAAACGGCGTGCTATAGTATACCGTACGGTAGGGGCTATAGCCCATGTTCAAAAATGATGAAAAACGAGGATAATTCTTTTTTCAAAAATTCAAAAAACGATGGGCTATAACCCATGTTTTTTGAATTTTTGAATTTTTTTAAAATCCTCAAAAATGATGAAAAATGGCGTGCTATAGTATGTCGTACGGTAGAGGCTATAGCCCATGTTAAAAAAATCAGAAAACGAGGTTAAAAAATATATAAAAAATTCAAAAAACGATGGGCTATAACCCATGTTTTTTTAATTTTTGATTTTTTTTTCGAATCCTCAAAAATGATGAAAAATGGCGTGCTATAGTATGTCGTACGGTAGAGGCTATAGCCCATGTAAAAAAAATCAGAAAACGAGGTTAAAAAATATATAAAAAATTCAAAAAACGATGGGCTATAACCCATGTTTTTTTAATTTTTGATTTTTTTTTCGAATCCTCAAAAATGATGAAAAACGGCGTGCTATAGTATGCCGTACGGTATGGGCTATAGCCCATGGTCAAAAATGATGAAAAACGAGGATAATTCTTTTTTCAAAAATTCAAAATACGATGGGCTATAACCCATGTTTTTTGAATTTTTGAATTTTTTTTCAAATCCTCAAAAATGATGAAAAACGGCGTGCTATAGTATACCGTACGGTAGGGGCTATAGCCCATGTTCAAAAATGATGAAAAACGAGGATAATTCTTTTTTCAAAAATTCAAAAAACGATGGGCTATAACCCATGTTTTTGGAATTTTTGATTTTTTTTCAAATCCTCAAAAATGATGAAAAATGGCGTGCTATAGTATGTCGTACGGTAGAGGCTATAGCCCATGTTAAAAAAATCAGAAAACGAGGTTAAAAAATATATAAAAAATTCAAAAAACGATGGGCTATAACCCATGTTTTTTTAATTTTTGATTTTTTTTTCGAATCCTCAAAAATGATGAAAAACGGCGTGCTATAGTATGCCGTACGGTATGGGCTATAGCCCATGGTCAAAAATGATGAAAAACGAGGATAATTCTTTTTTCAAAAATTCAAAATACGATGGGCTATAACCCATGTTTTTTGAATTTTTGAATTTTTTTTCAAATCCTCAAAAATGATGAAAAACGGCATGCTATAGTATGCCGTACGGTAGGGGCTATAGCCCATGTTAAAAAAATCAAAAAACGAGGTTAAAAAAATAAATCAAAAATTAAAAAAACGATGGGCTATAACCCATGGTTTTTGAATTTTTGAATTTTTTTCAAATCCTCAAAAATGATGAAAAACGGCGTGCTATAGTATACCGTACGGTAGGGGCTATAGCCCATGTTCAAAAATGATGAAAAACGAGGATAATTCTTTTTTCAAAAATTCAAAAAACGATGGGCTATAACCCATGTTTTTTGAATTTTTGATTTTTTTTCAAATCCTCAAAAATGATGAAAAATGGCGTGCTATAGTATGTCGTACGGTAGAGGCTATAGCCCATGTTAAAAAAATCAGAAAACGAGGTTAAAAAATATATAAAAAATTCAAAAAACGATGGGCTATAACCCATGTTTTTTTTATTTTTGATTTTTTTTTCGAATCCTCAAAAATGATGAAAAACGGCGTGCTATAGTATGCCGTACGGTATGGGCTATAGCCCATGGTCAAAAATGATGAAAAACGAGGATAATTCTTTTTTCAAAAATTCAAAATACGATGGGCTATAACCCATGTTTTTTGAATTTTTGAATTTTTTTTCAAATCCTCAAAAATGATGAAAAACGGCATGCTATAGTATGCCGTACGGTAGGGGCTATAGCCCATGTTAAAAAAATCAAAAAACGAGGTTAAAAAAATGAATCAAAAATTAAAAAAACGATGGGCTATAACCCATGGTTTTTGAATTTTTTAATTTTTTTCAAATCCTCAAAAATGATGAAAAACGGCGTGCTATAGTATACCGTACGGTAGGGGCTATAGCCCATGTTCAAAAATGATGAAAAACGAGGATAATTCTTTTTTCAAAAATTCAAAAAACGATGGGCTATAACCCATGTTTTTTGAATTTTTGAATTTTTTAAAATCCTCAAAAATGATGAAAAATGGCGTGCTATAGTATGTCGTACGGTAGAGGCTATAGCCCATGTTAAAAAAATCAGAAAACGAGGTTAAAAAATATATAAAAAATTCAAAAAACGATGGGCTATAACCCATGTTTTTTTAATTTTTGATTTTTTTTCGAATCCTCAAAAATGATGAAAAATGGCGTGCTATAGTATGTCGTACGGTAGAGGCTATAGCCCATGTAAAAAAAATCAGAAAACGAGGTTAAAAAATATATAAAAAATTCAAAAAACGATGGGCTATAACCCATGTTTTTTTAATTTTTGATTTTTTTTTCGAATCCTCAAAAATGATGAAAAACGGCGTGCTATAGTATGCCGTACGGTATGGGCTATAGCCCATGGTCAAAAATGATGAAAAACGAGGATAATTCTTTTTTCAAAAATTCAAAATACGATGGGCTATAACCCATGTTTTTTGAATTTTTGAATTTTTTTCAAATCCTCAAAAATGATGAAAAACGGCGTGCTATAGTATACCGTACGGTAGGGGCTATAGCCCATGTTCAAAAATGATGAAAAACGAGGATAATTCTTTTTTCAAAAATTCAAAAAACGATGGGCTATAACCCATGTTTTTTGATTTTTTGATTTTTTTTCAAATCCTCAAAAATGATGAAAAATGGCGTGCTATAGTATGTCGTACGGTAGAGGCTATAGCCCATGTTAAAAAAATCAGAAAACGAGGTTAAAAAATATATAAAAAATTCAAAAAACGATGGGCTATAACCCATGTTTTTTTAATTTTTGATTTTTTTTTCGAATCCTCAAAAATGATGAAAAACGGCGTGCTATAGTATGCCGTACGGTATGGGCTATAGCCCATGGTCAAAAATGATGAAAAACGAGGATAATTCTTTTTCAAAAATTCAAAATACGATGGGCTATAACCCATGTTTTTTGAATTTTTGAATTTTTTTTCAAATCCTCAAAAATGATGAAAAACGGCATGCTATAGTATGCCGTACGGTAGGGGCTATAGCCCATGTTAAAAAAATCAAAAAACGAGGTTAAAAAAATAAATCAAAAATTAAAAAAACGATGGGCTATAACCCATGGTTTTTGAATTTTTGAATTTTTTTCAAATCCTCAAAAATGATGAAAAACGGCGTGCTATAGTATACCGTACGGTAGGGGCTATAGCCCATGTTCAAAAATGATGAAAAACGAGGATAATTCTTTTTTCAAAAATTCAAAAAACGATGGGCTATAACCCATGTTTTTTGAATTTTTGATTTTTTTTCAAATCCTCAAAAATGATGAAAAATGGCGTGCTATAGTATGTCGTACGGTAGAGGCTATAGCCCATGTTAAAAAAATCAGAAAACGAGGTTAAAAAATATATAAAAAATTCAAAAAACGATGGGCTATAACCCATGTTTTTTTAATTTTTGATTTTTTTTTCGAATCCTCAAAAATGATGAAAAACGGCGTGCTATAGTATGCCGTACGGTATGGGCTATAGCCCATGGTCAAAAATGATGAAAAACGAGGATAATTCTTTTTTCAAAAATTCAAAATACGATGGGCTATAACCCATGTTTTTTGAATTTTTGAATTTTTTTTCAAATCCTCAAAAATGATGAAAAACGGCATGCTATAGTATGCCGTACGGTAGGGGCTATAGCCCATGTTAAAAAAATCAAAAAACGAGGTTAAAAAAATGAATCAAAAATTAAAAAAACGATGGGCTATAACCCATGGTTTTTGAATTTTTGAATTTTTTTCAAATCCTCAAAAATGATGAAAAACGGCGTGCTATAGTATACCGTACGGTAGGGGCTATAGCCCATGTTCAAAAATGATGAAAAACGAGGATAATTCTTTTTTCAAAAATTCAAAAAACGATGGGCTATAACCCATGTTTTTTGAATTTTTGAATTTTTTTAAAATCCTCAAAAATGATGAAAAATGGCGTGCTATAGTATGTCGTACGGTAGAGGCTATAGCCCATGTTAAAAAAATCAGAAAACGAGGTTAAAAAATATATAAAAAATTCAAAAAACGATGGGCTATAACCCATGTTTTTTTAATTTTTGATTTTTTTTTCGAATCCTCAAAAATGATGAAAAATGGCGTGCTATAGTATGTCGTACGGTAGAGGCTATAGCCCATGTAAAACAAATCAGAAAACGAGGTTAAAAAATATATAAAAAATTCAAAAAACGATGGGCTATAACCCATGTTTTTTTAATTTTTGATTTTTTTTTCGAATCCTCAAAAATGATGAAAAACGGCGTGCTATAGTATGCCGTACGGTATGGGCTATAGCCCATGGTCAAAAATGATGAAAAACGAGGATAATTCTTTTTTCAAAAATTCAAAATACGATGGGCTATAACCCATGTTTTTTGAATTTTTGAATTTTTTTTCAAATCCTCAAAAATGATGAAAAACGGCGTGCTATAGTATACCGTACGGTAGGGGCTATAGCCCATGTTCAAAAATGATGAAAAACGAGGATAATTCTTTTTTCAAAAATTCAAAAAACGATGGGCTATAACCCATGTTTTTTGAATTTTTGATTTTTTTTCAAATCCTCAAAAATGATGAAAAATGGCGTGCTATAGTATGTCGTACGGTAGAGGCTATAGCCCATGTTAAAAAAATCAGAAAACGAGGTTAAAAAATATATAAAAAATTCAAAAAACGATGGGCTATAACCCATGTTTTTTTAATTTTTGATATTTTTTTCGAATCCTCAAAAATGATGAAAAACGGCGTGCTATAGTATGCTGTACGGTATGGGCTATAGCCCATGGTCAAAAATGATGAAAAACGAGGATAATTCTTTTTTCAAAAATTCAAAATACGATGGGCTATAACCCATGTTTTTTGAATTTTTGAATTTTTTTTCAAATCCTCAAAAATGATGAAAAACGGCATGCTATAGTATGCCGTACGGTAGGGGCTATAGCCCATGTTAAAAAAATCAAAAAACGAGGTTAAAAAAATAAATCAAAAATTAAAAAAACGATGGGCTATAACCCATGGTTTTTGAATTTTTTAATTTTTTTCAAATCCTCAAAAATGATGAAAAACGGCGTGCTATAGTATACCGTACGGTAGGGGCTATAGCCCATGTTCAAAAATGATGAAAAACGAGGATAATTCTTTTTTCAAAAATTCAAAAAACGATGGGCTATAACCCATGTTTTTTGAATTTTTGATTTTTTTTCAAATCCTCAAAAATGATGAAAAATGGCGTGCTATAGTATGTCGTACGGTAGAGGCTATAGCCCATGTTAAAAAAATCAGAAAACGAGGTTAAAAAATATATAAAAAATTCAAAAAACGATGGGCTATAACCCATGTTTTTTTAATTTTTGATTTTTTTTTCGAATCCTCAAAAATGATGAAAAACGGCGTGCTATAGTATGCCGTACGGTATGGGCTATAGCCCATGGTCAAAAATGATGAAAAACGAGGATAATTCTTTTTTCAAAAATTCAAAATACGATGGGCTATAACCCATGTTTTTTGAATTTTTTAATTTTTTTTCAAATCCTCAAAAATGATGAAAAACGGCATGCTATAGTATGCCGTACGGTAGGGGCTATAGCCCATGTTAAAAAAATCAAAAAACGAGGTTAAAAAAATGAATCAAAAATTAAAAAAACGATGGGCTATAACCCATGGTTTTTGAATTTTTTAATTTTTTTCAAATCCTCAAAAATGATGAAAAACGGCGTGCTATAGTATACCGTACGGTAGGGGCTATAGCCCATGTTCAAAAATGATGAAAAACGAGGATAATTCTTTTTTCAAAAATTCAAAAAACGATGGGCTATAACCCATGTTTTTTGAATTTTTGAATTTTTTTAAAATCCTCAAAAATGATGAAAAATGGCGTGCTATAGTATGTCGTACGGTAGAGGCTATAGCCCATGTTAAAAAAATCAGAAAACGAGGTTAAAAAATATATAAAAAATTCAAAAAACGATGGGCTATAACCCATGTTTTTTTAATTTTTGATTTTTTTTTCGAATCCTCAAAAATGATGAAAAATGGCGTGCTATAGTATGTCGTACGGTAGAGGCTATAGCCCATGTAAAAAAAATCAGAAAACGAGGTTAAAAAATATATAAAAAATTCAAAAAACGATGGGCTATAACCCATGTTTTTTTAATTTTTGATTTTTTTTTCGAATCCTCAAAAATGATGAAAAACGGCGTGCTATAGTATGCCGTACGGTATGGGCTATAGCCCATGGTCAAAAATTATGAAAAACGAGGATAATTCTTTTTTCAAAAATTCAAAATACGATGGGCTATAACCCATGTTTTTTTAATTTTTGAATTTTTTTTCAAATCCTCAAAAATGATGAAAAACGGCGTGCTATAGTATACCGTACGGTAGGGGCTATAGCCCATGTTCAAAAATGATGAAAAACGAGGATAATTCTTTTTTCAAAAATTCAAAAAACGATGGGCTATAACCCATGTTTTTTGAATTTTTGATTTTTTTTCAAATCCTCAAAAATGATGAAAAATGGCGTGCTATAGTATGTCGTACGGTAGAGGCTATAGCCCATGTTAAAAAAATCAGAAAACGAGGTTAAAAAATATATAAAAAATTCAAAAAACGATGGGCTATAACCCATGTTTTTTTAATTTTTGATTTTTTTTTCGAATCCTCAAAAATGATGAAAAACGGCGTGCTATAGTATGCCGTACGGTATGGGCTATAGCCCATGGTCAAAAATGATGAAAAACGAGGATAATTCTTTTTTCAAAAATTCAAAATACGATGGGCTATAACCCATGTTTTTTGAATTTTTGAATTTTTTTTCAAATCCTCAAAAATGATGAAAAACGGCATGCTATAGTATGCCGTACGGTAGGGGCTATAGCCCATGTTAAAAAAATCAAAAAACGAGGTTAAAAAAATAAATCAAAAATTAAAAAAACGATGGGCTATAACCCATGGTTTTTGAATTTTTGAATTTTTTTCAAATCCTCAAAAATGATGAAAAACGGCGTGCTATAGTATACCGTACGGTAGGGGCTATAGCCCATGTTCAAAAATGATGAAAAACGAGGATAATTCTTTTTTCAAAAATTCAAAAAACGATGGGCTATAACCCATGTTTTTTGAATTTTTGAATTTTTTTAAAATCCTCAAAAATGATGAAAAATGGCGTGCTATAGTATGTCGTACGGTAGAGGCTATAGCCCATGTTAAAAAAATCAGAAAACGAGGTTAAAAAATATATAAAAAATTCAAAAAACGATGGGCTATAACCCATGTTTTTTTAATTTTTGATATTTTTTTCGAATCCTCAAAAAAGATGAAAAACGGCGTGCTATAGTATGCCGTACGGTATGGGCTATAGCCCATGGTCAAAAATGATGAAAAACGAGGATAATTCTTTTTTCAAAAATTCAAAAAACGATGGGCTATAACCCATGTTTTTTTAATTTTTGAATTTTTTTCAAATCCTCAAAAATGATGAAAAACGGCATGCTATAGTATGCCGTACGGTAGGGGCTATAGCCCATGTTAAAAAATTCAGAAAACGAGGTTAAAAAATATATAAAAAATTCAAAAAACGATGGGCTATAACCCATGTTTTTTTAATTTTTGATATTTTTTTCGAATCCTCAAAAATGATGAAAAACGGCGTGCTATAGTATGCCGTACGGTATGGGCTATAGCCCATGGTCAAAAATGATGAAAAACGAGGATAATTCTTTTTTCAAAAATTCAAAATACGATGGGCTATAACCCATGTTTTTTGAATTTTTGAATTTTTTTTTCAAATCCTCAAAAATGATGAAAAACGGCATGCTATAGTATGCCGTACGGTAGGGGCTATAGCCCATGTTAAAAAAATCAAAAAACGAGGTTAAAAAAATAAATCAAAAATTCAAAAAACGATGGGCTATAACCCATGTTTTTTTAATTTTAGATTTTTTTTCAAATCCTCAAAAATGATGAAAAATGGCGTGCTATAGTATGTCGTACGGTAGAGGCTATAGCCCATGTAAAAAAAAATCAGAAAACGAGGTTAAAAAATATATAAAAAATTCAAAAAACGATGGGCTATAACCCATGTTTTTTTAATTTTTGATTTTTTTTTCGAATCCTCAAAAATGATGAAAAACGGCGTGCTATAGTATGCCGTACGGTATGGGCTATAGCCCATGGTCAAAAATGATGAAAAACGAGGATAATTCTTTTTTCAAAAATTCAAAAAACGATGGGCTATAACCCATGTTTTTTGAATTTTTGATTTTTTTTTCGAATCCTCAAAAATGATGAAAAACGGCGTGCTATAGTATGCCGTACGGTATGGGCTATAGCCCATGGTCAAAAATGATGAAAAACGAGGATAATTCTTTTTTCAAAAATTCAAAAAACGATGGGCTATAACCCATGTTTTTTGAATTTTTGATTTTTTTTCAAATCCTCAAAAATGATGAAAAATGGCGTGCTATAGTATGTCGTACGGTAGAGGCTATAGCCCATGTTAAAAAAATCAGAAAACGAGGTTAAAAAATATATAAAAAATTCAAAAAACGATGGGCTATAACCCATGTTTTTTAATTTTTGATTTTTTTTTCGAATCCTCAAAAATGATGAAAAATGGCGTGCTATAGTATGTCGTACGGTAGGGGCTATAGCCCATGTTCAAAAATGATGAAAAACGAGGATAATTCTTTTTTCAAAAATTCAAAAAACGATGGGCTATAACCCATGTTTTTTGAATTTTTGATTTTTTTTCCGAATCCTCAAAAATGATGAAAAATGGCGTGCTATAGTATGTCGTACGGTAGAGGCTATAGCCCATGTTACAAAAATCAGAAAACGAGGTTAAAAAATATATAAAAAATTCAAAAAACGATGGGCTATAACCCATGTTTTTTTAATTTTAGATTTTTATTTCGAATCCTCAAAAATGATGAAAAACGGCGTGCTATAGTATGCCGTACGGTATGGGCTATAGCCCATGGTAAAAAATGATGAAAAACGAGGATAATTCTTTTTTCAAAAATTCAAAATACGATGGGCTATAACCCATGTTTTTTGAATTTTTGAATTTTTTTTCAAATCCTCAAAAATGATGAAAAACGGCATGCTATAGTATGCCGTACGGTAGGGGCTATAGCCCATGTTAAAAAATTCAGAAAACGAGGTTAAAAAATATATAAAAAATTCAAAAAACGATGGGCTATAACCCATGTTTTTTTAATTTTTGATATTTTTTTCGAATCCTCAAAAATGATGAAAAACGGCGTGCTATAGTATGCCGTACGTATGGGCTATAGCCCATGGTCAAAAATGATGAAAAACGAGGATAATTCTTTTTTCAAAAATTCAAAATACGATGGGCTATAACCCATGTTTTTTGAATTTTTGAATTTTTTTTTCAAATCCTCAAAAATGATGAAAAACGGCATGCTATAGTATGCCGTACGGTAGGGGCTATAGCCCATGTTAAAAAAATCAAAAAACGAGGTTAAAAAAATAAATCAAAAATTCAAAAAACGATGGGCTATAACCCATGTTTTTTTAATTTTAGATTTTTTTTCAAATCCTCAAAAATGATGAAAAATGGCGTGCTATAGTATGTCGTACGGTAGAGGCTATAGCCCATGTAAAAAAAAATCAGAAAACGAGGTTAAAAAATATATAAAAAAATCAAAAAACGATGGGCTATAACCCATGTTTTTTTAATTTTTGATTTTTTTTTCGAATCCTCAAAAATGATGAAAAACGGCGTGCTATAGTATGCCGTACGGTATGGGCTATAGCCCATGGTCAAAAATGATGAAAAACGAGGATAATTCTTTTTTCAAAAATTCAAAAAACGATGGGCTATAACCCATGTTTTTTGAATTTTTGATTTTTTTTTCGAATCCTCAAAAATGATGAAAAACGGCGTGCTATAGTATGCCGTACGGTATGGGCTATAGCCCATGGTCAAAAATGATGAAAAACGAGGATAATTCTTTTTTCAAAAATTCAAAAAACGATGGGCTATAACCCATGTTTTTTGAATTTTTGATTTTTTTTCAAATCCTCAAAAATGATGAAAAATGGCGTGCTATAGTATGTCGTACGGTAGAGGCTATAGCCCATGTTAAAAAAATCAAAAAACGAGGTTAAAAAAATAAATCAAAAATAAAAAAAACGATGGGCTATAACCCATGGTTTTTGAATTTTTGAATTTTTTTCAAATCCTCAAAAATGATGAAAAACGGCGTGCTATAGTATACCGTACGGTAGGGGCTATAGCCCATGTTCAAAAATGATGAAAAACGAGGATAATTCTTTTTTCAAAAATTCAAAAAACGATGGGCTATAACCCATGTTTTTTGAATTTTTGATTTTTTTTTTAATCCTCAAAAATGATGAAAAATGGCGTGCTATAGTATGTCGTACGGTAGAGGCTATAGCCCATGTTAAAAAAATCAGAAAACGAGGTTAAAAAATATATAAAAAATTCAAAAAACGATGGGCTATAACCCATGTTTTTTAATTATTTTTTTTTTTTTCGAATCCTCAAAAAAGATGAAAAACGGCGTGCTATAGCATGCCGTACGGTAGGGGCTATAGCCCATGTTAAAAAATTCAGAAAACGAGGTTAAAAAATATATAAAAAATTCAAAAAACGATGGGCTATAACCCATGTTTTTTTAATTTTTGATTTTTTTTCAAATCCTCAAAAATGATGAAAAATGGCGTGCTATAGTATGTCGTACGGTAGAGGCTATAGCCCATGTAAAAAAAATCAGAAAACGAGGTTAAAAAATATATAAAAAAATCAAAAAACGATGGGCTATAACCCATGTTTTTTTAATTTTTGATTTTTTTTTCGAATCCTCAAAAATGATGAAAAACGGCGTGCTATAGTATGCCGTACGGTATGGGCTATAGCCCATGGTCAAAAATGATGAAAAACGAGGATAATTCTTTTTTCAAAAATTCAAAATACGATGGGCTATAACCCATGTTTTTTGAATTTTTGAATTTTTTTTCAAATCCTCAAAAATGATGAAAAACGGCGTGCTATAGTATACCGTACGGTAGGGGCTATAGCCCATGTTCAAAAATGATGAAAAACGAGGATAATTCTTTTTTCAAAAATTCAAAAAACGATGGGCTATAACCCATGTTTTTTGAATTTTTGATTTTTTTTCAAATCCTCAAAAATGATGAAAAATGGCGTGCTATAGTATGTCGTACGGTAGAGGCTATAGCCCATGTTAAAAAAATCAGAAAACGATGTTAAAAAATATATAAAAAATTCAAAAAACGATGGGCTATAACCCATGTTTTTTTAATTTTTGATTTTTTTTTTTAATCCTCAAAAAAGATGAAAAACGGCGTGCTATAGTATGCCGTACGGTAGGGGCTATATCCCATGTTAAAAATGATGAAAAACGAGGATAATTCTTTTTTCAAAAATTCAAAAAACGATGGGCTATAACCCATGTTTTTTGAATTTTTGAATTTTTTTTCAAATCCTCAAAAATGATGAAAAACGGCATGCTATAGTATGCCGTACGGTAGGGGCTATATCCCATGTTAAAAAATTCAGAAAACGAGGTTAAAAAATATATAAAAGATTCAAAAAACGATGGGCTATAACCCATGTTTTTTTAATTTTTGATTTTTTTTCAAATCCTCAAAAATGATGAAAAATGGCGTGCTATAGTATGTCGTACGGTAGAGGCTATAGCCCATGTAAAAAAAATCAGAAAACGAGGTTAAAAAATATATAAAAAATTCAAAAAACGATGGGCTATAACCCATGTTTTTTTAATTTTTGATTTTTTTTTCGAATCCTCAAAAAAGATGAAAAACGGCGTGCTATAGTATGCCGTACGGTATGGGCTATAGCCCATGGTCAAAAATGATGAAAAACGAGGATAATTCTTTTTTCAAAAATTCAAAAAACGATGGGCTATAACCCATGTTTTTTGAATTTTTGAATTTTTTTTCAAATCCTCAAAAATGATGAAAAACGGCATGCTATAGTATGCCGTACGGTAGGGGCTATAGCCCATGTTAAAAAATTCAGAAAACGAGGTTAAAAAATATATAAAAAATTCAAAAAACGATGGGCTATAACCCATGTTTTTTTAATTTTTGATTTTTTTTCAAATCCTCAAAAATGATGAAAAACGGCGTGCTATAGTATACCGTACGGTAGGGGCTATAGCCCATGTTCAAAAATGATGAAAAACGAGGATAATTCTTTTTTCAAAAATTCAAAAAACGATGGGCTATAACCCATGTTTTTTGAATTTTAGATTTTTTTTCAAATCCTCAAAAATGATGAAAAATGGCGTGCTATAGTATGTCGTACGGTAGAGGCTATAGCCCATGTAAAAAAAATCAGAAAACGAGGTTAAAAAATATATAAAAAATTCAAAAAACGATGGGCTATAACCCATGTTTTTTTAATTTTTGATTTTTTTTTCGAATCCTCAAAAAAGATGAAAAACGGCGTGCTATAGTATGCCGTACGGTATGGGCTATAGCCCATGGTCAAAAATGATGAAAAACGAGGATAATTCTTTTTTCAAAAATTCAAAAAACGATGGGCTATAACCCATGTTTTTTGAATTTTTGAATTTTTTTTCAAATCCTCAAAAATGATGAAAAACGGCATGCTATAGTATGCCGTACGGTAGGGGCTATAGCCCATGTTAAAAAATTCAGAAAACGAGGTTAAAAAATATATAAAAAATTCAAAAAACGATGGGCTATAACCCATGTTTTTTTAATTTTTGATTTTTTTTCAAATCCTCAAAAATGATGAAAAACGGCGTGCTATAGTATACCGTACGGTAGGGGCTATAGCCCATGTTCAAAAATGATGAAAAACGAGGATAATTCTTTTTTCAAAAATTCAAAAAACGATGGGCTATAACCCATGTTTTTTGAATTTTAGATTTTTTTTCAAATCCTCAAAAATGATGAAAAATGGCGTGCTATAGTATGTCGTACGGTAGAGGCTATAGCCCATGTAAAAAAAATCAGAAAACGAGGTTAAAAAATATATAAAAAATTCAAAAAACGATGGGCTATAACCCATGTTTTTTTAATTTTTGATTTTTTTTTCGAATCCTCAAAAAAGATGAAAAACGGCGTGCTATAGTATGCCGTACGGTATGGGCTATAGCCCATGGTCAAAAATGATGAAAAACGAGGATAATTCTTTTTTCAAAAATTCAAAAAACGATGGGCTATAACCCATGTTTTTTGAATTTTTGAATTTTTTTTCAAATCCTCAAAAATGATGAAAAACGGCATGCTATAGTATGCCGTACGGTAGGGGCTATAGCCCATGTTAAAAAAATCAGAAAACGAGGTTAAAAAATATATAAAAAATTCAAAAAACGATGGGCTATAACCCATGTTTTTTGAATTTTTGATTTTTTTTCAAATCCTCAAAAATGATGAAAAATGGCGTGCTATAGTATGTCGTACGGTAGAGGCTATAGCCCATGTTAAAAAAATCAGAAAACGATGTTAAAAAATATATAAAAAATTAAAAAAACGATGGGCTATAACCCATGTTTTTTTAATTTTTGATTTTTTTTTCGAATCCTCAAAAAAGATGAAAAACGGCGTGCTATAGTATGCCGTACGGTATGGGCTATAGCCCATGGTCAAAAATGATGAAAAACGAGGATAATTCTTTTTTCAAAAATTCAAAAAACGATGGGCTATAACCCATGTTTTTTGAATTTTTGAATTTTTTTTCAAATCCTCAAAAATGATGAAAAACGGCATGCTATAGTATGCCGTACGGTAGGGGCTATAGCCCATGTTAAAAAATTCAGAAAACGAGGTTAAAAAATATATAAAAAATTCAAAAAACGATGGGCTATAACCCATGTTTTTTTAATTTTTGATTTTTTTTTCGAATCCTCAAAAATGATGAAAAACGGCGTGCTATAGTATGCCGTACGGTATGGGCTATAGCCCATGGTCAAAAATGATGAAAAACGAGGATAATTCTTTTTTCAAAAATTCAAAATACGATGGGCTATAACCCATGTTTTTTGAATTTTTGAATTTTTTTTCAAATCCTCAAAAATTATGAAAAACGGCGTGCTATAGTATACCGTACGGTAGGGGCTATAGCCCATGTTCAAAAATGATGAAAAACGAGGATAATTCTTTTTTCAAAAATTCAAAAAACGATGGGCTATAACCCATGTTTTTTGAATTTTTGATTTTTTTTCAAATCCTCAAAAATGATGAAAAATGGCGTGCTATAGTATGTCGTACGGTAGAGGCTATAGCCCATGTTAAAAAAATCAGAAAACGAGGTTAAAAAATATATAAAAAATTCAAAAAACGATGGGCTATAACCCATGTTTTTTTAATTTTTGATTTTTTTTTCGAATCCTCAAAAATGATGAAAAACGGCGTGCTATAGTATGCCGTACGGTATGGGCTATAGCCCATGGTCAAAAATGATGAAAAACGAGGATAATTCTTTTTTCAAAAATTCAAAATACGATGGGCTATAACCCATGTTTTTTGAATTTTTGAATTTTTTTTCAAATCCTCAAAAATGATGAAAAACGGCATGCTATAGTATGCCGTACGGTAGGGGCTATAGCCCATGTTAAAAAAATCAAAAAACGAGGTTAAAAAAATAAATCAAAAATTAAAAAAACGATGGGCTATAACCCATGGTTTTTGAATTTTTGAATTTTTTTCAAATCCTCAAAAATGATGAAAAACGGCGTGCTATAGTATACCGTACGGTAGGGGCTATAGCCCATGTTCAAAAATGATGAAAAACGAGGATAATTCTTTTTTCAAAAATTCAAAAAACGATGGGCTATAACCCATGTTTTTTGAATTTTTGAATTTTTTTAAAATCCTCAAAAATGATGAAAAATGGCGTGCTATAGTATGTCGTACGGTAGAGGCTATAGCCCATGTTAAAAAAATCAGAAAACGAGGTTAAAAAATATATAAAAAATTCAAAAAACGATGGGCTATAACCCATGTTTTTTTAATTTTTGATATTTTTTTCGAATCCTCAAAAAAGATGAAAAACGGCGTGCTATAGTATGCCGTACGGTATGGGCTATAGCCCATGGTCAAAAATGATGAAAAACGAGGATAATTCTTTTTTCAAAAATTCAAAAAACGATGGGCTATAACCCATGTTTTTTGAATTTTTGAATTTTTTTTCAAATCCTCAAAAATGATGAAAAACGGCATGCTATAGTATGCCGTACGTTAGGGGCTATAGCCCATGTTAAAAAATTCAGAAAACGAGGTTAAAAAATATATAAAAAATTCAAAAAACGATGGGCTATAACCCATGTTTTTTTAATTTTTGATAGTTTTTTTCGAATCCTCAAAAATGATGAAAAACGGCGTGCTATAGTATGCCGTACGGTATGGGCTATAGCCCATGGTCAAAAATGATGAAAAACGAGGATAATTATTTTTTCAAAAATTCAAAATACGATGGGCTATAACCCATGTTTTTTGAATTTTTGAATTTTTTTTCAAATCCTCAAAAATGATGAAAAACGGCGTGCTATAGTATACCGTACGGTAGGGGCTATAGCCCATGTTCAAAAATGATGAAAAACGAGGATAATTCTTTTTTCAAAAATTCAAAAAACGATGGGCTATAACCCATGTTTTTTGAATTTTTGATTTTTTTTCAAATCCTCAAAAAAGATGAAAAACGGCGTGCTATAGTATGCCGTACGGTATGGGCTATAGCCCATGGTCAAAAATGATGAAAAACGAGGATAATTCTTTTTTCAAAAATTCAAAAAACGATGGGCTATAACCCATGTTTTTTGAATTTTTGAATTTTTTTTCAAATCCTCAAAAATGATGAAAAACGGCATGCTATAGTATGCCGTACGGTAGGGGCTATAGCCCATGTTAAAAAATTCAGAAAACGAGGTTAAAAAATATATAAAAAATTCAAAAAACGATGGGCTATAACCCATGTTTTTTTAATTTTTGATAGTTTTTTTCGAATCCTCAAAAATGATGAAAAACGGCGTGCTATAGTATGCCGTACGGTATGGGCTATAGCCCATGGTCAAAAATGATGAAAAACGAGGATAATTATTTTTTCAAAAATTCAAAATACGATGGGCTATAACCCATGTTTTTTGAATTTTTGAATTTTTTTTCAAATCCTCAAAAATGATGAAAAACGGCGTGCTATAGTATACCGTACGGTAGGGGCTATAGCCCATGTTCAAAAATGATGAAAAACGAGGATAATTCTTTTTTCAAAAATTCAAAAAATGATGGGCTATAACCCATGTTTTTTGAATTTTTGAATTTTTTTAAAATCCTCAAAAATGATGAAAAATGGCGTGCTATAGTATGTCGTACGGTAGAGGCTATAGCCCATGTTAAAAAAAATCAGAAAACGAGGTTAAAAAATATATAAAAAATTCAAAAAACGATGGGCTATAACCCATGTTTTTTTAATTTTTGATATTTTTTTCGAATCCTCAAAAAAGATGAAAAACGGCGTGCTATAGTATGCCGTACGGTATGGGCTATAGCCCATGGTCAAAAATGATGAAAAACGAGGATAATTCTTTTTTCAAAAATTCAAAATACGATGGGCTATAACCCATGTTTTTTGAATTTTTGATTTTTTTTTTCAAATCCTCAAAAATGATGAAAAACGGCATGCTATAGTATGCCGTACGGTAGGGGCTATAGCCCATGTTAAAAAAAATCAAAAAACGAGGTTAAAATTTTTTATCAAAAATTAAAAAAAACGATGGGCTATAACCCATGGTTTTTGAATTTTTAAATTTTTTTCAAATCCTCAAAAATGATCAAAAACGGCGTGCTATAGTATACCGTACGGTAGGGGCTATAGCCCATGTTCAAAAATGATGAAAAACGAGGATAATTCTTTTTTCAAAAATTCAAAAAACGATGGGCTATAACCCATGTTTTTTGAATTTTTGAATTTTTTTCAAATCCTCAAAAATGATGAAAAATGGCGTGCTATAGTATGCCGTACGGTAGAGGCTATAGCCCATGTTAAAAAATTCAAAAAACGAGGTTAAAAAATATATAAAAAATTCAAAAAACGATGGGCTATAACCCATGTTTTTTTAATTTTAGATTTTTATTTCGAATCCTCAAAAATGATGAAAAACGGCGTGCTATAGTATGCCGTACGGTATGGGCTATAGCCCATGGTAAAAAATGATGAAAAACGAGGATAATTCTTTTTTCAAAAATTCAAAATACGATGGGCTATAACCCATGTTTTTTGAATTTTTGAATTTTTTTTCAAATCCTCAAAAATGATGAAAAACGGCATGCTATAGTATGCCGTACGGTAGGGGCTATAGCCCATGTTAAAAAATTCAGAAAACGAGGTTAAAAAATATATAAAAAATTCAAAAAACGATGGGCTATAACCCATGTTTTTTTAATTTTTGATATTTTTTTCGAATCCTCAAAAATGATGAAAAACGGCGTGCTATAGTATGCCGTACGTATGGGCTATAGCCCATGGTCAAAAATGATGAAAAACGAGGATAATTCTTTTTTCAAAAATTCAAAATACGATGGGCTATAACCCATGTTTTTTGAATTTTTGAATTTTTTTTTCAAATCCTCAAAAATGATGAAAAACGGCATGCTATAGTATGCCGTACGGTAGGGGCTATAGCCCATGTTAAAAAAATCAAAAAACGAGGTTAAAAAAATAAATCAAAAATTCAAAAAACGATGGGCTATAACCCATGTTTTTTTAATTTTAGATTTTTTTTCAAATCCTCAAAAATGATGAAAAATGGCGTGCTATAGTATGTCGTACGGTAGAGGCTATAGCCCATGTAAAAAAAAATCAGAAAACGAGGTTAAAAAATATATAAAAAAATCAAAAAACGATGGGCTATAACCCATGTTTTTTTAATTTTTGATTTTTTTTTCGAATCCTCAAAAATGATGAAAAACGGCGTGCTATAGTATGCCGTACGGTATGGGCTATAGCCCATGGTCAAAAATGATGAAAAACGAGGATAATTCTTTTTTCAAAAATTCAAAAAACGATGGGCTATAACCCATGTTTTTTGAATTTTTGATTTTTTTTTCGAATCCTCAAAAATGATGAAAAACGGCGTGCTATAGTATGCCGTACGGTATGGGCTATAGCCCATGGTCAAAAATGATGAAAAACGAGGATAATTCTTTTTTCAAAAATTCAAAAAACGATGGGCTATAACCCATGTTTTTTGAATTTTTGATTTTTTTTCAAATCCTCAAAAATGATGAAAAATGGCGTGCTATAGTATGTCGTACGGTAGAGGCTATAGCCCATGTTAAAAAAATCAAAAAACGAGGTTAAAAAAATAAATCAAAAATAAAAAAAACGATGGGCTATAACCCATGGTTTTTGAATTTTTGAATTTTTTTCAAATCCTCAAAAATGATGAAAAACGGCGTGCTATAGTATACCGTACGGTAGGGGCTATAGCCCATGTTCAAAAATGATGAAAAACGAGGATAATTCTTTTTTCAAAAATTCAAAAAACGATGGGCTATAACCCATGTTTTTTGAATTTTTGATTTTTTTTTTAATCCTCAAAAATGATGAAAAATGGCGTGCTATAGTATGTCGTACGGTAGAGGCTATAGCCCATGTTAAAAAAATCAGAAAACGAGGTTAAAAAATATATAAAAAATTCAAAAAACGATGGGCTATAACCCATGTTTTTTAATTATTTTTTTTTTTTTCGAATCCTCAAAAAAGATGAAAAACGGCGTGCTATAGCATGCCGTACGGTAGGGGCTATAGCCCATGTTAAAAAATTCAGAAAACGAGGTTAAAAAATATATAAAAAATTCAAAAAACGATGGGCTATAACCCATGTTTTTTTAATTTTTGATTTTTTTTCAAATCCTCAAAAATGATGAAAAATGGCGTGCTATAGTATGTCGTACGGTAGAGGCTATAGCCCATGTAAAAAAAATCAGAAAACGAGGTTAAAAAATATATAAAAAAATCAAAAAACGATGGGCTATAACCCATGTTTTTTTAATTTTTGATTTTTTTTTCGAATCCTCAAAAATGATGAAAAACGGCGTGCTATAGTATGCCGTACGGTATGGGCTATAGCCCATGGTCAAAAATGATGAAAAACGAGGATAATTCTTTTTTCAAAAATTCAAAATACGATGGGCTATAACCCATGTTTTTTGAATTTTTGAATTTTTTTTCAAATCCTCAAAAATGATGAAAAACGGCGTGCTATAGTATACCGTACGGTAGGGGCTATAGCCCATGTTCAAAAATGATGAAAAACGAGGATAATTCTTTTTTCAAAAATTCAAAAAACGATGGGCTATAACCCATGTTTTTTGAATTTTTGATTTTTTTTCAAATCCTCAAAAATGATGAAAAATGGCGTGCTATAGTATGTCGTACGGTAGAGGCTATAGCCCATGTTAAAAAAATCAGAAAACGATGTTAAAAAATATATAAAAAATTCAAAAAACGATGGGCTATAACCCATGTTTTTTTAATTTTTGATTTTTTTTTTTAATCCTCAAAAAAGATGAAAAACGGCGTGCTATAGTATGCCGTACGGTAGGGGCTATATCCCATGTTAAAAATGATGAAAAACGAGGATAATTCTTTTTTCAAAAATTCAAAAAACGATGGGCTATAACCCATGTTTTTTGAATTTTTGAATTTTTTTTCAAATCCTCAAAAATGATGAAAAACGGCATGCTATAGTATGCCGTACGGTAGGGGCTATATCCCATGTTAAAAAATTCAGAAAACGAGGTTAAAAAATATATAAAAGATTCAAAAAACGATGGGCTATAACCCATGTTTTTTTAATTTTTGATTTTTTTTCAAATCCTCAAAAATGATGAAAAATGGCGTGCTATAGTATGTCGTACGGTAGAGGCTATAGCCCATGTAAAAAAAATCAGAAAACGAGGTTAAAAAATATATAAAAAATTCAAAAAACGATGGGCTATAACCCATGTTTTTTTAATTTTTGATTTTTTTTTCGAATCCTCAAAAAAGATGAAAAACGGCGTGCTATAGTATGCCGTACGGTATGGGCTATAGCCCATGGTCAAAAATGATGAAAAACGAGGATAATTCTTTTTTCAAAAATTCAAAAAACGATGGGCTATAACCCATGTTTTTTGAATTTTTGAATTTTTTTTCAAATCCTCAAAAATGATGAAAAACGGCATGCTATAGTATGCCGTACGGTAGGGGCTATAGCCCATGTTAAAAAATTCAGAAAACGAGGTTAAAAAATATATAAAAAATTCAAAAAACGATGGGCTATAACCCATGTTTTTTTAATTTTTGATTTTTTTTCAAATCCTCAAAAATGATGAAAAACGGCGTGCTATAGTATACCGTACGGTAGGGGCTATAGCCCATGTTCAAAAATGATGAAAAACGAGGATAATTCTTTTTTCAAAAATTCAAAAAACGATGGGCTATAACCCATGTTTTTTGAATTTTAGATTTTTTTTCAAATCCTCAAAAATGATGAAAAATGGCGTGCTATAGTATGTCGTACGGTAGAGGCTATAGCCCATGTAAAAAAAATCAGAAAACGAGGTTAAAAAATATATAAAAAATTCAAAAAACGATGGGCTATAACCCATGTTTTTTTAATTTTTGATTTTTTTTTCGAATCCTCAAAAAAGATGAAAAACGGCGTGCTATAGTATGCCGTACGGTATGGGCTATAGCCCATGGTCAAAAATGATGAAAAACGAGGATAATTCTTTTTTCAAAAATTCAAAAAACGATGGGCTATAACCCATGTTTTTTGAATTTTTGAATTTTTTTTCAAATCCTCAAAAATGATGAAAAACGGCATGCTATAGTATGCCGTACGGTAGGGGCTATAGCCCATGTTAAAAAATTCAGAAAACGAGGTTAAAAAATATATAAAAAATTCAAAAAACGATGGGCTATAACCCATGTTTTTTTAATTTTTGATTTTTTTTCAAATCCTCAAAAATGATGAAAAACGGCGTGCTATAGTATACCGTACGGTAGGGGCTATAGCCCATGTTCAAAAATGATGAAAAACGAGGATAATTCTTTTTTCAAAAATTCAAAAAACGATGGGCTATAACCCATGTTTTTTGAATTTTAGATTTTTTTTCAAATCCTCAAAAATGATGAAAAATGGCGTGCTATAGTATGTCGTACGGTAGAGGCTATAGCCCATGTAAAAAAAATCAGAAAACGAGGTTAAAAAATATATAAAAAATTCAAAAAACGATGGGCTATAACCCATGTTTTTTTAATTTTTGATTTTTTTTTCGAATCCTCAAAAAAGATGAAAAACGGCGTGCTATAGTATGCCGTACGGTATGGGCTATAGCCCATGGTCAAAAATGATGAAAAACGAGGATAATTCTTTTTTCAAAAATTCAAAAAACGATGGGCTATAACCCATGTTTTTTGAATTTTTGAATTTTTTTTCAAATCCTCAAAAATGATGAAAAACGGCATGCTATAGTATGCCGTACGGTAGGGGCTATAGCCCATGTTAAAAAAATCAGAAAACGAGGTTAAAAAATATATAAAAAATTCAAAAAACGATGGGCTATAACCCATGTTTTTTGAATTTTTGATTTTTTTTCAAATCCTCAAAAATGATGAAAAATGGCGTGCTATAGTATGTCGTACGGTAGAGGCTATAGCCCATGTTAAAAAAATCAGAAAACGATGTTAAAAAATATATAAAAAATTAAAAAAACGATGGGCTATAACCCATGTTTTTTTAATTTTTGATTTTTTTTTCGAATCCTCAAAAAAGATGAAAAACGGCGTGCTATAGTATGCCGTACGGTATGGGCTATAGCCCATGGTCAAAAATGATGAAAAACGAGGATAATTCTTTTTTCAAAAATTCAAAAAACGATGGGCTATAACCCATGTTTTTTGAATTTTTGAATTTTTTTTCAAATCCTCAAAAATGATGAAAAACGGCATGCTATAGTATGCCGTACGGTAGGGGCTATAGCCCATGTTAAAAAATTCAGAAAACGAGGTTAAAAAATATATAAAAAATTCAAAAAACGATGGGCTATAACCCATGTTTTTTTAATTTTTGATTTTTTTTTCGAATCCTCAAAAATGATGAAAAACGGCGTGCTATAGTATGCCGTACGGTATGGGCTATAGCCCATGGTCAAAAATGATGAAAAACGAGGATAATTCTTTTTTCAAAAATTCAAAATACGATGGGCTATAACCCATGTTTTTTGAATTTTTGAATTTTTTTTCAAATCCTCAAAAATGATGAAAAACGGCGTGCTATAGTATACCGTACGGTAGGGGCTATAGCCCATGTTCAAAAATGATGAAAAACGAGGATAATTCTTTTTTCAAAAATTCAAAAAACGATGGGCTATAACCCATGTTTTTTGAATTTTTGATTTTTTTTCAAATCCTCAAAAATGATGAAAAATGGCGTGCTATAGTATGTCGTACGGTAGAGGCTATAGCCCATGTTAAAAAAATCAGAAAACGAGGTTAAAAAATATATAAAAAATTCAAAAAACGATGGGCTATAACCCATGTTTTTTTAATTTTTGATTTTTTTTTCGAATCCTCAAAAATGATGAAAAACGGCGTGCTATAGTATGCCGTACGGTATGGGCTATAGCCCATGGTCAAAAATGATGAAAAACGAGGATAATTCTTTTTTCAAAAATTCAAAATACGATGGGCTATAACCCATGTTTTTTGAATTTTTGAATTTTTTTTCAAATCCTCAAAAATGATGAAAAACGGCATGCTATAGTATGCCGTACGGTAGGGGCTATAGCCCATGTTAAAAAAATCAAAAAACGAGGTTAAAAAAATAAATCAAAAATTAAAAAAACGATGGGCTATAACCCATGGTTTTTGAATTTTTGAATTTTTTTCAAATCCTCAAAAATGATGAAAAACGGCGTGCTATAGTATACCGTACGGTAGGGGCTATAGCCCATGTTCAAAAATGATGAAAAACGAGGATAATTCTTTTTTCAAAAATTCAAAAAACGATGGGCTATAACCCATGTTTTTTGAATTTTTGAATTTTTTTAAAATCCTCAAAAATGATGAAAAATGGCGTGCTATAGTATGTCGTACGGTAGAGGCTATAGCCCATGTTAAAAAAATCAGAAAACGAGGTTAAAAAATATATAAAAAATTCAAAAAACGATGGGCTATAACCCATGTTTTTTTAATTTTTGATATTTTTTTCGAATCCTCAAAAAAGATGAAAAACGGCGTGCTATAGTATGCCGTACGGTATGGGCTATAGCCCATGGTCAAAAATGATGAAAAACGAGGATAATTCTTTTTTCAAAAATTCAAAAAACGATGGGCTATAACCCATGTTTTTTGAATTTTTGAATTTTTTTTCAAATCCTCAAAAATGATGAAAAACGGCATGCTATAGTATGCCGTACGTTAGGGGCTATAGCCCATGTTAAAAAATTCAGAAAACGAGGTTAAAAAATATATAAAAAATTCAAAAAACGATGGGCTATAACCCATGTTTTTTTAATTTTTGATAGTTTTTTTCGAATCCTCAAAAATGATGAAAAACGGCGTGCTATAGTATGCCGTACGGTATGGGCTATAGCCCATGGTCAAAAATGATGAAAAACGAGGATAATTATTTTTTCAAAAATTCAAAATACGATGGGCTATAACCCATGTTTTTTGAATTTTTGAATTTTTTTTCAAATCCTCAAAAATGATGAAAAACGGCGTGCTATAGTATACCGTACGGTAGGGGCTATAGCCCATGTTCAAAAATGATGAAAAACGAGGATAATTCTTTTTTCAAAAATTCAAAAAACGATGGGCTATAACCCATGTTTTTTGAATTTTTGATTTTTTTTCAAATCCTCAAAAAAGATGAAAAACGGCGTGCTATAGTATGCCGTACGGTATGGGCTATAGCCCATGGTCAAAAATGATGAAAAACGAGGATAATTCTTTTTTCAAAAATTCAAAAAACGATGGGCTATAACCCATGTTTTTTGAATTTTTGAATTTTTTTTCAAATCCTCAAAAATGATGAAAAACGGCATGCTATAGTATGCCGTACGGTAGGGGCTATAGCCCATGTTAAAAAATTCAGAAAACGAGGTTAAAAAATATATAAAAAATTCAAAAAACGATGGGCTATAACCCATGTTTTTTTAATTTTTGATAGTTTTTTTCGAATCCTCAAAAATGATGAAAAACGGCGTGCTATAGTATGCCGTACGGTATGGGCTATAGCCCATGGTCAAAAATGATGAAAAACGAGGATAATTATTTTTTCAAAAATTCAAAATACGATGGGCTATAACCCATGTTTTTTGAATTTTTGAATTTTTTTTCAAATCCTCAAAAATGATGAAAAACGGCGTGCTATAGTATACCGTACGGTAGGGGCTATAGCCCATGTTCAAAAATGATGAAAAACGAGGATAATTCTTTTTTCAAAAATTCAAAAAATGATGGGCTATAACCCATGTTTTTTGAATTTTTGAATTTTTTTAAAATCCTCAAAAATGATGAAAAATGGCGTGCTATAGTATGTCGTACGGTAGAGGCTATAGCCCATGTTAAAAAAAATCAGAAAACGAGGTTAAAAAATATATAAAAAATTCAAAAAACGATGGGCTATAACCCATGTTTTTTTAATTTTTGATATTTTTTTCGAATCCTCAAAAAAGATGAAAAACGGCGTGCTATAGTATGCCGTACGGTATGGGCTATAGCCCATGGTCAAAAATGATGAAAAACGAGGATAATTCTTTTTTCAAAAATTCAAAATACGATGGGCTATAACCCATGTTTTTTGAATTTTTGATTTTTTTTTTCAAATCCTCAAAAATGATGAAAAACGGCATGCTATAGTATGCCGTACGGTAGGGGCTATAGCCCATGTTAAAAAAAATCAAAAAACGAGGTTAAAATTTTTTATCAAAAATTAAAAAAAACGATGGGCTATAACCCATGGTTTTTGAATTTTTAAATTTTTTTCAAATCCTCAAAAATGATCAAAAACGGCGTGCTATAGTATACCGTACGGTAGGGGCTATAGCCCATGTTCAAAAATGATGAAAAACGAGGATAATTCTTTTTTCAAAAATTCAAAAAACGATGGGCTATAACCCATGTTTTTTGAATTTTTGAATTTTTTTCAAATCCTCAAAAATGATGAAAAATGGCGTGCTATAGTATGCCGTACGGTAGAGGCTATAGCCCATGTTAAAAAATTCAAAAAACGAGGTTAAAAAATATATAAAAAATTCAAAAAACGATGGGCTATAACCCATGTTTTTTGAATTTTTGAATTTTTTTTCGAATCCTCAAAAATGATGAAAAACGGCGTGCTATAGTATGCCGTACGGTAGGGGCTATAGCCCATGTTCAAAAATGATAAAAAACGAGGTTAAAACTTTTTTCAAAAATTAAAAAAACGATGGGCTATAACCCATGTTTTTTTTTCTTTTTTTTTTTTTTTTTTAATCCTCAAAAATGATGAAAAACGGCGTGCTATAGTATGCCGTACGGTATGGGCTATAGCCCATTGTCAAAAATGATGAAAAACGAGGATAACAAAAACATTCTAAAATTCTAAAAACGATGGGCTATAACCCATGTTTTTTGAATTTTAGATTTTTTTTCAAATCCTCAAAAATGATGAAAAACGGCGTGCTATAGTATGCTGTACGGTATGGGCTATAGCCCATGGTCAAAAATGATGAAAAACGAGGATAATTCTTTTTTCAAAAATTCAAAAAACGATGGGCTATAACCCATGTTTTTTTAATTTTTGATTTTTTTTTCAAATCCTCAAAAATGATGAAAAACGGCATGCTATAGTATGCCGTACGGTAGGGGCTATAGCCCATGTTAAAAAAATCAAAAAACGAGGTTAATTTTTTTCAAATCCTCAAAAATGATGAAAAAACGGCGTGCTATAGTATACCGTACGGTAAGGGCTATAGCCCATGGTCAAAAATGATGAAAAACGAGGATAATTCTTTTTTCAAAAATTCAAAATACGATGGGCTATAACCCATGTTTTTTAATTTTTGATTTTTTTTTCAAATCCTCAAAAATGATGAAAAACGGCATGCTATAGTATGCCGTACGGTAGGGGCTATAGCCCATGTTAAAAAAATCAAAAAACGTGGTTAAAAAAATGAATCAAAAATTCAAAAAACGATGCGCTATAACCCATGTGTTTTCTTTTTTTTAAATCCTCAAAAATGATGAAAAACGTCGTGCTATAGTATGCCGTACGATATGGGCTATAGCCCATGGTCAAAAATGATGAAAAACGAGGATAATTCTTTTTTCAAAAATTCAAAAAACGATGGGCTATAACCCATGTTTTTTGAATTTTTGAATTTTTTTTCAAATCCTCAAAAATGATGAAAAACGGCGTGCTATAGTATACCGTACGGTAGGGGCTATAGCCCATGTTCAAAAATGATGAAAAACGAGGATAATTCTTTTTTCAAAAATTCAAAAAACGATGGGCTATAACCCATGTTTTTTGAATTTTTGATTTTTTTTCAAATCCTCAAAAATGATGAAAAATGGCGTGCTATAGTATGTCGTACGGTAGAGGCTATAGCCCATGTAAAAAAAATCAGAAAACGAGGTTAAAAAATATATAAAAAATTCAAAAAACGATGGGCTATAACCCATGTTTTTTTAATTTTTGATTTTTTTTTCGAATCCTCAAAAATGATGAAAAACGGCGTGCTATAGTATGCCGTACGGTATGGGCTATAGCCCATGGTCAAAAATGATGAAAAACGAGGATAATTCTTTTTTCAAAAATTCAAAATACGATGGGCTATAACCCATGTTTTTTGAATTTTTGAATTTTTTTTCAAATCCTCAAAAATGATGAAAAACGGCGTGCTATAGTATACCGTACGGTAGGGGCTATAGCCCATGTTCAAAAATGATGAAAAACGAGGATAATTCTTTTTTCAAAAATTCAAAAAACGATGGGCTATAACCCATGTTTTTTGAATTTTTGATTTTTTTTTAAATCCTCAAAAATGATGAAAAATGGCGTGCTATAGTATGTCGTACGGTAGAGGCTATAGCCCATGTTAAAAAAATCAGAAAACGAGGTTAAAAAATATATAAAAAATTCAAAAAACGATGGGCTATAACCCATGTTTTTTTTATTTTTGATTTTTTTTTCGAATCCTCAAAAATGATGAAAAACGGCGTGCTATAGTATGCCGTACGGTATGGGCTATAGCCCATGGTCAAAAATGATGAAAAACGAGGATAATTCTTTTTTCAAAAATTCAAAATACGATGGGCTATAACCCATGTTTTTTGAATTTTTGAATTTTTTTTCAAATCCTCAAAAATGATGAAAAACGGCATGCTATAGTATGCCGTACGGTAGGGGCTATAGCCCATGTTAAAAAAATCAAAAAACGAGGTTAAAAAAATAAATCAAAAATTAAAAAAACGATGGGCTATAACCCATGGTTTTTGAATTTTTTAATTTTTTTCAAATCCTCAAAAATGATGAAAAACGGCGTGCTATAGTATACCGTACGGTAGGGGCTATAGCCCATGTTCAAAAATGATGAAAAACGAGGATAATTCTTTTTTCAAAAATTCAAAAAACGATGGGCTATAACCCATGTTTTTTGAATTTTTGATTTTTTTTCAAATCCTCAAAAATGATGAAAAATGGCGTGCTATAGTATGTCGTACGGTAGAGGCTATAGCCCATGTTAAAAAAATCAGAAAACGAGGTTAAAAAATATATAAAAAATTCAAAAAACGATGGGCTATAACCCATGTTTTTTTAATTTTTGATTTTTTTTTCGAATCCTCAAAAATGATGAAAAACGGCGTGCTATAGTATGCCGTACGGTATGGGCTATAGCCCATGGTCAAAAATGATGAAAAACGAGGATAATTCTTTTTTCAAAAATTCAAAATACGATGGGCTATAACCCATGTTTTTTGAATTTTTGAATTTTTTTTCAAATCCTCAAAAATGATGAAAAACGGCATGCTATAGTATGCCGTACGGTAGGGGCTATAGCCCATGTTAAAAAAATCAAAAAACGAGGTTAAAAAAATGAATCAAAAATTAAAAAAACGATGGGCTATAACCCATGGTTTTTGAATTTTTGAATTTTTTTCAAATCCTCAAAAATGATGAAAAACGGCGTGCTATAGTATACCGTACGGTAGGGGCTATAGCCCATGTTCAAAAATGATGAAAAACGAGGATAATTCTTTTTTCAAAAATTCAAAAAACGATGGGCTATAACCCATGTTTTTTGAATTTTTGAATTTTTTTAAAATCCTCAAAAATGATGAAAAATGGCGTGCTATAGTATGTCGTACGGTAGAGGCTATAGCCCATGTTAAAAAAATCAGAAAACGAGGTTAAAAAATATATAAAAAATTCAAAAAACGATGGGCTATAACCCATGTTTTTTTAATTTTTGATTTTTTTTTCGAATCCTCAAAAATGATGAAAAATGGCGTGCTATAGTATGTCGTACGGTAGAGGCTATAGCCCATGTAAAAAAAATCAGAAAACGAGGTTAAAAAATATATAAAAAAATCAAAAAACGATGGGCTATAACCCATGTTTTTTTAATTTTTGATTTTTTTTTCGAATCCTCAAAAATGATGAAAAACGGCGTGCTATAGTATGCCGTACGGTATGGGCTATAGCCCATGGTCAAAAATGATGAAAAACGAGGATAATTCTTTTTTCAAAAATTCAAAATACGATGGGCTATAACCCATGTTTTTTGAATTTTTGAATTTTTTTTCAAATCCTCAAAAATGATGAAAAACGGCGTGCTATAGTATACCGTACGGTAGGGGCTATAGCCCATGTTCAAAAATGATGAAAAACGAGGATAATTCTTTTTTCAAAAATTCAAAAAACGATGGGCTATAACCCATGTTTTTTGAATTTTTGATTTTTTTTCAAATCCTCAAAAATGATGAAAAATGGCGTGCTATAGTATGTCGTACGGTAGAGGCTATAGCCCATGTTAAAAAAATCAGAAAACGAGGTTAAAAAATATATAAAAAATTCAAAAAACGATGGGCTATAACCCATGTTTTTTTAATTTTTGATTTTTTTTTCGAATCCTCAAAAATGATGAAAAACGGCGTGCTATAGTATGCCGTACGGTATGGGCAATAGCCCATGGTCAAAAATGATGAAAAACGAGGATAATTCTTTTTTCAAAAATTCAAAATACGATGGGCTATAACCCATGTTTTTTGAATTTTTGAATTTTTTTTCAAATCCTCAAAAATGATGAAAAACGGCATGCTATAGTATGCCGTACGGTAGGGGCTATAGCCCATGTTAAAAAAATCAAAAAACGAGGTTAAAAAATATAAATCAAAAATTAAAAAAACGATGGGCTATAACCCATGGTTTTTGAATTTTTGAATTTTTTTCAAATCCTCAAAAATGATGAAAAACGGCGTGCTATAGTATACCGTACGGTAGGGGCTATAGCCCATGTTCAAAAATGATGAAAAACGAGGATAATTCTTTTTTCAAAAATTCAAAAAACGATGGGCTATAACCCATGTTTTTTGAATTTTTGAATTTTTTTAAAATCCTCAAAAATGATGAAAAATGGCGTGCTATAGTATGTCGTACGGTAGAGGCTATAGCCCATGTTAAAAAAATCAGAAAACGAGGTTAAAAAATATATAAAAAATTCAAAAAACGATGGGCTATAACCCATGTTTTTTTAATTTTTGATATTTTTTTCGAATCCTCAAAAAAGATGAAAAACGGCGTGCTATAGTATGCCGTACGGTATGGGCTATAGCCCATGGTCAAAAATGATGAAAAACGAGGATAATTCTTTTTTCAAAAATTCAAAAAACGATGGGCTATAACCCATGTTTTTTTAATTTTTGAATTTTTTTTCAAATCCTCAAAAATGATGAAAAACGGCATGCTATAGTATGCTGTACGGTAGGGGCTATAGCCCATGTTAAAAAATTCAGAAAACGAGGTTAAAAAATATATAAAAAATTCAAAAAACGATGGGCTATAACCCATGTTTTTTTAATTTTTGATATTTTTTTCGAATCCTCAAAAATGATGAAAAACGGCGTGCTATAGTATGCCGTACGGTATGGGCTATAGCCCATGGTCAAAAATGATGAAAAACGAGGATAATTCTTTTTTCAAAAATTCAAAATACGATGGGCTATAACCCATGTTTTTTGAATTTTTGATTTTTTTTTTCAAATCCTCAAAAATGATGAAAAACGGCATGCTATAGTATGCCGTACGGTAGGGGCTATAGCCCATGTTAAAAAAATCAAAAAACGAGGTTAAAAAAATAAATCAAAAATTCAAAAAACGATGGGCTATAACCCATGTTTTTTTAATTTTAGATTTTTTTTCAAATCCTCAAAAATGATGAAAAATGGCGTGCTATAGTATGTCGTACGGTAGAGGCTATAGCCCATGTAAAAAAAAATCAGAAAACGAGGTTAAAAAATATATAAAAAATTCAAAAAACGATGGGCTATAACCCATGTTTTTTTAATTTTTGATTTTTTTTTCGAATCCTCAAAAATGATGAAAAACGGCGTGCTATAGTATGCCGTACGGTATGGGCTATAGCCCATGGTCAAAAATGATGAAAAACGAGGATAATTCTTTTTTCAAAAATTCAAAAAACGATGGGCTATAACCCATGTTTTTTGAATTTTTGATTTTTTTTTCGAATCCTCAAAAATGATGAAAAACGGCGTGCTATAGTATGCCGTACGGTATGGGCTATAGCCCATGGTCAAAAATGATGAAAAACGAGGATAATTCTTTTTTCAAAAATTCAAAAAATGATGGGCTATAACCCATGTTTTTTGAATTTTTGATTTTTTTTCAAATCCTCAAAAATGATGAAAAATGGCGTGCTATAGTATGTCGTACGGTAGAGGCTATAGCCCATGTTAAAAAAATCAGAAAACGAGGTTAAAAAAAATATAAAAAATTCAAAAAACGATGGGCTATAACCCATGTTTTTTAATTTTTGATTTTTTTTTCGAATCCTCAAAAATGATGAAAAATGGCGTGCTATAGTATGTCGTACGGTAGGGGCTATAGCCCATGTTCAAAAATGATGAAAAACGAGGATAATTCTTTTTTCAAAAATTCAAAAAACGATGGGCTATAACCCATGTTTTTTGAATTTTTGATTTTTTTTCCGAATCCTCAAAAATGATGAAAAATGGCGTGCTATAGTATGTCGTACGGTAGAGGCTATAGCCCATGTTACAAAAATCAGAAAACGAGGTTAAAAAATATATAAAAAATTCAAAAAACGATGGGCTATAACCCATGTTTTTTTAATTTTAGATTTTTTTTTCGAATCCTCAAAAATGATGAAAAACGGCGTGCTATAGTATGCCGTACGGTATGGGCTATAGCCCATGGTAAAAAATGATGAAAAACGAGGATAATTCTTTTTTCAAAAATTCAAAATACGATGGGCTATAACCCATGTTTTTTGAATTTTTGAATTTTTTTTCAAATCCTCAAAAATGATGAAAAACGGCATGCTATAGTATGCCGTACGGTAGGGGCTATAGCCCATGTTAAAAAATTCAGAAAACGAGGTTAAAAAAAATATAAAAAATTCAAAAAACGATGGGCTATAACCCATGTTTTTTTAATTTTTGATATTTTTTTCGAATCCTCAAAAATGATGAAAAACGGCGTGCTATAGTATGCCGTACGGTATGGGCTATAGCCCATGGTCAAAAATGATGAAAAACGAGGATAATTCTTTTTTCAAAAATTCAAAATACGATGGGCTATAACCTATGTTTTTTGAATTTTTGAATTTTTTTTTCAAATCCTCAAAAATGATGAAAAACGGCATGCTATAGTATGCCGTACGGTAGGGGCTATAGCCCATGTTAAAAAAATCAAAAAACGAGGTTAAAAAAATAAATCAAAAATTCAAAAAACGATGGGCTATAACCCATGTTTTTTTAATTTTAGATTTTTTTTCAAATCCTCAAAAATGATGAAAAATGGCGTGCTATAGTATGTCGTACGGTAGAGGCTATAGCCCATGTAAAAAAAAATCAGAAAACGAGGTTAAAAAATATATAAAAAATTCAAAAAACGATGGGCTATAACCCATGTTTTTTTAATTTTTGATTTTTTTTTCGAATCCTCAAAAATGATGAAAAACGGCGTGCTATAGTATGCCGTACGGTATGGGCTATAGCCCATGGTCAAAAATGATGAAAAACGAGGATAATTCTTTTTTCAAAAATTCAAAAAACGATGGGCTATAACCCATGTTTTTTGAATTTTTGATTTTTTTTTCGAATCCTCAAAAATGATGAAAAACGGCGTGCTATAGTATGCCGTACGGTATGGGCTATAGCCCATGGTCAAAAATGATGAAAAACGAGGATAATTCTTTTTTCAAAAATTCAAAAAACGATGGGCTATAACCCATGTTTTTTGAATTTTTGATTTTTTTTCAAATCCTCAAAAATGATGAAAAATGGCGTGCTATAGTATGTCGTACGGTAGAGGCTATAGCCCATGTTAAAAAAATCAAAAAACGAGGTTAAAAAAATAAATAAAAAATAAAAAAAACGATGGGCTATAACCCATGGTTTTTGAATTTTTGAATTTTTTTCAAATCCTCAAAAATGATGAAAAACGGCGTGCTATAGTATACCGTACGGTAGGGGCTATAGCCCATGTTCAAAAATGATGAAAAACGAGGATAATTCTTTTTTCAAAAATTCAAAAAACGATGGGCTATAACCCATGTTTTTTGAATTTTTGATTTTTTTTTTAATCCTCAAAAATGATGAAAAATGGCGTGCTATAGTATGTCGTACGGTAGAGGCTATAGCCCATGTTAAAAAAATCAGAAAACGAGGTTAAAAAATATATAAAAAATTCAAAAAACGATGGGCTATAACCCATGTTTTTTAATTATTGATTTTTTTTTCGAATCCTCAAAAAAGATGAAAAACGGCGTGCTATAGCATGCCGTACGGTAGGGGCTATAGCCCATGTTAAAAAATTCAGAAAACGAGGTTAAAAAATATATAAAAAATTCAAAAAACGATGGGCTATAACCCATGTTTTTTTAATTTTTGATTTTTTTTCAAATCCTCAAAAATGATGAAAAATGGCGTGCTATAGTATGTCGTACGGTAGAGGCTATAGCCCATGTAAAAAAAATCAGAAAACGAGGTTAAAAAATATATAAAAAAATCAAAAAACGATGGGCTATAACCCATGTTTTTTTAATTTTTGATTTTTTTTTCGAATCGTCAAAAATGATGAAAAACGGCGTGCTATAGTATGCCGTACGGTATGGGCTATAGCCCATGGTCAAAAATGATGAAAAACGAGGATAATTCTTTTTTCAAAAATTCAAAATACGATGGGCTATAACCCATGTTTTTTGAATTTTTGAATTTTTTTTCAAATCCTCAAAAATGATGAAAAACGGCGTGCTATAGTATACCGTACGGTAGGGGCTATAGCCCATGTTCAAAAATGATGAAAAACGAGGATAATTCTTTTTTCAAAAATTCAAAAAACGATGGGCTATAACCCATGTTTTTTGAATTTTTGATTTTTTTTCAAATCCTCAAAAATGATGAAAAATGGCGTGCTATAGTATGTCGTACGGTAGAGGCTATAGCCCATGTTAAAAAAATCAGAAAACGATGTTAAAAAATATATAAAAAATTCAAAAAACGATGGGCTATAACCCATGTTTTTTTAATTTTTGATTTTTTTTTTTAATCCTCAAAAAAGATGAAAAACGGCGTGCTATAGTATGCCGTATGGTAGGGGCTATATCCCATGTTAAAAATGATGAAAAACGAGGATAATTCTTTTTTCAAAAATTCAAAAAACGATGGGCTATAACCCATGTTTTTTGAATTTTTGAATTTTTTTTCAAATCCTCAAAAATGATGAAAAACGGCATGCTATAGTATGCCGTACGGTAGGGGCTATATCCCATGTTAAAAAATTCAGAAAACGAGGTTAAAAAATATATAAAAGATTCAAAAAACGATGGGCTATAACCCATGTTTTTTTAATTTTTGATTTTTTTTCAAATCCTCAAAAATGATGAAAAATGGCGTGCTATAGTATGTCGTACGGTAGAGGCTATAGCCCATGTAAAAAAAATCAGAAAACGAGGTTAAAAAATATATAAAAAATTCAAAAAACGATGGGCTATAACCCATGTTTTTTTAATTTTTGATTTTTTTTTCGAATCCTCAAAAAAGATGAAAAACGGCGTGCTATAGTATGCCGTACGGTATGGGCTATAGCCCATGGTCAAAAATGATGAAAAACGAGGATAATTCTTTTTTCAAAAATTCAAAAAACGATGGGCTATAACCCATGTTTTTTGAATTTTTGAATTTTTTTTCAAATCCTCAAAAATGATGAAAAACGGCATGCTATAGTATGCCGTACGGTAGGGGCTATAGCCCATGTTAAAAAATTCAGAAAACGAGGTTAAAAAATATATAAAAAATTCAAAAAACGATGGGCTATAACCCATGTTTTTTTAATTTTTGATTTTTTTTCAAATCCTCAAAAATGATGAAAAACGGCGTGCTATAGTATACCGTACGGTAGGGGCTATAGCCCATGTTCAAAAATGATGAAAAACGAGGATAATTCTTTTTTCAAAAATTCAAAAAACGATGGGCTATAACCCATGTTTTTTGAATTTTAGATTTTTTTTCAAATCCTCAAAAATGATGAAAAATGGCGTGCTATAGTATGTCGTACGGTAGAGGCTATAGCCCATGTAAAAAAAATCAGAAAACGAGGTTAAAAAATATATAAAAAATTCAAAAAACTATGGGCTATAACCCATGTTTTTTTAATTTTTGATTTTTTTTTCGAATCCTCAAAAAAGATGAAAAACGGCGTGCTATAGTATGCCGTACGGTATGGGCTATAGCCCATGGTCAAAAATGATGAAAAACGAGGATAATTCTTTTTTCAAAAATTCAAAAAACGATGGGCTATAACCCATGTTTTTTGAATTTTTGAATTTTTTTCAAATCCTCAAAAATGATGAAAAACGGCGTGCTATAGTATACCGTACGGTAGGGGCTATAGCCCATGTTCAAAAATGATGAAAAACGAGGATAATTCTTTTTTCAAAAATTCAAAAAACGATGGGCTATAACCCATGTTTTTTGAATTTTTGAATTTTTTTAAAATCCTCAAAAATGATGAAAAATGGCGTGCTATAGTATGTCGTACGGTAGAGGCTATAGCCCATGTTAAAAAAATCAGAAAACGAGGTTAAAAAATATATAAAAAATTCAAAAAACGATGGGCTATAACCCATGTTTTTTTAATTTTTGATATTTTTTTCGAATCCTCAAAAAAGATGAAAAACGGCGTGCTATAGTATGCCGTACGGTATGGGCTATAGCCCATGGTCAAAAATGATGAAAAACGAGGATAATTCTTTTTTCAAAAATTCAAAAAACGATGGGCTATAACCCATGTTTTTTGAATTTTTGAATTTTTTTTCAAATCCTCAAAAATGATGAAAAACGGCATGCTATAGTATGCCGTACGGTAGGGGCTATAGCCCATGTTAAAAAATTCAGAAAACGAGGTTAAAAAATATATAAAAAATTCAAAAAACGATGGGCTATAACCCATGTTTTTTTAATTTTTGATAGTTTTTTTCGAATCCTCAAAAATGATGAAAAACGGCGTGCTATAGTATGCCGTACGGTATGGGCTATAGCCCATGGTCAAAAATGATGAAAAACGAGGATAATTATTTTTTCAAAAATTCAAAATACGATGGGCTATAACCCATGTTTTTTGAATTTTTGAATTTTTTTTCAAATCCTCAAAAATGATGAAAAACGGCGTGCTATAGTATACCGTACGGTAGGGGCTATAGCCCATGTTCAAAAATGATGAAAAACGAGGATAATTCTTTTTTCAAAAATTCAAAAAACGATGGGCTATAACCCATGTTTTTTGAATTTTTGATTTTTTTTCAAATCCTCAAAAAAGATGAAAAACGGCGTGCTATAGTATGCCGTACGGTATGGGCTATAGCCCATGGTCAAAAATGATGAAAAACGAGGATAATTCTTTTTTCAAAAATTCAAAAAACGATGGGCTATAACCCATGTTTTTTGAATTTTTGAATTTTTTTTCAAATCCTCAAAAATGATGAAAAACGGCATGCTATAGTATGCCGTACGGTAGGGGCTATAGCCCATGTTAAAAAATTCAGAAAACGAGGTTAAAAAATATATAAAAAATTCAAAAAACGATGGGCTATAACCCATGTTTTTTTTATTTTTGATAGTTTTTTTCGAATCCTCAAAAATGATGAAAAACGGCGTGCTATAGTATGCCGTACGGTATGGGCTATAGCCCATGGTCAAAAATGATGAAAAACGAGGATAATTCTTTTTTCAAAAATTCAAAAAACGATGGGCTATAACCCATGTTTTTTGAATTTTTGATTTTTTTTCAAATCCTCAAAAATGATGAAAAATGGCGTGCTATAGTATGTCGTACGGTAGAGGCTATAGCCCATGTTAAAAAAATCAGAAAACGAGGTTAAAAAATATATAAAAAATTCAAAAAACGATGGGCTATAACCCATGTTTTTTTAATTTTTGATTTTTTTTTCGAATCCTCAAAAATGATGAAAAACGGCGTGCTATAGTATGCCGTACGGTATGGGCTATAGCCCATGGTCAAAAATGATGAAAAACGAGGATAATTCTTTTTTCAAAAATTCAAAATACGATGGGCTATAACCCATGTTTTTTGAATTTTTGAATTTTTTTTCAAATCCTCAAAAATGATGAAAAACGGCATGCTATAGTATGCCGTACGGTAGGGGCTATAGCCCATGTTAAAAAAATCAAAAAACAAGGTTAAAAAAATAAATCAAAAATTAAAAAAACGATGGGCTATAACCCATGGTTTTAGAATTTTTGAATTTTTTTCAAATCCTCAAAAATGATGAAAAACGGCGTGCTATAGTATACCGTACGGTAGGGGCTATAGCCCATGTTCAAAAATGATGAAAAACGAGGATAATTCTTTTTTCAAAAATTCAAAAAATGATGGGCTATAACCCATGTTTTTTGAATTTTTGAATTTTTTTAAAATCCTCAAAAATGATGAAAAATGGCGTGCTATAGTATGTCGTACGGTAGAGGCTATAGCCCATGTTAAAAAAAATCAGAAAACGAGGTTAAAAAATATATAAAAAATTCAAAAAACGATGGGCTATAACCCATGTTTTTTGAATTTTTGAATTTTTTTTCGAATCCTCAAAAATGATGAAAAACGGCGTGCTATAGTATGCCGTACGGTAGGGGCTATAGCCCATGTTCAAAAATGATAAAAAACGAGGTTAAAACTTTTTTCAAAAATTAAAAAAACGATGGGCTATAACCCATGTTTTTTTTTCTTTTTTTTTTTTTTTTTTAATCCTCAAAAATGATGAAAAACGGCGTGCTATAGTATGCCGTACGGTATGGGCTATAGCCCATTGTCAAAAATGATGAAAAACGAGGATAACTAAAAAATTCTAAAATTCTAAAAACGATGGGCTATAACCCATGTTTTTTGAATTTTAGATTTTTTTTCAAATCCTCAAAAATGATGAAAAACGGCGTGCTATAGTATGCTGTACGGTATGGGCTATAGCCCATGGTCAAAAATGATGAAAAACGAGGATAATTCTTTTTTCAAAAATTCAAAAAACGATGGGCTATAACCCATGTTTTTTTAATTTTTGATTTTTTTTTCAAATCCTCAAAAATGATGAAAAACGGCATGCTATAGTATGCCGTACGGTAGGGGCTATAGCCCATGTTAAAAAAATCAAAAAACGAGGTTAATTTTTTTCAAATCCTCAAAAATGATGAAAAAACGGCGTGCTATAGTATACCGTACGGTAAGGGCTATAGCCCATGGTCAAAAATGATGAAAAACGAGGATAATTCTTTTTTCAAAAATTCAAAATACGATGGGCTATAACCCATGTTTTTTAATTTTTGAATTTTTTTTCAAATCCTCAAAAATGATGAAAAACGGCATGCTATAGTATGCCGTACGGTAGGGGCTATAGCCCATGTTAAAAAAATCAAAAAACGTGGTTAAAAAAATGAATCAAAAATTCAAAAAACGATGCGCTATAACCCATGTGTTTTCTTTTTTTTAAATCCTCAAAAATGATGAAAAACGTCGTGCTATAGTATGCCGTACGATATGGGCTATAGCCCATGGTCAAAAATGATGAAAAACAAGGATAATTCTTTTTTCAAAAATTCAAAAAACGATGGGCTATAACCCATGTTTTTTGAATTTTTGAATTTTTTTTCAAATCCTCAAAAATGATGAAAAACGGCGTGCTATAGTATACCGTACGGTAGGGGCTATAGCCCATGTTCAAAAATGATGAAAAACGAGGATAATTCTTTTTTCAAAAATTCAAAAAACGATGGGCTATAACCCATGTTTTTTGAATTTTTGATTTTTTTTCAAATCCTCAAAAATGATGAAAAATGGCGTGCTATAGTATGTCGTACGGTAGAGGCTATAGCCCATGTTAAAAAAATCAGAAAACGAGGTTAAAAAATATATAAAAAATTCAAAAAACGATGGGCTATAACCCATGTTTTTTTAATTTTTGATTTTTTTTTCGAATCCTCAAAAATGATGAAAAACGGCGTGCTATAGTATGCCGTACGGTATGGGCTATAGCCCATGGTCAAAAATGATGAAAAACGAGGATAATTCTTTTTTCAAAAATTCAAAATACGATGGGCTATAACCCATGTTTTTTGAATTTTTGAATTTTTTTTCAAATCCTCAAAAATGATGAAAAACGGCGTGCTATAGTATACCGTACGGTAGGGGCTATAGCCCATGTTCAAAAATGATGAAAAACGAGGATAATTCTTTTTTCAAAAATTCAAAAAACGATGGGCTATAACCCATGTTTTTTGAATTTTTGATTTTTTTTCAAATCCTCAAAAATGATGAAAAATGGCGTGCTATAGTATGTCGTACGGTAGAGGCTATAGCCCATGTTAAAAGAATCAGAAAACGAGGTTAAAAAATATATAAAAAATTCAAAAAACGATGGGCTATAACCCATGTTTTTTTAATTTTAGATTTTTTTTTTCGAATCCTCAAAAATGATGAAAAACGGCGTGCTATAGTATGCCGTACGGTATGGGCTATAGCCCATGGTCAAAAATGATGAAAAACGAGGATAATTCTTTTTTCAAAAATTCAAAATACGATGGGCTATAACCCATGTTTTTTGAATTTTTGAATTTTTTTTCAAATCCTCAAAAATGATGAAAAACGGCATGCTATAGTATGCCGTACGGTAGGGGCTATAGCCCATGTTAAAAAAATCTAAAAACGAGGTTAAAAAAATAAATCAAAAATAAAAAAAACGATGGGCTATAACCCATGGTTTTTGAATTTTTGAATTTTTTTCAAATCCTCAAAAATGATGAAAAACGGCGTGCTATAGTATACCGTACGGTAGGGGCTATAGCCCATGTTCAAAAATGATGAAAAACGAGGATAATTCTTTTTTCAAAAATTCAAAAAACGATGGGCTATAACCCATGTTTTTTGAATTTTTGAATTTTTTTTCAAATCCTCAAAAATGATGAAAAACGGCATGCTATAGTATGCCGTACAGTAGGGGCTATAGCCCATGTTAAAAAATTCAGAAAACGAGGTTAAAAAATATATAAAAAATTCAAAAAACGATGGGCTATAACCCATGTTTTTTGAATTTTTGATTTTTTTTTTTCAAATCCTCAAAAATGATGAAAAACGGCATGCTATAGTATGCCGTACGGTAGGGGCTATAGCCCATGTTAAAAAAATCAAAAAACGAGGTTAAAAAAAATTATCAAAAATTAAAAAAACGATGGGCTATAACCCATGGTTTTTGAATTTTTGAATTTTTTTCAAATCCTCAAAAATGATGAAAAACGGCGTGCTATAGTATGCCGTACGGTATGGGCTATAGCCCATGGTCAAAAATGATGAAAAACGAGGATAATTCTTTTTTCAAAAATTCAAAATACGATGGGCTATAACCCATGTTTTTTGAATTTTTGAATTTTTTTTCAAATCCTCAAAAATGATGAAAAACGGCATGCTTATAGTATGCCGTACGGTAGGGGCTATAGCCCATGTTAAAAAAATCAAAAAACGAGGTTAAAAAAATAAATAAAAAATAAAAAAAACGATGGGCTATAACCCATGGTTTTTGAATTTTTTTCAAATCCTCAAAAATGATGAAAAACGGCGTGCTATAGTATACCGTACGGTAGGGGCTATAGCCCATGTTCAAAAATGATGAAAAACGAGGATAATTCTTTTTTCAAAAATTAAAAAAACGATGGGCTATAACCCATGTTTTTTGAATTTTTGAATTTTTTTTAAATCCTCAAAAATGATGAAAAATGGCGTGCTATAGTATGTCGTACGGTAGAGGCTATAGCCCATGTTAAAAAAATCAGAAAACGAGGTTAAAAAATATATAAAAATTCAAAAAACGATGGGCTATAACCCATGTTTTTTTTATTTTTTATTTATTTTTTCGAATCCTCAAAAATGATGAAAAACGGCGTGCTATAGTATGCCGTACGGTATGGGCTATAGCCCATGGTCAAAAATGATGAAAAACGAGGCTAATTCTTTTTTCAAAAATTCAAAAAACGATGGGCTATAACCCATGTTTTTTTAAATTTTGAATTTTTTTTCAAATCCTCAAAAATGATGAAAAACGGCATGCTATAGTATGCCGTACGGTAGGGGCTATAGCCCATGTTAAAAAATTCAGAAAACGAGGTTAAAAAATATATAAAAAATTCAAAAAACGATGGGCTATAACCCATGTTTTTTTATTTTTTTATTTTTTTTTCGAATCCTCAAAAATGATGAAAAACGGCGTGCTATAGTATGCCGTACGGTATGGGCTATAGCCCATGGTCAAAAATGATGAAAAACGAGGATAATTCTTTTTTCAAAAATTCAAAATACGATGGGCTATAACCCATGTTTTTTGAATTTTTGATTTTTTTTTTCAAATCCTCAAAAATGATGAAAAACGGCATGCTATAGTATGCCGTACGGTAGGGGCTATAGCCCATGTTAAAAAAATCAAAAAACGAGGTTAAAAAAATTAATCAAAAATTAAAAAAACGATGGGCTATAACCCATGTTTTTTTAATTTTTTAATTTTTTTCAAATCCTCAAAAATGATGAAAAATGGCGTGCTATAGTATGCCGTACGGTAGAGGCTATAGCCCATGTTAAAAAATTCAAAAAACGAGGTTAAAAAATATATAAAAAATTCAAAAAACGATGGGCTATAACCCATGTTTTTTGAATTTTTGATTTTTTTTTCGAATCCTCAAAAATGATGAAAAACGGCGTGCTATAGTATGCCGTACGGTAGGGGCTATAGCCCATGTTCAAAAATGATAAAAAACGAGGTTAAAACTTTTTTCAAAAATTAAAAAAACGATGGGCTATAACCCATGTTTTTTTTTTTTTTTTTTTTTTTTATCCTCAAAAATGATGAAAAACGGCGTGCTATAGTATGCCGTACGGTATGGGCTATAGCCCATTGTCAAAAATGATGAAAAACGAGGATAACAAAAAATTCTAAAATTCTAAAAACGATGGGCTATAACCCATGTTTTTTGAATTTTAGATTTTTTTTCAAATCCTCAAAAATGATGAAAAACGGCGTGCTATAGTATGCTGTACGGTATGGGCTATAGCCCATGGTCAAAAATGATGAAAAACGAGGATAATTCTTTTTTCAAAAATTCAAAAAACGATGGGCTATAACCCATGTTTTTTGAATTTTTGATTTTTTTTTTAAATCCTCAAAAATGATGAAAAACGGCGTGCTATAGTATGCCGTACGGTATGGGCTATAGCCCATTGTCAAAAATGATGAAAAACGAGGATAACAAAAAAATTCAAAAATTCAAAAAACGATGGGCTATAACCCATGTTTTTTGAATTTTAGATTTTTTTTCAAATCCTCAAAAATGATGAAAAACGGCGTGCTATAGTATGCCGTACGGTATGGGCTATAGCCCATTGTCAAAAATGATGAAAAACGAGGATAACAAAAAATTCTAAAATTCTAAAAACGATGGGCTATAACCCATGTTTTTTGAATTTTAGATTTTTTTTAATCCTCAAAAATGATGAAAAACGGCGTGCTATAGTATGCCGTACGGTAGGGGCTATAGCCCATGTTAAAAAAATCAAAAAACGAGGTTAAATAAATAAATCAAAAATTAAAAAAACGATGGGCTATAACCCATGGTTTTTTAAATTTTTTATTTTTTTTCGAATCCTCAAAAATGATGAAAAACGGCGTGCTATAGTATGCCGTACGGTATGGGCTATAGCCCATTGTCAAAAATGATGAAAAACGAGGATAACAAAAATTTTCAAAAATTCAAAATAACGATGGGCTATAACCTATGTTTTTTGAATTTTAGATTTTTTTTCAAATCCTCAAAAATGATGAAAAACGGCGTGCTATAGTATGCCGTACGGTATGGGCTATAGCCGTTCGTTCAAAAAACGATGGGCTATAACCCATGTTTTTTGAATTTTTTTTTAAATCCTCAAAAATGATGAAAAACGGCGTGCTATAGTATGCCGTACGGTAGGGGCTATAGCCCATGTTAAAAAAATCAAAAAACGAGGTTAAAAAAATAAATCAAAATTTTAAAAAACGATGGGCTATAACCCATGTTTTTTGAATTTTTGATTTTTTTTTCGAATCCTCAAAAATGATGAAAAACGGCGTGCTATAGTATGCCGTACGGTAGGGGCTATAGCCCATGTTCAAAAATGATAAAAAACGAGGTTAAAACTTTTTTCAAAAATTAAAAAAACGATGGGCTATAACCTATGTTTTTTGAATTTTAGATTTTTTTTCAAGTCCTCAAAAATGATGAAAAACGGCGTGCTATAGTATGCCGTACGGTATGGGCTATAGCCCATGGTCAAAAATGATGAAAAACGAGGATAATTCTTTTTTCAAAAATTCAAAATACGATGGGCTATAACCCATGTTTTTTTAATTTTAGATTTTTTTTTTCAAATCCTCAAAAATGATGAAAAACGGCATGCTATAGTATGCCGTACGGTAGGGGCTATAGCCCATGTTAAAAAAATCAAAAAACGAGGTTAAAAAAATTAATCAAAAATTAAAAAAACGATGGGCTATAACCCATGGTTTTTGAATTTTTGATTTTTTTTCAAATCCTCAAAAATGATGAAAAACGGCGTGCTATAGTATACCGTACGGTAGGGGCTATAGCCCATGTTCAAAAATGATGAAAAACGAGGTTAAAACTTTTTTCAAAAATTAAAAAAACGATGGGCTATAACCCATGTTTTTTTTTTTTTTTTTTTTTAAATCCTCAAAAATGATGAAAAACGGCGTGCTATAGTATGCCGTACGGTATGGGCTATAGCCCATTGTCAAAAATGATGAAAAACGAGGATAACAAAAAATTCTAAAATTCTAAAAACGATGGGCTATAACCCATGTTTTTTGAATTTTAGATTTTTTTTCAAATCCTCAAAAATGATGAAAAACGGCGTGCTATAGTATGCTGTACGGTATGGGCTATAGCCCATGGTCAAAAATGATGAAAAACGAGGATAATTCTTTTTTCAAAAATTCAAAAAACGATGGGCTATAACCCATGTTTTTTGAATTTTTGATTTTTTTTTTAAATCCTCAAAAATGATGAAAAACGGCGTGCTATAGTATGCCGTACGGTATGGGCTATAGCCCATTGTCAAAAATGATGAAAAACGAGGATAACAAAAAAATTCAAAAATTCAAAAAACGATGGGCTATAACCCATGTTTTTTGAATTTTAGATTTTTTTTCAAATCCTCAAAAATGATGAAAAACGGCGTGCTATAGTATGCCGTACGGTATGGGCTATAGCCGTTCGTTCAAAAAACGATGGGCTATAACCCATGTTTTTTGAATTTTAGATTTTTTTTAATCCTCAAAAATGATGAAAAACGGCGTGCTATAGTATGCCGTACGGTAGGGGCTATAGCCCATGTTAAAAAAATCAAAAAACGAGGTTAAATAAATAAATCAAAAATTAAAAAAACGATGGGCTATAACCCATGGTTTTTTAAATTTAAATTTTTTTTTCGAATCCTCAAAAATGATGAAAAACGGCGTGCTATAGTATGCCGTATGGTATGGGCTATAGCCCATTGTCAAAAATGATGAAAAACGAGGATAACAAAAATTTTCAAAAATTCAAAATAACGATGGGCTATAAGCTATGTTTTTTTAATTTTAGATTTTTTTTCAAATCCTCAAAAATGATGAAAAACGGCGTGCTATAGTATGCCGTACGGTATGGGCTATAGCCGTTCGTTCAAAAAACGATGGGCTATAACCCATGTTTTTTGAATTTTTGATTTTTTTTTTAAATCCTCAAAAATGATGAAAAACGGCGTGCTATAGTATGCCGTACGGTAGGGGCTATAGCCCATGTTAAAAAAATCAAAAAACGAGGTTAAAAAAATAAATCAAAATTTTAAAAAACGATGGGCTATAACCCATGTTTTTTGAATTTTTGATTTTTTTTTCGAATCCTCAAAAATGATGAAAAACGGCGTGCTATAGTATGCCGTACGGTAGGGGCTATAGCCCATGTTCAAAAATGATAAAAAACGAGGTTAAAACTTTTTTCAAAAATTAAAAAAACGATGGGCTATAACCCATGGTTTTTTTTTTTTTTTTTTTTTTTAATCCTCAAAAATGATGAAAAACGGCGTGCTATAGTATGCCGTACGGTATGGGCTATAGCCCATTGTCAAAAATGATGAAAAACGAGGATAACAAAAATTTTCAAAAATTCAAAATAACGATGGGCTATAACCTATGTTTTTTGAATTTTAGATTTTTTTTCAAGTCCTCAAAAATGATGAAAAACGGCGTGCTATAGTATGCCGTACGGTATGGGCTATAGCCCATGGTCAAAAATGATGAAAAACGAGGATAATTCTTTTTTCAAAAATTCAAAATACGATGGGCTATAACCCATGTTTTTTTAATTTTTGATTTTTTTTTTCAAATCCTCAAAAATGATGAAAAACGGCATGCTATAGTATGCCGTACGGTAGGGGCTATAGCCCATGTTAAAAAAATCAAAAAACGAGGTTAAAAAAATTTATCAAAAATTTAAAAAACGATGGGCTATAACCCATGGTTTTTGAATTTTTGAATTTTTTTCAAATCCTCAAAAATGATGAAAAACGGCGTGCTATAGTATACCGTACGGTAGGGGCTATAGCCCATGTTCAAAAATGATGAAAAACGAGGATAATTCTTTTTTCAAAAATTCAAAAAACGATGGGCTATAACCCATGTTTTTTGAATTTTTGATTTTTTTTTTAAATCCTCAAAAATGATGAAAAACGGCGTGCTATAGTATGCCGTACGGTAGGGGCTATAGCCCATGTTCAAAAATGATGAAAAACGAGGATAATTCTTTTTTCAAAAATTCAAAAAACGATGGGCTATAACCCATGTTTCTTGAATTTTTGAATTTTTTTCAAATCCTCAAAAATGATGAAAAATGGCGTGCTATAGTATGCCGTACGGTAGAGGCTATAGCCCATGTTAAAAAATTCAAAAAACGAGGTTAAAAAATATATAAAAAATTCAAAAAACGATGGGCTATAACCCATGTTTTTTGAATTTTTGAATTTTTTTTCGAATCCTCAAAAATGATGAAAAACGGCGTGCTATAGTATGCCGTACGGTAGGGGCTATAGCCCATGTTCAAAAATGATAAAAAACGAGGTTAAAACTTTTTTCAAAAATTAAAAAAACGATGGGCTATAACCCATGTTTTTTTTTTTTTTTTTTAATTTTAATCCTCAAAAATGATGAAAAACGGCGTGCTATAGTATGCCGTACGGTATGGGCTATAGCCCATTGTCAAAAATGATGAAAAACGAGGATAACAAAAAAATTCTAAAATTCTAAAAACGATGGGCTATAACCCATGTTTTTTGAATTTTAGATTTTTTTTCAAATCCTCAAAAATGATGAAAAACGGCGTGCTATAGTATGCTGTACGGTATGGGCTATAGCCCATGGTCAAAAATGATGAAAAACGAGGTTAATTCTTTTTTCAAAAATTCAAAAAACGATGGGCTATAACCCATGTTTTTTGAATTTTTGATTTTTTTTTTTAATCCTCAAAAATGATGAAAAACGGCGTGCTATAGTATGCCGTACGGTAGGGGCTATAGCCCATGTTAAAAAAATAAAAAAACGAGGTTAAAAAAAGAAATCAAAAATTAAAAAAACGATGGGCTATAACCCATGTTTTTTGAATTTTTGAATTTTTTTTCGAATCCTCAAAAATGATGAAAAACGGCGTGCTATAGTATGCCGTACGGTAGGGGCTATAGCCCATGTTCAAAAATGATAAAAAACGAGGTTAAAACCTTTTTCAAAAATTAAAAAAACGATGTTTTTTTTTTTTTTTTTTTTTTTTATCCTCAAAAATGATGAAAAACGGCGTGCTATAGTATGCCGTACGGTATGGGCTATAGCACATTGTCAAAAATGATGAAAAACGAGGATAACAAAAAAAATCAAAAATTCAAAAAACGATGGGCTATAACCCATGTTTTTTGAATTTTAGATTTTTTTTCAAATCCTCAAAAATGATGAAAAACGGCGTGCTATAGTATGCTGTACGGTATGGGCTATAGCCCATGGTCAAAAATGATGAAAAACGAGGATAATTCTTTTTTCAAAAATTCAAAAAACGATGGGCTATAACCCATGTTTTTTGAATTTTTGATTTTTTTTTTAAATCCTCAAAAATGATGAAAAACGGCGTGCTATAGTATGCCGTACGGTAGGGGCTATAGCCCATGTTAAAAAAATCAAAAAACGAGGTTAAAAAAAGAAATCAAAAATTTAAAAAACGATGGGCTATAACCCATGTTTTTTGAATTTTTGATTTTTTTTTCGAATCCTCAAAAATGATGAAAAACGGCGTGCTATAGTATGCCGTACGGTAGGGGCTATAGCCCATGTTCAAAAATGATAAAAAACGAGGTTAAAACTTTTTTCAAAAATTAAAAAAACGATGGGCTATAACCCATGGTTTTTTTTTTTTTTTTTTTTTTTAATCCTCAAAAATGATGAAAAATGGCGTGCTATAGTATGCCGTACGGTATGGGCTATAGCCCATTGTCAAAAATGATGAAAAACGAGGATAACAAAAAATTTCAAAAATTAAAAAAACGATGGGCTATAACCCATGTTTTTTTAATTTTTGATTTTTTTTTCGAATCCTCAAAAATGATGAAAAACGGCGTGCTATAGTATGCCGTACGGTAGGGGCTATAGCCCATGTTCAAAAATGATAAAAAACGAGGTTAAAACTTTTTTCAAAAATTAAAAAAACGATGGGCTATAACCCATGGGTTTTTTTTTTTTTTTTTTTTTTAATCCTCAAAAATGATGAAAAACGGCGTGCTATAGTATGCCGTACGGTATGGGCTATAGCCCATTGTCAAAAATGATGAAAAACGAGGATAACAAAACAATTCAAAAATTCAAAAAACGATGGGCTATAACCCATGTTTTTTGAATTTTAGATTTTTTTTCAAATCCTCAAAAATGATGAAAAACGGCGTGCTATAGTATGCCGTACGGTATGGGCTATAGCCCATGGTCAAAAATGATGAAAAACGAGGATAATTCTTTTTTCAAAAATTCAAAAAATGATGGGCTATAACCCATGTTTTTTGAATTTTTGATTTTTTTTTTTAATCCTCAAAAATGATGAAAAACGGCGTGCTATAGTATGCCGTACGGTAGGGGCTATAGCCCATGTTAAAAAAATCAAAAAACGAGGTTAAATAAATAAATCAAAAATTAAAAAAACGATGGGCTATAACCCATGGTTTTTTAATTTTTTATTTTTTTTTCGAATCCTCAAAAATGATGAAAAACGGCGTGCTATAGTATGCCGTACGGTATGGGCTATAGCCCATTGTCAAAAATGATGAAAAACGAGGATAACAAAAATTTTCAAAAATTCAAAATAACGATGGGCTATAACCTATGTTTTTTGAATTTTAGATTTTTTTTCAAATCCTCAAAAATGATGAAAAACGGCGTGCTATAGTATGCCGTACGGTATGGGCTATAGCCATTCGTTCAAAAAACGATGGGCTATAACCCATGTTTTTTGAATTTTTGATTTTTTTTTTAAATCCTCAAAAATGATGAAAAACGGCGTGCTATAGTATGCCGTACGGTATGGGCTATAGCCCATTGTCAAAAATGATGAAAAACGAGGATAACAAAAAATTTCAAAAATTAAAAAAACGATGGGCTATAACCCATGTTTTTTTAATTTTTGATTTTTTTTTCGAATCCTCAAAAATGATGAAAAACGGCGTGCTATAGTATGCCGTACGGTAGGGGCTATAGCCCATGTTCAAAAATGATAAAAAACGAGGTTAAAACTTTTTTCAAAAATTAAAAAAACGATGGGCTATAACCCATGGGTTTTTTTTTTTTTTTTTTTTTTAATCCTCAAAAATGATGAAAAACGGCGTGCTATAGTATGCCGTACGGTATGGGCTATAGCCCATTGTCAAAAATGATGAAAAACGAGGATAACAAAAAAATTCAAAAATTCAAAAAACGATGGGCTATAACCCATGTTTTTTGAATTTTAGATTTTTTTTCAAATCCTCAAAAATGATGAAAAACGGCGTGCTATAGTATGCCGTACGGTATGGGCTATAGCCCATGGTCAAAAATGATGAAAAACGAGGATAATTCTTTTTTCAAAAATTCAAAAAACGATGGGCTATAACCCATGTTTTTTGAATTTTTGATTTTTTTTTTTAATCCTCAAAAATGATGAAAAACGGCGTGCTATAGTATGCCGTACGGTAGGGGCTATAGCCCATGTTAAAAAAATCTAAAAACGAGGTTAAATAAATAAATCAAAAATTAAAAAAACGATGGGCTATAACCCATGGTTTTTTTATTTTTTTATTTTTTTTCGAATCCTCAAAAATGATGAAAAACGGCGTGCTATAGTATGCCGTACGGTATGGGCTATAGCCCATTGTCAAAAATGATGAAAAACGAGGATAACAAAAAATTTCAAAAATTCAAAATAACGATGGGCTATAACCTATGTTTTTTGAATTTTAGATTTTTTTTCAAATCCTCAAAAATGATGAAAAACGGCGTGCTATAGTATGCCGTACGGTATGGGCTATAGCCCATGGTCAAAAATGATGAAAAACGAGGATAATTCTTTTTTCAAAAATTCAAAAAACGATGGGCTATAACCCATGTTTTTTTAATTTTTGATTTTTTTTTTTAATCCTCAAAAATGATGAAAAACGGCGTGCTATAGTATGCCGTACGGTAGGGGCTATAGCCCATGTTAAAAAAATCAAAAAACGAGGTTAAATAAATAAATCAAAAATTAAAAAAAACGATGGGCTATAACCCATGGTTTTTTAATTTTTTAATTTTTTTTCTAATCCTCAAAAATGATGAAAAACGGCGTGCTATAGTATGCCGTACGGTATGGGCTATAGCCGTTCGTTCAAAAAACGATGGGCTATAACCCATGTTTTTTGAATTAAAAAAAAAAAAAAAAAATCCTCAAAAATGATGAAAAACGGCGTGCTATAGTATGCCGTACGGTAGGGGCTATATCCCATGTTAAAAAATTCAAAAAACGAGGTTAAAAAAAAATTTTGTGTGTGTTGGAGCCTGTGTGGGAAAGTGATAAACAGTAACCTTTCCAAGGCTCACAATGCATTAAGCTGCATAAATTACGAACTTATGACCTAAACAAATAACATGCACCTTATTAGCAGTGGTGGAAAGTAACTATATAGTACATTTATACTTAACTATTCTACTTTTGAGGTATTTGTACTTAAGTATTTCCAATTTACTTTTACTTCTACTCCACTACGTCTCAGAGGCAAATATTGTACTTTTATTCCACTACATTTAATAAGCAGTGGCAGTACCACTGCTTATTAGCAAACTCTGCAGTTTTTAACATCTTCCATCAATCAAATTCGCTCAATGTGTGTATATAGGCTGATACTGGCTAACCCTGAATGTCTGAGAATTTCAATCAACTTTAGTTTTTTATGCTGTACCTACAGGTTTTTACACTTAATTTGCATTGTCACAATACAGTTGAGTTTAATTAAGTTGAGTTGAATCAGTAAGTTTCAATAATATAATTATTATGTTAATTACATTAGGCTATATTCATCACATCCTTCGTGTGCAATCTATGTAAATCAGAACAGCATTAAATTTGGTTTACCTGGTAGATACGGATCCATCTAGTGAGAATCAGTGATTAAGATATGATGTTTCTCCAGATACACCTGCCTGCATGGTCTAAACCCAACCTTGAAGTGCAATATTTACTCTCTCATGAGCTTTTCACGTGATCTTCAAAGTATGCATGACGCATTGACGCTTCACAATCTCCTAATAAATAGTTACTTTGGAACAATTGAAACAATGAAAAGCAATCTGCGTACTGGTTCTCAAGCATCTACTGATGTTAGAGAGTTACAACTGTAGCGATACGTGGAGGGAGGACAATGAACTCTCTGCACAAGAAGCAGTAAGCCCTAGAAGTGTTGGCTATAGTGTGTGTATCAAATGAAAGTATAGGCATACCTAAATCCTTTGTGAGGTAAATGGTGCATTTGCAGTATATTGTAGTGCCTTATAGGCTGCGCTTGTAGATACACACAGACACACACAATGGCTCATCGGGAGCCATTAGAGGTAGTGATGGGATACACATCGGTATCGGCTGATTTTAGTTGTTTTTAAATTAATCGGCATCGGTTCGATTAATCAATCAGACTGATTAATTAACCGGCCCAATTAATAGGTCTGTCTTTACAGATAAACAAGCCCAAAGTAACTGTTTGAACAGATCTACAAGCTTACAAGCTCACCATATTAAATATGTATTATGTAGGCCTATGAGTATATATGCATATGTAGATATACATATAGATATGTGTATGTATTAGATTGTTTTATGCTGTAGCACTTTGAGGTTTGTTTCAAATGTAAAGTGCAATATAAATAACATTTTGTATTATTATTGTCTCCACCAGGCCGAAGGCATGTGGGGAGAGTATGTTTTGCACTCCGTCCGTCCGCGTGTCCGTCCGTCCGTCCGTCCGTGTGTCCGTGTGTCCGTGTGTCCGTGAACAGCTAATCTCGGCCACCGTTAACCCGGTCGATGCCATATTTTGCACACACACTCCCTGGATGCCAACCATGAACCTCTGCCCCAAACTTTCCAGAACGGCCTGTTATAGCGCCACCAGGAGGCCGCTTTGTGCAAAACAAGTTTTTGCACAGTACACCTACAGATTTTGTCCAAACATCACGCAAATTGGTACACAGTCTCTCTAGAGCCATTCAACCAAACGGGTCTTTCAGATTTATCAGACTCCATCCTGATTGGTTAAGATTGGCTTCCAAAGTTCACAGGAGTGCTCAGTTTCAAACAAAATGCTGCAAATCATGAACACATCGCGTGATTTCCCTGAAATTGTGCACCCACATTCCCACTAGGCCGAGGACGAAATGCCACATGAACAATTTCAACTCAGCCTCAAGGTGGCGCTATAACTGGCCGAAAAGTGTTTTTACCTCTAACTGCACAGATCTGTGGATAACCTGGTGGAGACCTGTGCCCGGAAGGGCACTTTTTCTAGTTATTATTATTATTATTAATTATTTATAGACAAGAAGTTGAAGATACATTTTTGTCTGATAATGTTGTACCGTGCATGTTAACATGTAGGCCTATAGCCTACTGTTTACATTTACTTATAAGACCATTTCCTACTAAATGTTTTAACCTTTTGGTCAAAATAACCAATTTTACATCGAGGTGATGTCTCTACAGTGCCCAGTCTGCTCACCTAGAGTGGCAGAGACAGAGTTAGATGGGGTAATAACTTCGGTGTGTCAGCGTAGATGGCGATACCGTTACTGTGTCGCCGGCTAGGCTGCTACACCGGAATTGTTACCCTATAGAATTACGCCACCCCATAATATAACCTCGGAAGTGGGTGTTTAAGGACTGGAGTCTCACCACCACAGTCGTCATACTGGTCAACATCATCGACATACTTGGGTGAGCCTGGCAGCTGGGATGAGATGAGGCTGACAAGCGTAGAACCGCTGGGATCCTTACAAATCTGAGGACGAAATTCAGCCACCATTCACAACGCACGGCGCAGCCCAGGTCAACATTCTGTATTTATAGAGGAGGCGAGGGCGATTATTAGAGGCCAGCGTCGCCAAAATGATGGAAGAAATAGACAGATTCCAAGTCCCAAGCGCCGTTCAGGAGGCGGAGGAGAATGAGATGCAGGCTGATCAGTCGGAGATGCAGCCGCTCGTATGTATTATTGTTTCATATTTAATTTTAGAGATGATGAATCAGTGCTGGGCCTTTATAGTTATGAAAACGACCCTGTTGTTGCACCCCCAAAAACACGATACAAATATAATTGTGATTGTTTGAACGAGGCCTAAAGCTATTTGATGATTCTACACTGGCCATGCGTCTATAGATAGGCTAATACATCTTATTATTATTATGATTATTAAACCCCAGCGAGACACACCATAAACCAGAACAAATGTGCCTTTTCATAATAATAATCATTATTAAAGGTATGAACGTAAGGTAGCTGGCTATAGGCTGTTTGATTTGTATTTTTTGTGGGATGGTTGGAATCTGCGTAGTGAAGCCCAGCATCATCCGTCATGTCTAGGTGAAAACAAGCGAGCGTCCTCCTCCTCCTCATGTGATGTCTCACTAGCGGAAGCTGCATCCCCGCATATTATTATAGTCCAGGGCCGCTCAAACTTTTTCGTGTCAAGGACCCCCAAATTGAGATGTATTTGGCCGTGGACCCTCATCTGCTCTGTTTGGATAGCCATATTATAAAATAGGGCTTTGTGGTTAAAATGAATGATTGAGACTGATATTAACTAATTTCGCTCAAAGACCCCTGGCCCTGGGCGTCCCCGGGGCCCGGACCCCACTTTGAGAACCACTGCCATATAGTCTCAATGCTATCAGTGAGTTGAGTCCTCAAGATTTTTCATGTCAAAGACATGTAATGTTTTATAATTGACAAAATGGATTAGTCTGTTAACCACTTAATTAGCCGATCTGCAAGCAATTATTTGTGACGCATTGTGATTATTTAAATCATCGTTCAATGAATCATAATAGAGGCAAAGGCTTTAAATAATTGTCACATCGCCCGCAGGGTCATCCTTGCCTTAGTTCTGCAGGCTCCCCATTGGCTGAAGTGAAGACCTTAGTGGATGGAGATGTGGATGGAGTGTATACAGGGTATAAACATTTCTAAAGTGACAATGACTTTTATGACCCTTTTAATACCAAATTGGCCAAATTGTCAAATATTATGTAAGGCAAAACAAGAGCCGAGCTTGCAGTGTGATATTATATTATCTCTGGATCGGAGTCAAACTAAACACACCAGGGCACCAGGGTCATCATGATAAGGACTACCAACAGCTGGGTTTATGTGCTACAGAGCAAAGTTTTGTGCAGATTTCGTAGCCTATAACTATATAGTCGTTTTGGGATTGTTTGACTATAATAAAGCCCATTATCTGTTCAGATTTCCCATCACTTCATAATACTTCATACAATAGCCTGTCCGTACAAGGCCTGACTCCAGGCCGGTCTTGCACTTTACGTTTCCTTGTGTATCTATATCTACCATGTGGATTACATTATGTGAACCTGATGCATTGATACTAGTAGTAGGGATGTGCATGACTGACCAAAATCCATATTTATTCTACTACTATTAATAATTATTTCAATTATTCGACCATGCCCACGCTTCTTTACACATGTAGACCTGTAATGTGACAATAACATTAATACTACCTCTCTGTCTGTCTGTCCGTCCGTCCGTCCATGCGTGCACGTTTCCAGGACCCAGCTTCGTCCACAGCCTCAGAGGCAGAGTCGGACCCCCGGGAGGGAGAGCCCGTCACGATGAACTATAAGCCCTCGCCCCTGCAGATGAAGATAGGTACGTGAGAATGATCGCTGTTTATGAATGCACTGTGGCCTCCTGCAGCAGTGGTTATCAAATGTTTTTAAATGAACCCCAGTACTTAGTTTAGACAGTTTTTGGTTTAGACTAGTCATTAGTCCTACATCAACAACTCAAACCCTCACCCTAAACCTAACCTCCCACGGGGCAGCACACCTAAACCTAACCAATGACTCTAAACTATAAGTATGCACCTCCAAAATATACGTCCTCACTTTTATTCTGCATTTCCACAGAGACGCACAGGGCTTAAAGTTCTCTGTCCTGGTGGCGGATTTCCGTCTTGAAGACTTCATATGGGCCATTTATGAGATCAGTGCGGATCTGCAAAACATTTTAATAAGGGGGGTGTATGTAGCCATTGGCCACAGTGTGAATGACATTAAGTCATCAAAACGCAGCATATACAGTACTTGCTACTAGTCAAGAGATCTCTCCAAAGTCCAAACTACCAAGCTTCCATTCGCACTCAAATAATATTTACATCGATCAGCTGCTCAGAATGCACCACGCGCTACTGAATGTAACCCGATACGGCGACACCGAAGTGTTGGCGTGCCGGTGTTGTGCGCACTGCTGCGCAGACAGTAAATAGCAGATCTGCAAGCTCACAGCGTGTCACGAATGCTACGCGCTGTGAGCTTGTATGCTACATACTGCACGCAACACCAGTGCGCAACTATAAGTCTGTTGTGCTCGATTCGATTTCGCCCTGCTATTCTGACTTAAAAGTAGCATTTCATTTACCACTGAAGTTATGGAAGTTTCTCCATATGGATCATGGCAGCGTCCAAAAGATGAAATTACAGGAATATTGGAAGTCACTGGAGTTCTAAATCGAAAGTTGATTACACCACGCAACAGGTACATACTGTAGGATGGAATGGAATTATTTTGTTGACATGGAAGGCAGCCGTAATTGACAATAAATGTGCTTATGTTCGGTTCTCTTGCATTAAATTAGACAGCGCTGCGGAACACGCTGCTGTGTTTGTCAATTAGAGATTTGAGAGGATTTATTTGTCTCTCAGAAAAGTTACCCATACAGGCGTGCCAATGGAAACACTTTGGGGTGGTGTTTCTGTTTCATCTAATCTTTTCTGGACTGTGCTGTCAAAGGCACTGTCGCGTCCGACCCTCCTTTAAGTTTCACTAAACACCTCCATGATTATCGCATGATTGGACCGCCACACGCAATTCACCTCCCGCATTTTCAAGGCAGTCGAGCGATAATCATTGAGGCATTGGTAGTGAAAGAACAGGCGTCGGTCGTCAGGGCAGAGCACCTGGCAGTGCTACCGGGTTCTTCAACAACAAGCGAGGATGCACCTGAACCCATCGTATGTGCAAACTGCAATCATAAGGTGGTCAGAACTTAAGGGAAACGTGATTTTACATGATTTTATGGTCTGAAAATCATTTTCTGTCTTGTTTTAATTATTTGCTTTAACCCCTGGATGCAACAGCAATGGAAAACACTGTAGCGTGCATGCCATCTGGCTAGGTGATGGTGTGACGGTGTGACAGATAGACCATTCACACATGCGTATAGAATCTGGAGCCAGTTGCACCACCTCACACTAAAACCTAGCCTAGTTATAGCTTAAGTAATGCAAGTCTTGACTTAAAGGTCAGGTTGTGGCCTCCTGGTGGCGCTATAACAGGCCGTTCTGGAAAGTTTGGGGCAGAGGTTCATCGTTGGCATCCAGGGAGTGTGTGTGCAAAATGTGGCATCGACCGGTTGTGTGTGTGTGTGTGTGTGTGTGTGCGAGTGCATGACGCGACTTGGCTTGTTGTAGCGCCACCATCAGGCTGTTGAAAACTGTCAAGTGGCATTTCTTCCTCAGCCTAGTGGGAATATGCGTGCACAGTTTCATCGCAATCGGACGCTGCGTTGAGGAGTTGTGGCGATTTGTACAAAGCGGGCTACTCCTGAAAAGTGTAGGAGCCAATCGTGGCCAATCAGGATGGAATATGAGAAATAAAAAAAAACTGTCTTGATCACATGACTATGGAGATCATGTGTACCGATTTGCGTGAAATTTGGATAAAATCTGAAGGAGTAATAATAGAAAATGTGTTTTACATATGTCGGCCTCCTGGTGGCGCTATAAAGAGCAGATGTGAAAAATTCCAGGCAAAGGTTTTTCCTTGGCCTCTAGGGAGTTGGCATACAAAGTTATCCACAGATCCGTGCAGTTAGAGGTAAAAACACTTTTTGGCCAGTTATAGCGCCACCTTGAGGCTGAGTTGAAATTGTTCATGTGGCATTTCGTCCTCGGCCTAGTGGGAATGTGGGTGCACATTTGCACGGAAATCACGCGATGTGTTCATGATTTGCAGCATTTTGTTTGAAACTGAGCACTCCTGTGAACTTTGGAAGCCAATGTTAACCAATCAGGATGGAGTGTGAGAAATCTGAAAGACCGGTTTCGTTGAATGGCTCTAGAGAGACTGTGTACCAATTTGCGTGATGTTTGGACAAAATCTGTAGGTGTACTGTGCAAAAACTTGTTTTGCACAAAGCGGCCTCCTGGTGGCGCTATAACAGGCCGTTCTGGAAAGTTTGGCAGAGGTTCATCGTTGGCATCCAGGGAGTGTGTGTGCAAAATTTGGCATCGACCGGGTTAACGGTGGCCGAGATTAGCTGCTCACGGACACACGGACGGACGGACACACACACGGACGGACGGACGGACACACGGACGGACGGAGTGCAAAACATACTCTCCCCACATGCCTTCGGCCTTAGTGTGAGGTGGTGCAACTGGCTCCATCTACTTCCTATCACAGCTGTTTGTTTATACCGATGCAGTCTCTTAAAACAGATTCAGAGCTTCCCAGATTAAAGGTGGTTGCACACTGGACGCGTTTTTCGGAAAACATATGGAGAAACGCAGCAAAAAATCCGATAAACGCTCACACGTCACACGTTTTGCGGTTTCCCCCATATTGTATGTTTACATGGAGGAGCGTTTAAGAGATTTCCGCTCTGGAAGGGGGTTTCACTTTTTTGTGTATTCAACCCCCGATAATGCCGTTGCCGCCTAAACGGACGGCACATTTGCTATTTAATTATGCCGTTTATAGAGACTGTAGAGCGGGGGTATTCAATTAGATTAGGCCGGGGGCCACAACTGTAGAATTATTGTGTGTGGGGGGCCGCACAGTGTGCGCGTGAAGCGCGGAAATTTGTGGGTTCTCAAAATGCTTTTTGTGCTCAAACACGAAGATTTATGTATATTTCCGCACAGTAATGAGCAGGATAATATGTCTATACAGGTATATGCCACCTTAGAATAGATGTAGGCCTAGACCTATTTGACAGTGCATAAACAGCATTGCTTTGACATTAACGACTGGACGGACACACACACACACACACACACACACACACACACACACACACACACACACACACACACACAAACACACACACACACACACACACACACACACACACTCACTCTGCTGTGGGCAGTTCAGAAACCCGTCCACGACCACCAGTGACATCATCGTTAGGCAGATTGTTTTTTAAACAAGATTTATTTACGTGAGAATAGTTTATCAGACTATAAAGATTAGATTACATAGAGCAGTGATTCCCAAAGTGGGGTCCGGGGACCCCCAGGGTCCTGGAGGCAGTTCCAGGGGGTCCCCAGGGAAATGATGGTTTGGAACCAAATGGACCCTTATGGGTCTGTAACTCTGAGAGTGTACAAATGGAACCAAATGGACCCTAACAGGGTTTATTATTGTGAGAATGATGGCTTCCATTTTCGCATTGCAACTTTTCAGGACTAGAAAGCCTGCAGTTTCTATTAGCTTGGATTCTCCATTGATGTCACTGTTGGGTGGGTTTCTGAACTGCCCACAGCCCTCCTATGTGACACAGACCGAGTAGAAAAAAAGTGTCATTTTATCATGATTATAAGTGAGGACCTATTATATGAAGATAGGTTGAAAAGTGGTCCTTTAATGATTACCGTCATTATGGTAATCAAACAATTAATATCGCACACACCATACCTGTAACTTTTATTATCCCTCTTATTATTCTCAAAAAAAAAAAAAAAAAAAAAGGTTTTTCTTTTTTTTCCCAAAATTCTTCCAGGGGCCACAAGGGGCCGCCAATTGAATATCCCTGCTGTAGAGGAATACTGGACTACTTGCCCCGGTGCTTGCCCGTTTTTCCTCCCGGAATTTTCCCCAGTGAGGGGGATAACTTTGTAATATGATATTGGCTGTTTGTATTCTTTTTGGAAAAATATAAAAAGATACTCCTGTGGAAAGGCTATATTATTTGACTTATATTGAACCTATAAACAATTTAGTATTATTTAGTATATGTAAGGTTTTGCCTCCTCAAATGGTACCTCGTCAGATAATCCCCACATATCCTACAACAACTTCTGTGAACAGACTTCACTGTAGTAGCTTTTCATAAATTATATTTGTACTTCTGTCATGAAAGTTTATAGTTAGAGAAATTCAAAGTCCAGCCGTCTGCTGTCCAGCCTCTCCCACCCCTCACTAGGGAAAATTCTGGGAGGAAAACAGAAACGGGGCGAGTAGTTCTGTTACCCTGTAGAGACTGTCCTAGAATTTAGTATTACTATTGTGCCTTTATATTTTCATGAATATTTTCTCTTAAAACACTTTAAACCTGACATCCTTATGTATTTCGTATCGCACACCACACATTGTGATCTTGCCATTTTCACTCTTCATCATACGGTGGTATAGGACGTTGGTGGTTAATTTCAAGATAACCTGACTCCTACAAGTACATGCATACACATAATCAGAACGATGCTGCTGTTAAAATGTATATTGAATGTTCTGGTAATGTTTTGGCAGCAGTCTTTGGACCTCTATGTCCGGCATTGTTTGGGTCCATAGCTATAAGCCTGTCAGTCACAACGTTTTTGAGATAATGTCAATTATTTTGCATAATTGTCATAATCGTTTCCATGTTGAAAATGCTTCATACATTTTCAAATGTTCAATGACAGAAACAAAATATAATCGTTAATCACACTTATTTGAGCGAATATTAATCGTCAGGTAAAATGTCATAATCGTGACAGCCCTGGAGGATTTGAACGTATCATGTCAGACAAGATCAGGATGTCGTCCTCCAAGAACCATGTTCAGCACCATGGACAGCGACAGACATACTGTAGCAGGAGGTTGATGTTTTGTTCCTTTACAGTGGCACCTTTTCTAATTCAAACCCTTTATTAACCACATGAACCCTACCGAAACATTCGGCAAAAAATATCAGATCTACAAAGCTCACAAGTCTCGTGAGCTTGTTATCCGGCTATTTTTGACAAAGTGATTTGGCGTAGAGCAGTGGTTCCCAAAGCAGCATGCAGGGGTCCTTGATTGAGTTCCAGGGGGTCCCCAGCTAAATGATAGTTTGGAACCAAATGGACCCTTATGGGTCTGTAACTCAGAGAGAGTGTACAAATGGAACCAAATGGACCCTTATGAGTCTGTGTATATATAATAATAATAAAATATAATGTATCTTTTTAAAGCAAACCTTTTTAAAGGGAAACTTCACCCTTTTTGCAAAACAATATATGTTAATGACGTTTAGAAGATTTGAACACTTGAACACTTTCCTGGGGGTCTTTATGTGTGAAAATATGTGGTTTTAGATATTTTAGATTTTAGCAGTGAGCCCAGTGTCTCTGATGTCAAAGACACTGGGCTCACTTACTTCCTATCCACAAGGAGGAGCAGTGCACCAAAGCATTATGGGAATTGTAGTCCAGGAAGGAAATGAGCTCAGTGTCAACATTTTAAATATCTAAAACCACATATTACACACATAGGAGAAGTGTTCTAATCCTTTAACTAAAATATTTGCTTCTGTGGGTTCCTGGAACAAAATATTTTGAGATGGGTGTCCGTGGCCAAATACGTCCTTAACGTGAAATAGGTTGAGAACCACTGATATAACAGTGCGCGCACGCACACACACACACACACACACACACACACTGAAATATTGCCTCTGTAAGTCTCTGTCGATGAGAGAGTCAGCTTCTCAATTATTTGATTATTTCAAAGCTGGCTTTTTGTTCCCCCCATGGTTTTCTACCCAGAGACACACAGTGGATTGATGCTCCCTTATTGTCAAATCAGATTAAACATAATTCCATTTGCCAGATGAGCCCACTTCCTTACGATATCATGTACACTACTTCCTCTCATGGAAAAGACTAAATGTCACTGTCCTGGTTAGCAGTTTTGAAAAGTAACTTATACTGTACAAATACTGTTACTGTAGTACTGCAAGTTTAGGTACAATTTCAAGGTTGTTTTAGTATTTTATATTGTTCTATGCATTTATGCTATATCTCAGAGGCAAATATGGCAAATATGTACCTTTTTACTCTACTACAATTGTTTGGTTATTTAGTTACTTTGTAGATTTAAATGATTACAAAATTAACATTAACCAATCCCTATTTTTTACTTTGGCTATTCGAAAATAGCCATCTTGTAGATCTGCTATTTCTGAACACATTTTGGAAGAATTCTGTACAATGAGTACATTTCGTTTTGGTACTGATGCTAGTAATGTAGTATACCTTTGTAACATTTTGATCTTTCCCCTTGTGGTTGTATTTCCACTTTAGTAGAAAAGCCACCAACAAAGTTAGCCTAATCTTCAGTATCATTTGCATTCATCTCTCCAGTACAGTGCAGATATTGGGCTCCATTTGTGTCACCGCTAAACCCCTTATCCCTAAACTTCTTTGCCTTTTTTTTTTACTATTTTGCATAACATTTTTGAATAGTTAAAATGGCCAGTCTACAAGCTGAACAAGTTGAACTATTCAAAAATGTTTTTCAAAATAGTAAAAAAAAGGCAAAGTAGTTTAGGGATAAGGAGTTTAGCTTAGCGGTGACGAAGGTCTGTCAGGTCCAAAACTATTTTCAGGATTCAAATTAAAAAACATAGTAACTGGTCGGAATAACGTGTTTCTTCCACGCGCTACGTCTGGCCGGGGAAACGCTCCCCTGTCATGTGAAAAGAAGCTTGGACTCCTCATGCGTAGAAGGAAGCATGAGGTCAGTCCGCTGTGCCCCCTCACCCCAGGATGGCAGTGGAAGTGTAGCACCATTAGATAATTGAACACTGGGTGAAAAAAAGGGTTGCAAAATCGTATATATAACAATTTATTGCGCAAATTCGAAGAAATCCCCGTAATTGTCCTAAAAACAAACTACTACTATTGAAATAACTACTGTCTTCTGTGACTGTGTTGGACATTGTTCACTCTTCATCCAGTGTTAACTTTGACGACTAAAACTCTAAAACTAAATTAGTAGAGTAGAGTCAGTAGAGGTAATTGCGGATCTAATCATGTGATAATCGACTAAAATGTAATATATATTCAACTAAAACTAGACCGAAACTAAAATATTTCAGATGACTAAATTATGACTAAAACTAAAAGGATTTTAATTTTAGTTTTCAAAATGACTATGACTAAAACTAAATCAATTGCTACATTCTAAATAGCTAAACATGCTCCCTGCGTGTGTGTGTGTGTGTGTGTGTGTGTGTGTGTGTGTGTGTGTGTGTGTGTGTGTGTGTGTGTGTGTGTGCACACGCGTGTGTGTGTGTGTGTGTGTGTGCACGTGTGTGTGTGCACACGTGTGTGCAGAGAAACAGAGAGAGATGGCCAGAAAAGGCTCATTGAAGAACACCAACGCGGTGGGCAGTCCTGTGAACCAACAACCCAAGAAAAACAACGTCATGGCCAGAACACGGTAACTACATGCTGCCCTCAAACATCTCCATGTCAAGGACACCCCCCCCCCCCACACACACACACACACACACACACACACATTGATGAGCCTTTTGCCACACGCCCTCATTTCAAACGATTTTGAGCCAGGACGAAGATTTTTCAGAAAACAAAAAGAAAATGCTTTAATACAAGCTTGTGAGCTTGTAGATAGGCTATTTTGGCTATTTGTAGATAGCCGAAATAATAGCTAAGGGGTCATATTAATGAGCTATAGATTAGCTATCTACCAGACACATTATTGTGGCCGCAATATGTTAACACCTGGCGCTAAGGGCCCTGAATTAGTCATGGGTGTTTTGGGCGTTACAATAATAAATAAAAAAGCAGGTGTGTTTTTTATTTAAAAAATAAAAAAACGTTAAAAAATAGCAGATCTTTTAAGATATTTTTGGGGGCTTTTTTGCCTTTATTGATAGATATACAGTAGCTTGACAGGAAACAGGGAGAGAGATGGGGGAGAAGACACACAGCAAAGTTCGTCAGGATCAGGACTCGAACCCGCGACACACTGTCATGCTGGATTCCCAGCCAAGGTGCCTACTACATTTAGTTTGACTCGGTTACACAATTAAATATTGTGAAAATAGCGAGGCATTGTGAGCTTGTAGCTTTCTAAATATTTGCCTCGGTCCTGTAGTATTTGACAACTGTATGTATGTTGTGTTCTCGCTCTCGCTCTGTTGTATGTTATGTATGCGCTCTCTCTCTCTCTCTCTCTCTCTCTCTCTCTCTCTCTCTCTCTCTCTCTCTCTCTCTCTCTCTCTCCACCAGCCTTGTCGTGCCCAACAAAGGCTATTCCTCCTTAGACCAGAGTCCAGATGAGAAGCCCCTAGTGGCCCTAGACACAGACAGGTAAACACGCACACACACACGCACACACACACATTACACACACGCACACGCACACGCGCACGCGCACACACACACACACACACACACACACACACACACACACACACACACACACACACACACACACACACACACACACACACAATATACTGTGATATTGTGTCTGTTATGTTATATGAAGGGGTCACGGTGGCACAGTCGGTAGTGCTGTCGCCACAGCTTGGACTCCTCATGCATAGAAGGAAGCATGAGGTCAGTCCGCTGCCTCCCCAGGTTGGCAGAGGAAGTGTAGCGCCCAGGATTACATTAGATAATTGACACTGGGTGAGAATGGGTTACAAAATCGTGTGATAAAAAAAGGTTATATGAAGGGCTGATTTGCTCTTTCCATTTATCACCAAATAGTTCCATCCATACATGCATACATTCATTCAAGTGAAGTGGCATTGTGTGTGTGTGTGTGTGTGTGTGTGTGTGTGTGTGTGTGTGTGTGTGTGTGTGTGTGTGTGTGTGTGTGTGTGTGTGTCTTCCAGTGATGACGACTTTGACATGACTTCGTCCAGATACTCGTCGTCAGGATACTCCTCAGCCGAGGTGAGATGTGTGAGGGAACAGGTACAGTAGCTGTGCATTCTGGGTAAACGGCACTCGAAGGAGCACGTCACGCCCATTTTTGACCTCATCTTCCACATGAAACAGGTCCTCCCCTAATGCTCATTATCAGATGCTGCCGATGCGATGCAAGAGTGCGGTCTAGCCAACACCAACTCGGGACTACTGGATCTCCGCCCTCCACACTCTGAGGGTTTTGAGCTCTACAGTGTTGTTAGCTAAGTTGTCGCGCTGCAGTACATCTACGTAGGTGGTGTGCCTCTAGCCTTTTCTGGCTTTTCCCTGGGTTGGCTCCCATAGTGTCAGTTTGCTTGCCACTAGTTCCGGGTGCCTGATGCAGTGTGCTGCCAGCCTCATCCTTCTCTAAAATAATAAGATACAACCATTTGTGTAATGTCTACTCACTCTGTGTCTCATTGCCATCAACCTTACTTACTTACCTTACTTACTTCTCCAAACCTCTCGCCAAAAATAGGTGATTTACAAGCTCACAACGACTCGCAGTGCGGGGCGTTGTGTGCTTGTAGATCGGCTATTTTCTGGCTAATGTTCTCCACAGAACGTACTGATTAGATATAATACTTTATTGGCGGTGTAAAGTTGCCCGAACGGCCAAGGCTCCAAGAACAGTCAGAAATTGTAGTTAAGGGCTTTTAAGTCCAGACAATAGTTCAGTGCAATAATTCTCAATAGCACACTGTATTAACAAAAATAAAGAAAGGACAAAAAGATGAATAAATACTTGGGCAACACTCCTTAACAAAACCCAAACAGGATGAGAGCTCTCTTCAGGCTGTACGTTGATCCCACAAGGCCCTGTAGCTCTCCCTCAGGGATGTTATGTGTCAAAGCCCACATCCAACTAACTAGCCTGTCCCTGCAGCCTCCCTTAAATAGGAGTGGATCCTACCACAGGACACAGAATCAATTAGCAACATTTCTTCTCAATAAATACTTTAAAATAAATACTGCCATAAATAACACCTTGAATAAAAGTAACCTAAACATTCTCAATAATGCGTTACAATTAAACAAGTATAAATCAGCCTGTAAACTCAATGACAAAGCATAAGAAACAACCCCTCTCCTGCATAGCACTTGGCCCCTTCCTACTCAAGGGAAATGCCACCATCAGTGCAGGAGAGACAATTGGCAATCAGTGATCATTTAAATTCCAACACACAATTTTAAAATAGTCCTTGCATGTTATAGAAAGCAATGTGTCTTTGTATATAGGGCACGGGTTGCCCCGCGACAGGCAGTTTAAGAAAATATTACATAATTTTTTTTTTTAACGCCAAATGGACTTTGACACAAAAAAGCCTTGCTTGTTTCCATTGTGTTCCCCCCTGTAGTAACTCTGAGGAACCCTAGGGGCCCCGCACCCCCTGTTGAAGGACATGCTCTATATAGCAATGATTTTGAAAAATGATGGAATATAGAGATTTAACTTTTTAACGAAACCCAAAACCTACCATTTTTGGGTTTATGATGGGAGCGGGAGCGGATGATAAGTTACATCATGTTGTAGTCATCAGGCCGGAAACCACACACCGTAATCAGAATTACCGAAAAATAATTCCCAGCGATCAAGGGCATCATAATTTTAGGGCCTAACCAATAAAAGCCTTGAGGTCGCATATGAATCCGACTAGTTTCTTCAAGTACTTCATGGAATAGTTTGTTTGGTATATCCATATTTTATTCCAACTCGTAGCGACTGGCGAGACTAAAAACAAACAACAACAAACAAACAAAGCGATGCAGGGGTTTTTATTTGTATTTATTTTCATCATCCGGTCTAGATCACACAGGCGATTTAGGAACACAGACCAGGCTTTCCTCCGAGGTGGAAAGTCTGGTGACGCGAGGTTACCCAAAACCAAACCAAATAACGCAATAGCGTGTTGCCGCCTTGCCCGCGACAATATACATTACAGTGTTGAGTATTTCAATATAATTCAATTATCACCCAGACATATTATTATCATGCATAATCACGTCAGTGCTGGAATCTAAATTTGACTATCGAAAACACCGACTAATAACTAGATTACCATTATCTCATTATGCTGCTTTAATTAATTATGTATTCATGTGGGTTACCACTGCTTAATTAGCTAATTATGTCTGATTGGTTTCTCAGTTGCCTAGCACACTGGTTCTCAATGTAGGGACCATGGGTGCTTGAAGGGGTTCCACAGGGTCCCCCAGTGTGTCATAGGATGACATTTGCAAACATCTTTGAAAATAAATTCCATACATAAAAAAAAATATGGCCCCCCTCACACATTATGAGGACAGAAGCAGAGACGTGTGTCTTCAGGCACACATAAGGAGCGGTGTTAGTTTAAAATGAACATCAAATATCTTAATATTAAATCACAGAATTTTAAAAACAACAAAAACTGTCTGGGGTGCACACAAAAGCCAGAGTAGACATTAAACCAATCTGGGCGGGAACCCCTTTTGGTTATACTTTAGCTAAAATAGCAGATCTACAAGATCATAGCGTGGCACCAAGTGCCGCGCTATGAGCTTGTAGATCTGCTTTTTTATCGTGAAAATGTGGTGTAAATCTTTAAATATATATTCTTTCAGAACGAACATTTTTAACACTTAAATGAGTTAAAATGACCCTAGAAATGCTTTAAAAAAAGTGAAATAGCCCTTTAACTTGTCCATCTGTCCCTCCGTCGGTCTCTGCAGCAAATCAACCAGGACCTGAACATCCAGCTGTTGAAGGACGGCTACCGATTGGATGAGATCCCCGACGACGAAGACCTCGACCTCATCCCACCCAAGTCCGTCAACCCTACCTGCATGTGTTGCCAGGCAACCGCCTCCACTACCTGTCAAATACAGTAACCCCGCCCCCAGCCCCTCAACACACAATTTAACCCCTCCTCCCTCCAATCCTCATCTGCTGTTATCCAACAGCAGCGACAAAGAAGCATTGTTAGAATATTATTATTATTATTATTATTATTATTATTATTATTATTATTATTATTATTATTATTATTATTATTATTATTATTATTACAACAAATTAACGCATTTACTTACATACTACTTTGATGGCGATAATAAATAATGATGGCAAGGAAGATTAAAGGTGTGGTAAGTGATTATTTCTTTGGTTAAAGTAAGTGTTATATGATCTCTATATTCGGTAATCATTGCTATAGTGTTTGTTCAGTAACAACGCTCTCTCCGGCTCTTGAGTAAACAGAAAATGTACGACATATATACTGACTTTATACGATCAGGAGATACAACTCATACTGGATTCAAGTGAAATTCGTGAAAGTGATCACTCACTCACAAATCAGCAAACAAAGGTGGAACAGTACAACATTTAACCCATTTAGACCTGAGGACGATTCTTAAAAAAATGTCTTCTAAAACAGTTTTCCTGAAAAACCTATGTTTCTATGTCAGTCGTTCTCAAACATTTTCATGTCAAGGACCCCCAAAAAGATATGTATTTGGCTGCCGACCCCCCATCTGAAAATATGTTGTTCCAGGGACTCCCCCAGAAGCAAACATTTGAGTTAAAAACGTTCTGAAAGAATAGAATTATATTCCACATTTGTGCCACATTTTCAGGATTTTTCAAAAATAGCAGACCTACAAGCTCGTAGTGCGCCACTCGTGGCACGCTATGAGCTTGTAGATCTGCTATTTTTCAACAGCCTGCTAAAGTGTAACATAATGCTTAACCCAGAATGGGTTAAGCAAGTTAAATGCCTGATTGACTGTTTATTAAAGAGCTGAAGAGACAGGGGACAGACCCCCTATTAAACAAACACTATAGCAACAATTATAATGCTCGCATAGAGCTTTACACTTTTCACACAAGAAAAGACCAAAAAATATCACTTACACTAACTACCTTTAAAGGTAGACATTTTCTGTGGTTGATTTAAGTGTTTAATAATAATAATATATTCAGTATGTGTTGCTGTAGATGGAGGGTTTGTTCAGTAACAGGAGTTGTCATGTCTCTCCAGCTCTTTACAAAACGGAACACAGGATACACAATATAGCAATGATTACTCTCAGAATATAGTGCTTTGACCTTTTAACTAAAAACCTTTAGTTTTAACCAAAGGATATCACTTACACTAACTACTTTATAATCAACAAAACTCCATGTCAATCTAGAAAGTGTATTATGGTTAGGGATGGGACGATTAACGATATTATCGCGATAATGAAAATATGCTTAAAACTTAAAATGCTGGCCCAGGCCGTAGCGTAACGGTCTGGGCACCGGACTGGTGATCCAGTCGTGGTGTGCCGCGGGTTCGACTCCCGGACCCGACACGGCCTTTACCGCATGTCATCCCCCCATCTCTCTCCCGTTTCCTGTCAGCCTACTTTCTATCCCTTAAAAAATCAATAAAGGCGTAAGCCGCAAAAAAATATCTTTAAAAAAAAAAAAAAACTTAAAATGCCCCTTTTGTTAACCACTTGAATCCCCAGCATCACTATTCTGGTCAGAACGTTTGGCAAAAAAGAGACGATTTACAAGCTTGTGAGCTTGTAGATTGTTTTTGGTTAAAGGTATATTCAGTGATTTCACTTAATTCAAATATCACTTATTTTTTTGTTTTGTTGTGATAATCCTCCCTACTATAGAGTGTGCTGGCCATATAAGGAGTTCCTCCCTGTCCCCAGTTAACCCCTGGGGGTCAAAAAACCTTATGTTTCGTTTTTGACTCTCTATCCTGATTGGACGAAAGGCTGGGTCCCACAGCCAAAAACGAAACCTAAGGTTTTTTGAGTGAAATCACTGAATATACCTTTAATTGATTTGTGTAGAGTGAAATATGAGCGTACCAAATGTGCTCTTTACAGATCTGATTTTATCAAATACAGAGGGTTTAAGTGGTACTGAATTTCCAGCTCAACAAAAGCTAATTCATCCTAGTGTGCGACGGAGGACAATTTCCAGATACATTTAAATCTCTGCAATATGATTATTGTGAGTGGTGTGTTATCACGATGAACGATAATTAGCGATTATTGTCCCATCCCTAATTATGGTATAATTATGAAAATAAACTTGAGGGATGTTTACAGTAATGTGGTTTCCTCCTATGGCAGGAAGTGCAATTGTGTTTTAAGGCCCATGGATGGGGAGGAGGTGTTGGTTGTAGGGGGGTTTGGGGGGGGGGGAGGGTCTGGGTGGGTGGGGGTCTCACCCACCATTGCCCTACTCCTGGACGATGTGGTGTAACACAGTGGTTCTCAAACTTTCCAAATTGATATTGCATGGACCACCCCCCCCCCAATCTGAAAATATTGTGTGCCATGGGGAACCCCACACTTTTCCCCCTAGATTGTTAATATCTACAAGTTAACTTGTAGAAACAAGTTCACTTGTAGATTAGTTATTTATCAAAATGTAGTCAATGCACAATGCACATGTGATTAAAGCCGCACTATGTGACTCCTTTTAATGAATACAATGTTATGTAACTTATACAATTGGGATGGTTGTATTGTCTCCCTGCTCTTCTATTGAGACATTTAGATAATGTCAAAGGTCATGTCTCACCTATAGACACGGGATCTGATGGTCAAGATTCAATTCATCCCCTGAGCAAGCAGGCAGGCTCTATTAGCTCAATGGTAAAACAATCTGCACTTGCACAGGAAGCCGGGTTCAAATCCGGGGTAGAGGAGGAATTCGGAAAGTTACATAGTGCAACTTTTAGGTGATGCTATTAACTCATATTGCTGGACCCCTGGGGGTACCCAGGTTGAGAACCACTAGTGGAACAGAACATGTCGGACAGCCCGCATATACACAACAAAATGTCAGTTGATGCTCAAAAGTGACTTTGATGCCCCTAAAGACGAAAGGGGACCCATTATACTTGTCTTTATTGTTCAGCCAAAGTTCCATGATGAATAAACGAATGACAACGCTATTAATCAGGCAAATTAAGCTATTCTAGCGGGGAGAACCAAAGTAAAGTATTAATAATCTTCACTGCAAATGAATGAGCATAATAGGCCCCCTTTTAGAAATATGATCATAACTGCTGCTGATTTGGATGTTGTGCTAGTCTTAATTCTGCTTGTCTTAAGTTGTATTATTATTATTATTATTTATTATTACTATTTATGTTTGGTATGATTGTAGGGGAGTGGAGGTAGAGTATTTCCAAAACGAAACTGTGGTCTTGTGAGCCAAAATGGAGCATGTCTGAATACTAACTATAGGTTACATGACATGTTATGATTATAGTAAGAGGCGAGCTCCACTGGAACTCATGAACCTCCCATTATGACACACACGCTCTCTCTCTCCTCTACAGGACCTCATGCACCACATCACACAAAGACAACATGTGAGAACACACACACACACACACACACACGACGGCTTAGTACGAACCAGCTCTCTGCTCGCCATCTCTCTGTCTTTTTCTGTCGTTCCTGTCTCACTTTCTCTATAGATCTGTCTCTCTTACACTTATACATTTCTCTCATCTCACACGCACGCACACACACACACACACACACACACAGTCCAATGCCGTCATAAGATTTGAAGCGTTGTTTTCCTTTGGTTTTCTACTAAGAAATTGGAAGTCAGAAAGAATTCTAACACGTTGCACTATTATACTTAACGTACCCTCTCTCTCTCTCTCTGTCTTTCATTCTCTCTCTCTCTCTCTCTCTCACACACACACACACACACTTATCAGTAATTATTTTTTTGCAATTAGAGTATGCCTTAAGTACAGAGATGTTTAAAAGAGGTGTGTATATATTTATTGCCATCCTGGTTACTTTGTTTATTTGTTATTTGAGAGAGGATTTGCTGTCTTTGAAGGCATGCATTGTCTTTCTTTTCTTTCTTTTTTTTTACGTTTTAGTTTTGTTTGATTTCATTTTGGTTGTACAGTAAACACTTTCATTCCAGTATTTAACAGTTATTATTATCATTATTATTATTATTATCATTATTGTGTGTAGTCAGTGTATGAAGACAAGAAATAAACTCAAAAACTGACAGAGCAAACTGCAATTGTCTAGAGATTCACTGTACTGTTTAAAGCTGCCATTCTATTTTCAGACTGGTCCATATTACAGCATTATCGTCTCCTCCTGTGGCCTGTCCATGATACAGCTAGTAGGCCTACTTGTGTGCAAGCAGAGCACGCAAGCACTGCTACTAACCGATGTCTATTACAACTGCTGTTCTAAATCCTTTAGACCCGTTATTGACCTTATACTAGCCTGAGCTAACGTGTTAGGTTTCTGGTCTAGAGGGGCGGGTCGCGGCTGAGATTTGCGCACGCCCTGATTGGATCTCATCGATCTGTCAGTCACCCCCGGCCCCTCCTCTCCCCCTTAGTGCAGCGCTACGTCACATCATTTGGAGCGACGCCCACCCGGAAGGGTTGACTCCCACTTTTAGACCAGAGCGGCCAATGCGTTCCTCCAGGCTTTAAATTTTTGCACCAACAAAAATGAAAGCCTGGTACCGAGGCTAACCTTATACCAACCTTGAAGCGTACCTGAGGTCACATTCACACCAGAGAGCTTTGGGAGGCATACTATGATCCGACGGGTTGCGGTTATGTTTAGGTGTCTGCCCCGGGGGAGGTTAGGGTTAGGGTGAGGGTTTGAGGTAGGTTGTCGTTCGGACCAATGCTCCGTCGGATCAAAGTACTGCACTCGAGAGCTTTGCTGCGATTAAAACAAATCCTGCTGCGCATTTTCAGAAAGTGCACTTCGTTTGGCAGGTGTGAAGGCTCATTCGAATCCTAATGCGTATCAAAGAACCGCATTTTACTCCGAGCAAAAACGGGGGTTTCGCTTCGCTTCCAATCGCACTTGATTACGATTCGGTGCAGGTGTGAATGCAATCCGCAGTAAATAAAGGAAATTAAGCAAACAATGTGGCGGGTGAGGAGCTGAACACAGTTGGAGACGGAGAAGGCATATTTTACACAGCGCAAAGATGTCCCGTTACCGTGGATAGACGTGGTCGAATGAGGAGACTGAAGCCCTGATCGAAATGAGGACGTGTACATTAATCAATTGCTTAAGAAAACACTGCAGTGTAGCCTATTATAGCCTACAGAATATTCTGTCTGTCTGTCTGTGCGTGCCATAAACATGGAGTGCTGTCACTGTGTGGGGACTGGGGAGTTATATCAGTGCGCTCAGCGCTGTGCCTCCATGCCCAAAAGCACAGTGTGTGGCGGCTGCGTGCGTAGAGAGAGAGAGAAAGAGAGGGGGGGGGGTCCCAGATGGCACGACACATGCACGTTATGAGTGTAATTTTATCACCATAGATTTCACTGTGTAGGCTAAAGGTCCCCCCTGCTGCGTTTCCAATTGCTGCGAATGACAGTGTGAAGGCAAACCGCAGCAAATTAAATATGCAAGAATCCAAAATTCTCCGCCCATACGCATTGAGTCTACCGAAGTATTAGGTGAGAATGTGACCTTAGTTACATCACCATCAACAGCCAATAAGGGACCACCATTCTTACCGACATAGATACATGTATACATGTATAAATACATACATACATACATAACGTTACCATTTACCCACCCAACATTGAAACATATCTTAATTACGTCACCATCAACAGCCAATTAGAGATGCATACCATACATGTATACATACCACCTTTGGTCCTGCCGACCACAGTACTTCAAGTAAAAATAGCGAAAGTAGCACATCCAGATATGTATCTGCTACTTTTGATACTATTTTGTGACGCGGTAGTTAGGTATATTCATTTTATTTACAAAAAGTTAAAATATGGAGATGAGAGGTTTCTGCCAGCAATGCCATACTGTTGCATATCGCCATGGTCCAAAACCATTCCTTTGTTTTTATTGTTTAAGAATCAAAATAATAATATTAGAATTAAAGTAGTGAAAACCCGAAAATGGGTACAGTCCAAGGAAGGTACAGGCCAATACAAAAACTGCTAAGGGGATAAAACCAGAGAAAAAGCACTAATACTTGTTTACATCAGGGTCAATTGATAAAAACATTTAAAGACATACACATCTATGAAAGAAATTAATAAAGATCATCAATACCGGTACACAGTTAGAATAAACGTGAACAGTAGCCTACATAAAAGAGGGGGGGTTTTCAAATTGCAGCCGCCCGTAAGTGCTCTTTGAGAGCGGTTTTGAAGGAAGCTAGGGATTCACATTTATTAACGGCTGTTAGTACGGCGTTGCACATTTTAGTGACAGGAGCGAAATTTATTTAACCCCTTGTTTTTGAGCCGAATCTGGGTTGAACGTGGTTTGTTGAACTCCTTCTGGTGTTGTGATCGTGGACTTTGTTGACATGTCAATTAGTGGGACACCTCTGAGAGCCACACACAGCTGCAGTTAGGTTATTAATTAAGGGCGCGTTCTGAATGCAATGCAAAATATAGGCGAGTGCGCTCCGGTGCGCTAGGCAAAGGGAAAGAAATAAAGAATTATCAACTTCTGTCCGTGACAATAACCAATCCTACAGTTTGAATTCTGTACACACGCACACAGAGCAAAAAATATGATGTGAAAACAGACATATATATAAAATATATATTTTTTAATTTTCTTTTTTTACTTCTCCTAATTTGAATCGACTTGTGTTAATGAAATCGATGCATCGATTTTTTTTTATGAAAGCCCTAGTACACACACTTGCATATTACTTTGTTCTCTCTGGCAAGTGCAATATAGGCCATGGGCAGGTACAATAGTATATATTATAATCCCCCATGGTCCCCCCCCCCCCCCCCCTATTGATTGATTAACTTGCACATGAACTTTGAACTCTGTTCTCTATTTAATCATAATATGATTTGTGTGGTCCCCACAATTTTATCTTTTTATTTGTGTATTTTACTAATTTTAATGGTGCATCATAGTGCATTTATTAATGGATTGAGATGACTTGACTGGATTGGACTATGACGAACAGTTTATGCCATGAAGAATGCCCCATCAGTGTTTCTTTCTTTTCTTGTCCTTTTTTCCCTCTGTTGAAAGTTTCATACAGTGAGAAATAAAGATCTTATCTTAATTGGCATAGAATTGTAGATCAATGGCGGCAAAAGTGTTAATTAAGGATTTTAATGAATGAGAAAGAAGACCTGTGGAATATCTCCAAAGGACGAGTCCTAATGTTGCAGGAGCAGTATTTACATAAGTACTTTCTTTTACCTACAAGTACAACCATACATACCTACAAGTACAAACAGACATTTAATTATTTAAATTGTAAAGTTTTTACCCAATACTCTGATGTCTTTTCAAAATAAGTAACTGACTGAAGCTCATGTCACAATGTTTATCCTTTTTTCCCCCAGTGTAGTGTGAACATTCTGGTGCTTCTTAGAACCTAGTGAACTTATTCTTACATTGGTTACATCAGTAAGGTTTTACTCTAATGTGGACACCCCATGGTGTCTAGAGTGTCGCAGTCCTGCCCCCTTTCATGACGATGCCAGGCCCAGGAAATGAATCCAAATGCATTTTTCCCATAGACATTTCAAAAAGTATTTATGTAAAGACCTTTTAAGCATCGTACGAAGCCAACTCGAGTCGTGACAAATCATGACAACAAACACAATATTTTGGACCAAACAAATAATTACAAAGAAGAAAAACAACAAAAAAGTGTTGTTTTCTATTTTCTAATTCTTCGTTTGGCCCAAAACATTGTGTTTATCGTCATGATTTGTCACGACAAGAGTTGGCTTTGTCCGCGGCGTAAACGTCTTTAAATAAATACTTTCTGAAAAGTCTATGAGGAAAATGAACGGGGATTTCTTTTCTGGGTCTCTCGAGGGGGCGGGACTGCGGCGCTCTATTGAGGGCTGACGTCACAATGTACACTGTGGAAAGGTTTTTCTCCAGTATGGTGACTTGCCAACCTGAAACCCTTGCTACACTGGGGACATCAGTACTGTTTTCCCCCAGCGTGGATACGCTGGTGTGTCTTCAGATTACTTGATTGACTGAAACTCTTGTCACAGTTTTTACAGTGGAAAGGTCTTTCTCCAGTGTGGACACGCTCGTGTGTCTTCAGCTCATTTGATCGACCAAAGCTCTTGTCACAGTGTTCACAGTGGAAAGGCTTTTCTCCAGTGTGGACACGTTGGTGGTGTGTCTTCAGCTCATTGGATCGACCGAAACTCTCGTCACAGTGTTCACAGTGGAAAGGCTTTTCTCCAGTGTGGACACGCCGGTGTTCCTTTAGGTGACCTGAGCGACTGAAACTCTTGTCACAGTGTTCACAGTGGAAAAGCTTTTCTCCAGTGTGGACATGTTGGTGTTCCTTTAGGTGACCTGAGCGACTGAAACTCTTGTCACAATGTTCACAGTGGAAAGGTTTTTCTCCAGTGTGGACATGCTGGTGATTCTTCAGGTTACCTGACTGACTGAAACTCTTGTCACAGTGTTGACAGTGGAAAAGCTTTTCTCCAGTGTGGATACGCCGGTGTTCCTTCAGGTGAGTTGACAACCTGAAACACTTGTCACAATGTTCACAGTGGAAAGGTTTTTCTCCAGTGTGGACACCCTGGTGTCTCTTCAAGAGAAATGAGATACTGAAACTCTTGTCACAATGTTTACAGTGGAAAGGTTTATCTCTAGTGTCGACACGCTGGTGTGTCTTCAGGGGACATGACTCACTGAAACTCCTGTCGCACCGGTCACCATCACCGCCTTCAGTGGACTCCCCCCAATCATCACTGTCTTCAGTGACTTCAGTGTCAGACTCAAGTTCAACTTCAACTTTAGAGCAGTGTGAAGCGATGTCTTCTTCAGTATTATCCTCATGATCATCTTCACGTTTCACTGCTAGTAATGTCAACCATGACCCATCAGCCTCCACTGGTCTTTGAAATATCTCTTCCTGTTCCTCTTTAATCTGTAGAGGCTCTGGTTCCTCCTGTTCAGGAGAAATCTCCTCTTTACACACAACCATGTGCCGGATGTCTAGGAGCAGAAAAATAAGATAATGGTGAATACTGGATTCCTAAAAGATTTATTTTGTATTGACCTTATTTCATCAGGGAAGTCCATTGAGAACATGCTCTCTTTTGCAAGGACAGTATGATCACAACGTACAAAAACAACACAATTTTACATGAGGTGAAACATAGTGAAATATTTCCTATCGCCCATTGTCGCCGATGGACGATATATTCGTGCCATAAAAGCAATATGAGAACAGCTCATAATAAAACAGAACATAATTTTCAAGGCATCGACTAACTCCGCATTTTTGGTTTTCGTATGATGCACGTCCGGTTTTGACGATTTTGCGATCACCGGATAATCACAAATTACCTCCGAACATCGGTGATTTGTAATCAAAACCAAAGACAGCGCAGTAGTTTCAGAGAAAAGAGCGCGCAAAGGCCGCACCTAATACAGAGGCTAATGGCTACGGAGAAACAGAAGCAGTGCTAGCGAGGCCTTAGCAAGCGTCCGCAGCAACTGGAGCGATTCCAAAGATGAAACACAGTGGGGCTCTCTTATAGCGATATCAAACGCCTTAAGACGAGCCCAGTCGTCATGAGCGCCCTGTGTAATGAATTTAAAGGACATATATCCAATGTTCAGGTTCAAAGGTTAAGGACAGTAAGTAAGTAAGACCCCCCCCCCCAAGTAGGTAAGTCATTCCAGTGAGGGGATATACCACAGCAAAAGCTTGATCAACCTTTGTTACCACATCGTCAGATGATTCATGTATGAGTCAGACATTGAAAGATCATTAATAACAAAAGGGCTGCTAACATAATTCTACGTTCTTATTTGTCCGTTTTATTTTTTACTTTTATTTTTGACTGTATGCTATATTGCTAATGTCCTTTTATAATGTATATATCTTGCTTAATGTTTTATGTAAAGCACATTAAAGTGAAATTGTTGTTCAAATGTAAAATACACTTGCCTTGCCTATAGCTTTAACTTTAAGATTTTTGTTTTGACCAAAACATATTACTTACAGCACCTTTAACTGTTTATAAGTGTATGTGACACTAAACACATTTTAGCTAAAAGGAAAGAAAAAAGAGACAGTGAAACTCACTGAGGTGTGGCTGGCCTTCAGGTTCCTCCTGTTTCACTGAAACGGGTCTGGATAGATGTGGAGAGTTCATCTGCATCGGTAGTCTGGACTCCACAGAGTCTGTAATTAAACAATTAAGCAGGTGGGGCGAGATTAAGACCCAAGAGTTAATTGGGATTAATTGAGAAGAGAAACACCTCTTATACTCAACTTCAACAATAACAGACAATAAGGAAGGATTACCTCACTTTTCAACTTGGCAAGTTACTGCTTCACAGCACATTATAATGAAACTGTGTTAAAAAGCTACTAAGTACTAATTGCTAATATTTGCTATATTGTTTGTTCCGTAACAGGAGTCTCCATGTCTCTCCAGCTTTTAATTAAACAGAAAATGCATTTTCAGAAACTGAAACTGGGATACCAGTGGTATTGTAAGTGATGACATAAAGAAATGATCAGACAAAATTTGAACTTTTTGAGACCCCTGTTATTGAACAAAAAGTCTATAGCAATGATTACTATCAGAAAATATTGATTTAAACTTTTTAAATGTTAAACGTTTTAAACGTTTTAACACTGCAAATATCACTTACACTACCTTTATAAAAAGTTGTCCAGCGTAAATAAAACAATACAGAAAAAAGCCAATAGTAAATAAACAACCTTCTTTTTCATGTGCATCACTTGAAAAAGGAAAAGAATGCATCAGCAAAGCACTTTGATTTATTGATTGATTGATTACTTTATTAACAGTTTACAAATAGTACAGTGGTACAATTTTACAATGATGCCAAACGGATAACACAATTTAAAAGCCCTATGGTCTTGTTTCCATGGATACCAAACGACTCGCCCCTTTACCAACTCGCCCCCACAATGTTTTAATGTAGTCAACAGTTAATTTAGTATTTCCCTCCCTCTCTGAAATCTGAAATGATCTTGTATACAGATTTATTTGATTGTATAGTAGTCGATCTCTATACTCTAACATTTAGAAAGAATAACATGACACAGAGACGGTGACTGCAATTAAGTTAATTTAGGACCTTCTAGCAGTTAATTTCGTTTTATTAAACACATTTCTTCCATGTAGCCCATGTTTTGTAATGGCATCATCATGCTAATATGCCTGTGGATATACAGAGTGAACTTAACAATGATACATTAAAATGACAATACCTTTTATATAATCACCAACATGAATTATGTTTGTTATTTACAGCTAGGTACAGTATAGACTATAGAGTATTGGGGTGAGATGGAAAAGGGGCGACCTGTTACCGTTTCCATTGGGGTGCTGTGTAGGCCTATGGTCACTTAATTGAACGTTAATCTGAACGTTTGAGTTATTATATCAGACTTGTGTTCTTTATGGTGAACAGTGCACTGGGGCATGATACTTATGTATGCATACGTAGGCTATATACTTTATATAAATGACGTAAAGGGTGATCAAATGTAACCATTGTGGATTACATGTTTTACATCAAACTGGATTATAATTTGATGAGCAAGTAATTAACATTAGGAAAACTGACAACTATAATTATGCAGTAGGCCTATATAGTTGATGCTACTATTTTAAGCAATTCCTGACTTTTCTACCTTATGATAACAACTTGTGTTGTGTCCTACTGTTATCCAGTATTTAATACATGTAGTTACTCCTTTACACCACTTGGTGTCACTGTAGGTAGCCTGGCTACAGAGGTCATATGAAGAAGTGTGGACAGGAAGTGAGATGTACATTGTATGCCATGTTGTGAAGCTATGCTGAGCACTAACAAAGAATAGTCAATGTGAAATGAATCCAAGCTCTCCAGTGTCTTATTACTTGCCATCCACGTCTACAAATTGGCGACGAGGTAACCCACCTACTACACTTCAACTACAGAGGACCATTTTTTGGAAAAGATGGCTGTAAATGTGCCTTGTCCTGCTCCGTTTTTGCCATGCCCTGGGAAGCCTACAATTCCTTTCAAGTCATGGATGCAAATGTTTGACAACTACCTACTGGTCATAAATGCAACAGGGAATGCATGGCCTGCTGCAAGAAAAAGGGCCCTACTCCTTCACTGCCTTGGAACAGAAGGACAGAGGACATTTAACTCACTACCAAATACAGGTGATGATTATGTTACTGCTGTTACTGCACTCAGATCACATTTCACCCCAGCGACTAATGTGGTAGTGGAACGCCATACATTCAGAAAACGAGCACAAGGCCCACATGAGACTGTTACCCAATATGTGGCTGCTCTCAGAGAGCTTGCATCTTCATGTGATTTTGGTGATAAAACTGATGAGATGCTGCGTGATCAGATTATCCAATATGTCACGAATGCCCATATTAGGGAGAAACTCCTACTGGAGCCTAACCTCAATCTGGATGGGGCTATCACGCTTGCTACACAGATCGAGTCTGCAGCTGAACAAGCTAAATGCATGGTTGGAGATAAACCTAGCTTTCAAGTACAAGCAGGGCAAAAGAGAGCACATCGACCATGGTCTCAGAATAAACAATCCACACAGAAACCTGCACCTACTGCTGCCACTGGGAAGTCCTCCCGTACATGTTTCAGATGTGGATCTGACAGTCACCTAGCAAATGCTCCCTCATGTCCTGCTGCTAAAGCTACTTGCAAATCCTGCCACAAGAAGGGACATTTCGCCAGAGTGTGTCGCTCTGCTCCTACCCATCAAGTGCGAGAAGTGGAGGTCCCTGAAGTGACTGTCCTGTGCATTCAAGAGACTGCCTGCAAATCTGATAAAATAAAATGCAATGTCAAGATCCAGCCTTCAGACTCACCAGCCCATGCCATGGACCTGGTTGTTGATTCTGCGTCCCCAGTGTCCATATTGCCCAGCACCGTGTTTGAAGAACATTTTGGTGAGTCACGCTTAACACCACCTGCTATTCGTTTAACTACATATACCAAGTCACCCATACCTGTGCTGGGATGCCTTTCAGCACTGGTGACTAAAGGTGATGTCACTGCTCCAGCAACCTTCTTCGTTGTGGAGAAGGGGACCCCATTGCTGGGCCTGGATTTAATGATTGCATTGAACATTCACATTGTAGGAGGTGCTGTAGTTCCTCCTCTTGCCCCTGCTCCGAATGCCCCTGTGATGCACCTATCTACCTCTCTCCCACTAATTGGCTGTGCTAACAAATTTGTGCACCGGGTCAAATTCTCTGCCTCTGTTCCCCCGGTGAGACAAAAATTGCGCCGTTTGCCCCTGTCTGTGAGAGATGCAGTCACAGAAGAGGTGAATAGGCTCCTGGCCGCTGGTGTGATAGAGAGAATTGATGCTTCCCCCTGGGTGTCTCCTATCGTTGTCACACGAAAGAAGAAAGGAGGCATTCGAATGTGTGTGGATCTCCGAGAGCCAAACAAGGCTGTCATTACAGACTGCTATCCAATCCCACACATAGATGAGCTGCTGTCCACTCTGCGTGGAGCCGCAGTGTTTTCGACCATTGATCTGGCAAGTGCCTACCACCAGGTGCCTCTACATGAGGAAAGTAGGGACCTGACTGCTTTCATTACCCATGAAGGACTCTTCCGCTACTGCCGTGTGCCCTATGGCCTCTCCTCTGCACCATCTGCATTCCAAAAGATGATGGCTACCATCCTCAAAGGCCTGCCAGGTGTGCAGAATTATCTGGATGATATAATTATCTATGGAGCCAACAGCACAGTACATGATGCTCGCCTGAAGCAAGTTCTTCACCGCCTGCAAGAAGCAGGTCTACTCCTGAATGAGGAAAAGTGCTGCTTTAATCAGTCAAGTCTACGCTTCCTGGGTCACGTGGTGTCAGCCGAAGGCATCGCGCCTGACAAAGAGCACATTGAAGCTGTTCTGAATGCCCCAGCTCCGACAGATCCTGCTGCCCTTCGCTCTTTTCTAGGCCTAGTGTCCTGGTATTCAAAGTTCATCCCTAACTATGCAACAGAATCTGAGCCTATGCGGGCATGCATTAGAAAAGACACTGACTTTCACTGGACGAGTGAGGCACAGAAATGTTTTCAGAAAATTAAACTGCTGCTGGTGAACAGTGCTGCCCTTACACTTTTCGATCCTTCCCTGCATACAGTGGTGTCTACTGACGCCTCAGATTACGGCTTGGGAGCTGTGTTCACCCAGTTTCATCCTGACGGCGTGGAACGTACAGTGGCTTTTGCCTCCCGGACTCTCAACACAGTGGAACGTAAATACTCCACTGTAGAAAAGGAAGCGCTGGGATGCGTTTGGGCAGTTGAAAAGTGGCGCACATACTTGTGGGGGCGAAAATTCACCCTACGTACTGACCATCAGGCCCTCACTACACTGCTTACCACTAAGGGCATAGGTCGTGCTGGAATGCGTATTGCACGCTGGTCTGCCAGGCTCTTGGCCTATGATTATGATGTGATCTACCGTCCAGGATCGGAAAATTACACTGCTGACTGCCTTTCCCGTCTTCCTATTCCTGGAGCTGCTGACCCTGCCCTGGATGCTGAGCCAGAAATGGTAGCATACATCACTGATGCTCTTTTTGCTTTGCCCATTACTGACTTTGAGGCTGCTGTTGCCCCTTGTCCGGAGGTTTCTGCACTCCGTGAACAGATTGCTCGTGGCTGGCCACAAAAGGTGAAACTGCTGAGTCCAGAAGTTGCCCCATACTTTCCCATACGTCATGAACTGTCAGTGGATAACTCCCTGGTGCTTCGGGGAACACGTCTGGTCGTGCCAATCGCACTGCGTGCTACTCTTGTGGCTCTTGCACATGAGACACATCAAGGAGTGGTGCGAACAAAGCAACGCCTGAGAGAGTACTACTGGTGGCCAAAAATGGATGACCTTGTCCACTCTACAATTCAGTCATGTCAGCCATGCCAGTCCAATGACAAGACTGCAATGCCACGTCCTGCCCCTCTACAACCAGTTACATTCCCAGACAGGCCCTGGCAAAAGCTTGCCATGGACATTGTCGGTCCTTTTGAAACAGCTACATGGGACTGTCGATATGCCATCACTCTGATCGACTATTACAGCAAGTGGCCAGAGGTCGCTTTCACTGCTAATATCACTACAAAGGATGTTACATCCTTCCTCTCCTCCGTCTTCAGCAGAAAAGGCAACGCTGAATCCATTGTGACAGATAATGGCAAACAGTTTACTTCAGCTGACTTTGCTACTTTCCTAGCTGAACGGGACATTGTACACCACAGAGTCTCCGTGTACTACCCTGCTGCAAATGGCGCCATAGAGCGTTTCAATCGTGTCCTGAAACAGAGTGTGCAGATGGCTATCACACAGTCTGTACCATGGAAACCTGCCATTACTGCTTTCCTGATGGCTTACCGTGCCACACCGCATGCAGCTACTGGTGTGTCTCCCTTTCAACTACTGCATGGCCGGAGGATGCGCACAAAGTTGACTGTCCTGCCGCCCTCTCATGCTGACCCTGTCTCAGATGGACAGGTACGAGAGAAAGTCACACGCCATCAACTCAAGATGAAGTCCTACACTGATGGAAAACGAGGCGCATGCACTCCGTCTTTTCAAAAAGGGGATAGTGTGCGAGTGAAAACACCTCTCCATGTGCCCAAAGGTCACCCAAAGTTTGGAGCTCCACTGAGAGTCACAAAGAAGGTAGCCCAAAGCACATACTTGCTGGAGGATGGGCGAAGATGGAACGCCTCTCACCTAGCTCCTGATCGCTGTGCAGCTGCAAAGCTACATAACATTCCTGCTTCACCTGCCTCTCCATCCTCTCCAAAGCAGTCACGAGTTAGAAAGAAGCCTAACTGGATGCAAGAATATGTGACTAGTGATTAGCTATTTGTCCTCCTATAGTAGCTTGTCAACAGTTCTTTTATTTTGTTATTTTGTGATGCAATATATCTAGAGTGTTTGAAAAAGAAAAATCCTACAGTTGTATCTATTCAGATCTGTGAAACACTTGAGTATTTTGCGTTCATGTCTCATGTTCACCATGTTTACATTTTGTGGTTTAATAACCTTATTTACAGTACTGAGTAGAGACAGAGAAAATGTTTATGTTTATGTCTGAGTGCAGGTTCTGATATTCTCTAATTTAGTCTCAGAGGAAATATTCTTTTACAAAGAAGGGAAATGTTGTGTCCTACTGTTATCCAGTATTTAATACATGTAGTTACTCCTTTACACCACTTGGTGTCACTGTAGGTAGCCTGGCTACAGAGGTCATATGAAGAAGTGTGGACAGGAAGTGAGATGTACATTGTATGCCATGTGGCTCCGTCTTATGAGCAAATTTAAGACTTCCGCTCTGAGAGCTAGCAGATTTAAGACATCCGGTTGCCTTCAGAATAAAATAATATTTTTAATTCGTTAATTAAATAACTATTACGTTACATTATTAGTGTAAAAGTGTGTTCTTTTCGTTAAGAATCACCCAAAAAGGACTGTAGTTTAGCCCAGCCGGGCAATAGTTTATTATAAAGTCCCGTGCTAAGAGTAGTAATAAACAACCTGTCAGCTCAGTCTAGTGCAACCAACAAGAGGTACCGTGCGTACCGTGCGTCACGCACCTGTATAAGCAAGGTTCCTAGGTTCCTATCTAAGCAATAAAGGTTCCTATTTCATCAAGCAATAATACACCTATTATAACAATTAGTATTATTATTACATTACAGTTATTGTAAAGACACACATTATGTTTCTGTGTAAAAATAAGTAATTAAATTACTAATAAGTAATTAAATAATAATAAAAGTTATCTAAATGGATAAATGCTATTCACTGGAGTGCATGGACTTTATAAAGTGGACACTGGACAAAAGAGGCCTCCGCGAGGCAACTATCTGGACATACCCACGCGTTCGGGGAGATGTCCTCTACCACACCCCACTCTCCGCTAAGCGGGAGAGGTGTAAAATTCACAGCAGCAGACCTTCTACTGTGGTCAATGCTGAAAAAAGTACCGTTTCCGGACCCAGAATGGACACTGGACAAAGAGGCCTCCGCGAGGCAACTATCTGGACATACCCACGCGTTCGGGGAGATGTCCTCTACCACACCCCACTCTCCGCTAAGCGGGAGAGGTGTAAAATTCACAGCAGCAGACCTTCTACTGGGGTCAATGCTGAAAAAAGTACCATTTCCGGACCCAGAATGGACACTGGACAAAGACGGCTCCGCGAGGCAACTATCTGGACATACCCACGCGTTCGGGGAGATGTCCTCTACCACACCCCACTCTCCGCTAAGCGGGAGAGGTGTAAAATTCACAGCAGCAGACCTTCTACTGTGGTCAATGCTGAAAAAAGTACCGTTTCCGGACCCAGAATGGACACTGGACAAAAGACGGCTCCGCGAGGCAACTATCTGGACATACCCACATGTTCGGGGAGATGTCCTCTACCACACCCCACTCTCCGCTAAGCGGGAGAGGTGTAAAATTCACAGCAGCAGACCTTCTACTGTGGTCAATGCTGAAAAAAGTACCGTTTCCGGACCCAGAATGGACACTGGACAAAGAGGCCTCCGCGAGGCAACTATCTGGACATACCCACGCGTTCGGGGAGATGTCCTCTACCACACCCCACTCTCCGCTAAGCGGGAGAGGTGTAAAATTCACAGCAGCAGACCTTCTACTGTGGTCAATGCTGAAAAAAGTACCGTTTCCGGACCCAGAATGGACACTGGACAAAGAGGCCTCCGCGAGGCAACTATCTGGACATACCCACGCGTTCGGGGAGATGTCCTCTACGACACCCCACTCTCCGCTAAGCGGGAGAGGTGTAAAATTCACAGCAGCAGACCTTCTACTGGGGTCAATGCTGAAAAAAGTACCATTTCCGGACCCAGAATGGACACTGGACAAAGACGGCTCCGCGAGGCAACTATCTGGACATACCCACGCGTTCGGGGAGATGTCCTCTACCACACCCCACTCTCCGCTAAGCGGGAGAGGTGTAAAATTCACAGCAGCAGACCTTCTACTGTGGTCAATGCTGAAAAAAGTACCGTTTCCGGACCCAGAATGGACACTGGACAAAAGACGGCTCCGCGAGGCAACTATCTGGACATACCCACATGTTCGGGGAGATGTCCTCTACCACACCCCACTCTCCGCTAAGCGGGAGAGGTGTAAAATTCACAGCAGCAGACCTTCTACTGTGGTCAATGCTGAAAAAAGTACCGTTTCCGGACCCAGAATGGACACTGGACAAAGAGGCCTCCGCGAGGCAACTATCTGGACATACCCACGCGTTCGGGGAGATGTCCTCTACCACACCCCACTCTCCGCTAAGCGGGAGAGGTGTAAAATTCACAGCAGCAGACCTTCTACTGTGGTCAATGCTGAAAAAAGTACCGTTTCCGGACCCAGAATGGACACTGGACAAAAGACGGCTCCGCGAGGCAACTATCTGGACATACCCACGCGTTCGGGGAGATGTCCTCTACCACACCCCACTCTCCGCTAAGCGGGAGAGGTGTAAAATTCACAGCAGCAGACCTTCTACTGAGGTCAATGCTCAAAAAAGTGCTGTGCCTTGGGGCATTGACATGAAATCACTGGCCTATAACATGCATTGCAAAGTAATACTAATTATTTTGGTAATTACTGGTGTTTGAACACTAATGTCTGCATCAATGACAATGGTAATGTCATTCACTATGTAGATGGGCCATTAACAGTAATAGTTTATTTTTACAGTGCTGTGTTTATACATTCCTCCAAACCCTCTTTCTGATAAAACAGAGCCTTTTAGTGCAGTGCAGTACTTAAACTATGTACTCAGAGCAATAAATTTTTTCCTGTCAGCTCATACAATACACAATCTCGCTTTTCAGTCTCTGTTTGGTAAGTGTTGAGACTCACGTCAAACAGAACAGCTTTGGAAAACAAACAAGTGTAGAGACCACAGCTACTGGTATCAGTTTGTGTTATGAAATGAGGGCAACTGTCATAACACTCATATCTAAATGTGATAGCCATACCTCTACCATGAATTGCAAAGTACTGTAAGGCTAAGTATTTTTGCAGTGGACCAAATACATTAACCAGGTCTTGTTCATAGCTATGGACTGAATCCATTAGAACAACATCTAAGATTATGCTATCACCCTCCACTGTCTTTTTAGAGAAATCTACGACAATTGCTCCCCAATGAGTCTTTTGGAGGTTGACTGGCAATATTACCAACTCATAGCTCCACCAATTCTGTGATGTTCTTGGTACATCTATATACTTGTGCAAGTGTGTCTAAGATGCCTTTTTGTGACACGTCCAGTGGCTGCACTATAAATTGTGACATGTTCTTTGTAGATGGTAAGGCCTTGTCACCACATTGAGTACAACTATACAGACTAAGACTTTTCAGGCAAAGCAGGTCATCTCCAAGGAAAGGAGACCGAAGTGTGTATTCTACAAAGCTGTTTAATATGGTGTATACGTCTGTCCTAGAAAATTTCTGAGACACTAATGACACTGATGTGTTGGCTAGATTGAATTTCTCAAGTTTCCGTCTAAATGTTGAGTCCTGCGCTGCTGCTTCTTCAAGCCGTGTGTGACATTTTTTGAAAGCAGATGTCTGTTGTAGAAATGTTAGAATTGGTAATGGTATGGCTTCACACATATTGTCATTTAGACTTTCATTGCATAAAACCACATCATCATCATCTTTTTCCAAATTGTCCTCCGTTATTGTTCTATTATTATCCTTGTCTATTGTGATGCCAGCATCACCACATTTCACATAGAAATATAAGCACCCATTTACTTTTGACTCTCGCACAGCATTTGCTGCTGGTAATATTTCTATCATTGTGTCATTTGCTTTAATTACAACATTGTCATAAAGCAAGTCTGCCCAAAAGTGTCCAGTTTTGGCCATAGCGCCTATATGACAAATGATTGAGGCCAACTTATACTTAATTTTACCGCCGTCACAAATAGGAATTTCGATTACACCAGATGGTTCTACATGCCTGCGGCTCACCGACCCACGATCAGTAACACGCGACAGAGAAAGAGTAATGAAATCAGGAGAGTCATTCCAACATATTTGTCGCTTCATATCACAACCACATGCTGTACACTTGTCTGGACTTACACCTTCCATGATTGAGTGTTCGAAAAGATAATTGAGGGACTCTCTTTTCTGTGGCAGCGGTAATGCAAAAATATTAGTAATAGAAGAATTGAACATCTTGAACAGCTTGTTTAAAATCAGTTCCCCATGGTAGGTATTTTCACCTGTGTCATTGGTGGTTTTCATTGCTTTATTGGCTTCAGTCCTTACTGTGTCAAAATGTTCTTTGAAAGGAGATGTACTTTCACTGACATCCTCAAAATCACCAAAGAAGTCATGATCAATCACAGTGTCTTGTTGATCATGCTTTTTATCAACATTTTCTTTCTGTGGCGCTAGATTCTGTGTCTCAGACATGATGGTGTCAAGACTGGCTTGCACCACGCTGGAGTTCCTTTTACTACCAAGTACAATACAAGCAGCTTGTACTATTGTACTTGTTTGTTGTAGTGTTTTGGCATTAACTAAAGTGCTGAAGATGTACATAGCCAAAGTATACCTCTTATCTCTGTGTATGTACTGTTGTTTGCAAATGTGACTTGCCTGTTTCATCAAATGACTCTTACATGCCCTTATGGTACAGAAATCTAAATCTTTGTTATCTGCCTTTCCTACCACTATTCTCCAGCAGCGTAACAAGTACATACTCATGCTATCTTGATTGAAGATATGCATACTGGCTTTTAAAAGCACTATGGACCTGTCACTATTAATCTGAATCGGTGTTGTGTTTGTACCAAATATCTCCTTCTCTTTGCATCTCAATTGTGTGAGTAGTTCCTCTATAGCTGATTGAGTATGTTCTTCAGAGATCATGAATGCAACAGGAGTTGATGAATTAAATGAACTTACTATAATTTCATAATACAAAATCCTTTTCTCTGTTAGTTTAGTCTTAATGATCCCCCCTGTGGCATCCCATGATGCCGCACATTGTGCTGTCGCATTGTGCCACAGTTTCACTCCTGCTTCACTAAAACATATAACCTTAAGGGGACTAACTTTAATAACTTGAATGAATCCTTTTACAACAACACTGTCTGTGTCTTTATCCTCCCATTCTTTTTTAAGGTCCATCAAAGCTTTGATCTCACTGTTATCCTTCCATCCTTGTTTCCGCTGTTCATATTTGACCTGCCTGTAGGGGAGACGGGGGTAATGTGAGACACTGGGTAATGTGAGACACCCCCTGTATCACATGACCACAAGACATTTGTGTCATGTGACCATTATATGTTGAAGCCCCTCCCATTTCCTACCTGCCATGGAGGAGAGGACCTTATTGTGCTGTGGTAAGCATGTTTTTTTCACAAAAATATGTTTTTTGCATGTAAAAGTTAATTTTCTTGTCGTCAACATAATCAGCTGTTGTGTCAAAGCAAATTAATTCAGGTAGAAAAACTTAAATCATACACGTTGATGAACTACCATCATATACATCCATGAGATTGCTGCTAGCTGAAGATTAGCCTGTATTGCTAAAAGAGGTCCTGTTTACCAAAATGTGGGTGTGGGGTAAAGTGAGACAAATGCTCTGGGGTAAAGCGAGACACTGTCTCACATTACCCCACCATGAGGCACAAGTTAAGTTCAGTTTTAAACATATTTTAATCTAATATTACATTGCATATGTTTTATTTTCTATGTCATAAACATTGTAGAAAATGCCAAGATACACCAGAAAGACAACCTGGGGTGGAACCGCCCTTGTAGAGATGGAGAAGGCAGCCGCTGAGAGCAAGGCAGAAAAGAAGATAATTCACCAGAAATATATGCACAATTGCACAAATTATCAGAAGAATCCTGGGAAACACGAAAGCATGGGAGAGACCCACATTTGCTATAAAGGAAAACGATGTGGCACATGTTCTGAAATGTGATGTGGCGAAGAAGCTGCCACAACCTAAACAGCGTGGAGGAACCACACAGAGAGAGCAAATCCTCACCTTTAGAAACCAGTGACTTCCAGGAAAGTCTGGATGGCAACCGAGGAAGGTCAGTGACGCTGGAGAGACAGCTGACCTCCAGGAAAGACTGGCGGGGTAACAGGGGCCAGCAACCCCTGTCGCAGCACTCGCAAGAGGGCACCAAGCAAGCTACAGAACGTACAAATAAGCAATACCCCCAGAGTCTCCCGAGAGGAGGGGAGGAAGGGAGACTCGATAGGACAGATTCAACGACAACAACAATGCCAGTGACACCGACTCAGAGAAGGCTTCTTTGACTCAAATACACCAGAGTAAGGCTAAGTGTGGACACTGGACAAGGATGGACACATGCACATTGCACAGACGAACAGTCTGGTGAGATGTAGGAGAACCCTAGGCATGAGGCAAACCATAGTCCTAGAGACCTCAGTGCCTGTAGTCCCCCAAGAACACACAAGGCCGAGGGAGCCTCCTGTTGGTTCAGGCATGACAGAAAGGACAGTGGGCGGATCTTCGGGGGGTTCCCTGGGCGAGCTGGTCGCTGGGGTGTGGTCAGCACTGGTTTGCTGCACCTGGCCAGCAGGTCACTCCGTGCCCTGTTGGCCGGGTGTGGCCAATGCTATAGCTGGTTTCACCTCGGTGATGGCTGTGCCCGGGGCGCCCCTCCACAGATTTGTCTATAGCTGGGTGCATGGAGGAGAGGGGCAGTGACTTGGCCAAATCACTGCTGACCCGCCAACTGGAGAGTGTAGTTGTTGAGGGTTGAAACACTCTAAGACGTTTGGAGACCACCTGATAACCTCTCTTCCAGGCCAAGGCTTCATCCATTAGAAATGGATTATAATCACATCGTTGATGTATTTACAAACTGTAACCTTGGCTGGAATGTAGAGTAGACCTAGTTGTAGCTGTAGATGTTCTAGCTGGTTCTGATGGTGCTGAGCCCCTACTAGCCTGCTCTAAGGGTCAAGTGTTCCGAACCCAATTGCTGTCTACTATGCTAAAGTGACACAGATACATTCCCGGTCTTAATGGGTTAAATGGGGGGAAACTTCGACCGAGAGAAACGTTTATCTCTTTTAGCAAGTGTTGCTTTTTGTAGAGATGTGAATTGTGTGTGTGCGTGTGTGTTGTGTTCTAATCATTTTAATGTTAATTAAAACATTTTGAATTACAGAATGTTGTCTTTGATTCTGTTCAGACTTACTTTCAAGTGTTTAGAAAGAAAATGTGGTTAATGACCAATTCCCATGATTCTGTTACTAGTCTGACATTAGTTTTGGAATGTGTGGTTGTCAAGCTAGCTGTCAGTGTTCTAACTGTTAAAACAAGTGTTTTTATGGTAGTTTTAAAGTGAAAAGAATAAGTGGTTCACTTTACCCCATTGATTTTCATGGTCTGTCTCACTTTACCCCAGCCCTGGGGTAAAGTGAGACACCTGACCACTTTTTTTAAAACAATCATATGTTCACTGCCCTTTGTCTTGGATTCATTCTAATCATTTCCATTTTTAGGAAACATCCCAAATGAATGGGAAATATGTAAATGTGACTGATATATCATTTTAGCTCGCCTACAGGGGAGCAAATGTAAAAAGTGTCTCACATTACCCCCGTCTCCCCTACAAAGAAGTGTCTTTGCCAACTCCGCTACGATTTCCAGCTATTAAAGACCTTGGGTCTGCAATGTTCACTGCCTCAATGTAGGCATTATGTGCAAATCGGTTCATCATTGATCTACCCAAGTTTGCACGCTCTGTGCTTCTAATGTATCTACCTCTCAATTTGTCCTTTGTGTGATATATGTTGCCAGTGTAAGCTATATGAAATATGCCGTCTTCGAATGAATGGAGATGAATTTTAAAGGTCATCTCACATGAAGTATGCCGGCAGGCGCCATTGATTTTCTAACGACAGCGGTAGAAAAGTGGTGATTAACAAAACTGATTATACAGTATGGATTACTCTAGTCAATTTGATACCGGATATGATTTAATACCGGACTTTTACTTGTATTAAACAAAATATTTCCAAATGTTTTGATTGATTTGATTGAAATATGTATTAACAGTTTGCATAATTACAGTACATTTCAAGCACAACTCAATACAAAGACTGTTTACTGTGAGTGGACGACTCAATAAAGCATTACACTTGTTTACAAGAGGGTCCACCTTGTTCAGTTCATCAAAACATTTAGAGACACTTCTATATAGCCAAAGAACAGAACAGGAATTCACCATAAAATTGACATTGCACTGCAGTATTCATACTTGTACTTACATTTGAGTAATTATTCCACCACTGACAACCAGAGACATACAGTAGCTTCTACAGCAGGTGTGTCCAACTATCTGTTGTTGTTGACAAAAGGGCATATATTTGTCCCAGCATTTTTGTAAGCCAACAGTTAATGAGTCTTTATTGTGGTGACATCAGCATACTACCAGATGTACAAATATTGTAGGGATTTGGAAACTTTTAAATGAGCGTTTTATTTCTGATTGTGATGATCATTATTGATATGATTTCTTCTTCTTCTGTGTAACAGTGAATGAGAAATGATTCATGATTAATTAAAAGGTATTTTCTTTCTAACTTTCAAAGCCTTGTCTGTATTCTTTTATTCTTTTATAAATGTAATGCTATGGAGAGGGCCACTATATATATAACGATCGTTGTCACCTCATCTATACCTGGGCACCGCCCAGCCAGAAAGAGGGTTTGGAGGAATGTATAAACACAGCACTGTAAAAATAAACTATTACTGTTAATGGACCATCTACATAGTGAATGACATTACCATTGTCATTGATGCAGACATTAGTGTTCAAACACCAGTAATTACCAAAATAATTAGTATTACTTTGCAATGCATGTTATAGGCCAGTGATTTCATGTCAATGCCCCAAGGCACAGCACTTTTTTGAGCATTGACCTCAGTAGAAGGTCTGCTGCTGTGAATTTTACACCTCTCCCGCTTAGCGGAGAGTGGGGTGTGGTAGAGGACATCTCCCCGAACGTGTGGGTATGTCCAGATAGTTGCCTCGCGGAGCCGTCTTTTGTCCAGTGTCCATTCTGGGTCCGGAAACTGTACTTTTTTCAGCATTGACCACAGTAGAAGGTCTGCTACTGTGAATTTTACACCTCTCCCGCTTAGCGGAGAGTGGGGTGTGGTAGAGGACATCTCCCCGAACATGTGGGTATGTCCAGATAGTTGCCTCGCGGAGCCGTCTTTTGTCCAGTGTCCATTCTGGGTCCGGAAACGGTACTTTTTTCAGCATTGACCACAGTAGAAGGTCTGCTGCTGTGAATTTTACACCTCTCCCGCTTAGCGGAGAGTGGGGTGTGGTAGAGGACATCTCCCCGAACGCGTGGGTATGTCCAGATAGTTGCCTCGCGGAGGCCTCTTTGTCCAGTGTCCATTCTGGGTCCGGAAACGGTACTTTTTTCAGCATTGACCACAGTAGAAGGTCTGCTGCTGTGACTTTTACACCTCTCCCGCTTAGCGGAGAGTGGAGTGTGGTAGAGGACATCTCCCCGAACGTGTGGGTATGTCCAGATAGTTGCCTCGCGGAGCCGTCTTTTGTCCAGTGTCCATTCTGGGTCCGGAAACGGTACTTTTTTCAGCATTGACCACAGTAGAAGGTCTGCTGCTGTGAATTTTACACCTCTCCCGCTTAGCGGAGAGTGGGGTGTGGTAGAGGACATCTCCCCGAACGTGTGGGTATGTCCAGATAGTTGCCTCGCGGAGCCGTCTTTTGTCCAGTGTCCATTCTGGGTCCGGAAACGGTACTTTTTTCAGCATTGACCACAGTAGAAGGTCTGCTGCTGTGAATTTTACACCTCTCCCGCTTAGCGGAGAGTGGGGTGTGGTAGAGGACATCTCCCCGAACGTGTGGGTATGTCCAGATAGTTGCCTCGCGGAGCCGTCTTTTGTCCAGTGTCCATTCTGGGTCCGGAAACGGTACTTTTTTCAGCATTGACCACAGTAGAAGGTCTGCTGCTGTGAATTTTACACCTCTCCCGCTTAGCGGAGAGTGGGGTGTGGTAGAGGACATCTCCCCGAACGTGTGGGTATGTCCAGATAGTTGCCTCGCGGAGCCGTCTTTTGTCCAGTGTCCATTCTGGGTCCGGAAACGGTACTTTTTTCAGCATTGACCACAGTAGAAGGTCTGCTGCTGTGAATTTTACACCTCTCCCGCTTAGCGGAGAGTGGGGTGTGGTAGAGGACATCTCCCCGAACGCGTGGGTATGTCCAGATAGTTGCCTCGCGGAGGCCTCTTTGTCCAGTGTCCATTCTGGGTCCGGAAACGGTACTTTTTTCAGCATTGACCACAGTAGAAGGTCTGCTGCTGTGAATTTTACACCTCTCCCGCTTAGCGGAGAGTGGGGTGTGGTAGAGGACATCTCCCCGAACGTGTGGGTATGTCCAGATAGTTGCCTCGCGGAGCCGTCTTTTGTCCAGTGTCCATTCTGGGTCCGGAAACGGTACTTTTTTCAGCATTGACCACAGTAGAAGGTCTGCTGCTGTGAATTTTACACCTCTCCCGCTTAGCGGAGAGTGGGGTGTGGTAGAGGACATCTCCCCGAACGCGTGGGTATGTCCAGATAGTTGCCTCGCGGAGCCGTCTTTTGTCCAGTGTCCACTTTATAAAGTCCATGCACTCCAGTGAATAGCATTTATCCATTTAGATAACTTTATTATTATTATTAAAATGATTTAATTACTTATTTTTACACAGAAACATAATGTGTGTCTTATAGCATCATATAGCATCATTTAAATGCTTAATTTGTAGTTTTAATGTGCAAATTAAACTTTTTTTCAATACTCTAGAGGGTACTCTTATTTTGAAGAGATCGTCCACCGGAAGCCTTAAATCTGTTCATTAGATCTGTTCACTAGACGCTGCCATGCCAGGCTGTGAAGCTATGCTGAGCACTAACAAAGAATAGTCAATGTGAAATGAATCCAAGCTCTCCAGTGTCTTATTACTTGCCATCCACCTCTACAACTTGGAAGTACAGTACACAATATAATACACACTACTAGGCCTATCACTAAAAAATAAGGACAGACACAGACAGACAGTTTTTTTTTTCATTCAATGACTTCACTTGACATTCAAATTAACAAAGTAAAAGTAAAAATGCAAAGTAAAAATATCATTTACAAGTTAATTAAGTGAAATATAGGCTAATAAATTTGCACCATCAGTGATTAATGGAGATGTAATGCTATAGTATTAGTAACTAGTAAAACAAAACAATACAGTGGCATAATCAACAAATGTGTAGGCAAAGGCAACTGCTGCTGCAGTTGTAATGTGTTATGATCACATTGAATTACAATCTAACGAGTATAAGTAGGCTATTAAACTGTCTCAAATTATGATTCATGAAGACTAATGGATATGAAACACAACATGAATTTGTTCATCTTTACCTGTAGGCTACCTCACCGCGGTTTGTGTTTCAGCTCCTCCTGCTGATTAACGACAATACACTTTTTAAACGACACGTTCTGTAGTTGCTAAGCAGTCAGTCAACATCAACAACCACGTTGTTTTCACACATATCACCACCTCTGCTAAAGCGACACGTCCAGAAGACGTTTCGAGGAGCTGAAGTGTCACTCACTGACACTTCTACACTGTAGAATTATAAACTACACTGTTTCTCTCGTACAGAAGTTTATTTAAGAATAAAAATCTACCATCTTTGGTTCAGAACACAAACAAAACACTGCATTGCGGGTATGATCCTCTTCTTCTGAGTTTCTTTCTGTCAGACTAGACGCCAGGTTGACGTATTGTTGCTGCCCCCCACTGTTGATCTTGGGTAGTGCCCATTGTGGGAAAAGTGGGCACAGTCTGCGATGTCTGGCATTCACTCACTCACTCATGCACTCACTCACTCACTCACTCACTCACTCACTCACTCACTCACACTCACTCACTCACACTCACTCACTCACTCACACTCACTCACTCACTCACTCACTCACTCGAGTCACTCACTCACTCACTCATGCACTCACTCACTCACTCACTCACTCACTCACTCACTCACTCACACTCACACTCACTCACTCACACTCACCCACTCACTCACTCACTCACTCACTCACTCACTCACTCACAGACTCACTCATTCTGGGTGCCTGCCATTTATTAATTTGTTTTCCAGCCTCAGCTATAGTGCTTGATATTCTGTAGCCTGGCTTTGCCAGACTGATCACATGGGATTCATTTGAAGTGGGTTATTTTGGGGGGAGATTGAACACTTCTCTGAATATATGACTGACCAAGCCAAGTGTAGTTGGACTTGATCAGACCAAAGTCAACCTACTAACTATACTATCAACATAAGAATATATTATGTCTCAGCAGGATTATAGGTGTCCCTACACCCGTCACTTTACTTAAACCATACAAGTTGCCTGCGTGCTTAGGCCTATAGCCTATAGCATCCTTAACAAATAGGAAATGCAATATTTTGATAATTGTTACTGCATTAACCACTTAATACCTATAGCATCCATATCCCGGGGAAACTTCCACAGAAATTAGCAGATCTAAAAGCTCATGTTGTGTTTTATTGTAACACATTGTGTGGAAAGTATCTAAGTATACATTTGCTTAGTTATGAGTACTAAGTAGGCCTACTGTAGCCTACTTAAGTACACTAGTACAGTTCTGAGGTATTTGTACTTTACTTGTGTATATCACATTTTCAATACTTTTACTCATGTACTCCACTACATTTCAAAAGCAAATATTGATTGATGACAATGATGATTCATCGACCACATATAGATATTTGATTTGAATAATAGATTCCTGTTTCTTATCATCACCCCCACATAACAGTATAGGCCTACAGTCCTACACAAAAACCATGTTGAAACAATAAATGACTCAAGTCATTATATATTAGCTTGCATTATATTGTACCTTAATGGACCCATTACTGTAATATTCTAGGCTACTGTTTGTTTAGCACTACTGTGCATGCAGGCTATAGTATAAAGATACTGCAGCGCAGGCCCAGGATAGTAATCTGCTTCCTTTAATGCCCATGTTATCAAAGTGCATGATCAGTCCAAAAATCTAAATTTAGATGGTCATTCTGTTACATTAATGGCCCACATTCTGACTATATTATTATTTAACCTATTGCAAGAACATTGTAGGTATAGGTATAAGTTATTGGCCCATACAAATAAATCAACAACGTAAAGGTCGACTTCACCCAATTAATGTATCTTCATATTATTTCTTTCTACTCTTTCTGCGTTTCAGAGGAGGGCTGTGGACATGTCAGAAACCCGTCTACCAGTTACATTATCGATGGGGAATCCAAGCTAATAGAGTAAAAGCACAAAGGTATTGGCATCGAAATGTACTTAAAGTAAGTAAAAGTACTCTCAGAATGTCTCATTTCAAGTTTTCAAATGTTTAATAATCTTTTGAAAATAACAGAACACATTGTGAGCTTGTAGATCGCCTATTTTCAAATGGCCAAAATGTGGTTAACCCATTTTGGGCGGGAACCCACTTTGGTGTTAGCATCATGTCGTGCTTTAGCTATTTAAAAATAGCAGATCTACAAGCTCATAGCGCGCCACCGAGTAGCGCGCTACGAGCTTGTAGGTCTGCTATTTTGGAAAAATCGAAGAGCGACTGACATAGAAGACATTTTTAGAATCTGATCTCAGGTCAGAATGAAAACTTTCAGGATGTAGAAGACATTGTTTTAATCTGATCTCAGGTCAGAATGGGTGGAGTGCCGTGATTTATTTTCACAAAACACGCCCAACAGTTCATTAAGTATGCCTGGTTTGCCTGGTGGGTGGTGATCCACCTGAACTGAAGCCGCACCCACAGCTGTAGTTGTATGATAAAGGGTTGATAGGGAGGGGCTGAAACCAGTTTGTTTCTTTTTTGTTCCTGTCTTTGCTCATTCCTTCACAGATAGCTGCAGTTAAACTGAAGGCAGTCTGTTTCTTCAGAGCACTGATCGGAGTTAGAGCAGACATGACCATCAATAAATTCACCATCGAATATGATGCTCTCAATGATCGAAACATCTTCACCAACGGAGATTCAATAACAGGCAAGATTGTTGTAGTTTTGCATTTGTTTTTATTGTAATTGGGGTCTGCTATAATGTATTTTATTTGTATTGGTCAGGGGTGAAAAAAAGGTCAGGGGAAGCAAAAAGAAAAGCTGATCTAAAAGCTCACAACGCATCACATTGTGAGCTTGTAGATCGCCTATTTTTGCTATTCTATTTCTAAATCTATTTTAAGATTCAGAAGATAAAATTGCATATCCACCCAAAACTATATGTACATTTTGTAAACACACTACAATTTCAGTTAGTTTCCTTAAGCTATGTTTTATTTCAGTTAAGAAATGTTGTTTTGTTCCTCAAAGTTATATTTAACTATAAAACTGTGGTGATGACAGGCAGAATCATCGTGCTGACGTCGGGTCAAACCAAGGTCCAGTCGCTGACCTTCACCGCCAAGGGCAAAGCATCAGTGTATTGGTCTGAGTCTCACATTTGGGAAAACACCATCATCAACACCTGGCATTATCACGATAAAGAGAAGTATTACAAGGTGGAACACTCCATTCTGGCAGGTAATAAGAAGAAAAACATGTTTTACGTGTGTGTGTGTGTGTGTGTGTGTGTGTGTGTGTGTGTGTGTGTGGGTGAAAACCTTTTGTTTCATTTCAAGCTTAGGACCCCCATTTTGGAATGCGTGGGACCACTGACCCATAACTTTCCACAAACTGACCCATAACTTTCCACAAACTGACCCATAACTTTCCACAAACTGAACCAAATTAATGGACAATTTGTGTACACTCAGAGTTACAGGGGTCTGTTGCCAAATGCATACCAAACTTGTGCACCGTATGTATCTGTCACAGTGGCGATCGAGATACCTGGTGCAAATGTGCATGCATGCATGCATGCATGCAAAAAAATTATAACAATGCAAAGACAAAAATTGAATCGAGAAATACATTCACAATAACAATGACTTTGTTTACAGATCCCCAGGAGATTGGACCAGGCCGCCATGTGTTTCCTTTCACCTTCCAGATCCCTGACAGGTATATATAGTTTTCTTAAGGACCTCCAGACATATGCATTTGGCTGCCGAGACCCCCATCTGAAAACAGTTTGTGCCAAGAGACAATTTGTTTTCCAAATTGACCAAATGGATTCAAAAATAGTAATGTATACAATAATGGTAAAGTTGTGACATTTTTTTTGTTAGGAACCCCCTCAATGACCAACTTCGACCACATTGTCAGTACCACTGACATAGATCATAGAAGACATTTGGATGTATTTTGCGTGTCTTAAGTACCAGGTCTTATTCCCTAACTTGAGTAAACTAAAGACCTGGAGGCGTGATCAATGCCATTTGGCTATTCTGAGTGGCCAAAGAGCATTGATCACGCCTCCAGGTCTTTAGTTTACTCAAGTTAGGGAATAAGACCTGGTACTTAAGACACGCAAAATACAGCCCATGGTTACTTTATGCATTTTGCTCTGCTGTGTGACGTTTGTGTGCAGGAGTTTGCCGTCCACCTTCAAGACACACACAGGCAAGGTGGTCCATTCCCTGCAGGCCAAGCTGAGCAGATCCATGAAGATACCAAGCAAGGACAAAACCAAGTTCACCTTTGTCTCCAAAGCAGACATGGCCCTGCCTGGACTCATGGTCAGTGGTGGAAGCTGTATACTTTCAAATACATAGTGCATTGTCGGAAGACATTTTTAGAATCTGATCTCAGGTCAGAATGAAAACTGTCAGGATGTAGAAGACATTTTTAGAATCTGATCTCAGGTCAGAATGGGATAATATAATCATACTGAGTGTGGCGTGTCATTTCAGGAGCAGCAGTACGGCAGTAAGGACAAAGACGTTGTTTTCTTTGCATCTGGAAACGTATCTATGAACGTATTCACTGAGAAGATGGGATACCTGCAAGGTAAGGTTTGCAAAAGGTGCACAATTTGATCTGGGTTATACTTTTAGCATTCATTTGTATAAATCTGTAGGCCTACCACCGTGCCTTTTAAATATTATCAATATAATTATGTTTGCAAACTGTTAAAGTATTCAATCAATCAATCAATCAATCAATCAAAACGTCCTAGCCGTTTTACTCTTATCACCACTAGGTGACAGCAAATAGTCTAGTAGCCAGCCCATAGAGCCCCATTGTGAATGGGGTTTTATGTTAGAAATGTTTAGTATGGGTCTCCAGCAACTTGCAAATTTCATAATTGGCATAATATGTGACCAATTACAACCTATAGAAGGCAAAATATTTAAAATGTAATCATGATTTATCTAGCATGTGATGTGTCAAACTAGGGGGTTTTCATTATGCTGAATCCATTCCAGGCATTAGTTTTGCAAAAAAACACTCATTGGGCTAAAAACGGTGGGCATGGCCGTTTTAAGCCCAATGTTTTTACAAAACTAATGCTTGGAATGGATTCAGCATCATGACCTTAGTGACCTAGTTTGACACATCGCATGCTAGATAAAGCATGATGAAATTTTGAATATTTTGCCTTCTATAGGTAATGGTATGGTAACATATTATGCCAATTATGAAAATTGCCCAACATAATGCAAGTTAGCATACGGCAGTTTCTACATGCTGGGGACCCATACTAAACATTTTTAACAAAAAACGTTGGTGTACTCAACATTTTGGTTATATTACAAATTGGAGGTGAAAGGGCCTTGCAAACGGGGAGTGATAAAACGCGCCTATAGTTGGATTCTGTTTAGCTTTTTTTTTTACGCTTGCGTTGTTGCGCCCCTCTTCAACAGACCTGGAGGAGACCTGTGTTGATCCAGGCAGCAACGCCTGCGTTCCCCGCTTGACGTTTGCAAGGCCCTTTAGAGTCATTTCAGATGGGCAGCAAGTTGAGGGGCGACAATGCAAACGTATTTACGCAGGCATGGTCCCGCTAAATTGTCGCATGCTTGTTTCGTGCACACACCTGCGACTTTTTTTTTACGCTTGCGTTTTTTGCGCCCATGTTGCGTCCATCTAAAAGGACCTTTAGAATGAAATACCGTCTAGTTTGTTACAATGTAGGCCTCTGCAGTAATAGCAGATAATATTGAAATGCTGCTATTATTATAAATGTCACGTGCGTGTGTTTGAGAAACACTGACGTGTTGCCATTCTCTCTCCCCCGCTCCGACAGGAGAGTCCCTGAGCGTGACGGTGGAGGTGGTGAACAGCTGCACGCGCAGCGTCAAGCCGAAGTTCGAGCTGTACGAGAAGAAGAGCTACTTCGGCAAAGGTATTTACGGCCAGAAGAGGAAGTGCCGAACGTCGACCATCCTGAAGGACAAGGACGAGCCCATTGAGAAGTCGAGCAGGAGGACCGTGTGCAAGACCCTCTGTCTCCCGACAGAGCTGCCTCCCTCCATCTTGAACTGCAAGATTATCAAGCTGGAGTACAGACTGAAGGTACGTCTGTCTGTCTGTCTGTCTGTCTGTCTGTCTGGAACTTGAGTTGGCGCTCCAATGCAGTTTAAAAATGGCTAAACAATTAACATTTTACATCGATTACAAGTCACCAATAGAAGTACTTTGTTTACATATTGATAGGCCTACCGGTTGGATCGTGACACATGCAACCCTGATTTATGAATGAAAATTAATCGTTAATCGTAATTATAATTCCCTTCAGGTTATCCTGGACGTGGCGCTCGCCAAGGACCCAGAGATTAAACTACCCATCGTGGTCCTCCCAAATATGAACGACTGGTCTTCTTCAAAGGCCCTGGAAGCATACAAGTACTGAGGGGAATGTAAAGTCAGTGGAAAAATCGTACTCAGACAAATGTGTCCATAACAAGATTTGACTACTTGGCTATTCAAAGCGCGTTACAATGGTCCATTCATTCATACATTGGGAGTATAGAGAGTAGAGACAGTGTAGTGCCTCAGTAATCTAGGGCCATAGGTAGAATCAGTCTACTCTAAACAGTATATACAAAATGTGTATAGCCTATGTGCATTGTAACTATACTGTACAAAGTAAAAATGATATGCTAGGTCAACAAATGTAGGCTACTATTTCCAGGCCTCACATTGTGAACTTGTGGATCTGCTATTATTTTTATAAATAAAGATTATTGTTGTTGTTGTTGTTGTTTGGTTAGTTTTTTCATTACCTGAAGTCACAGTTTTGGACATACTGTAAAATGAGCAGTGGTGGAAAGTAACTAAGTACATTTACTTAAGTAGGCCTACTGTACTATAAGTACAAGTTTGAGGTATTTGTACTCCACTGCAATGACTGCATCTTGGTTATTTAAATGATGCATAGCTTGCGGAGTTAGTTCAGTCAGATATACTCGAGGGGTTTCATGTGCTCAAGGGCGCATACATACATACTCAAGGGGTTAATGTTGTAGTATAAAACATGATATGATCTGAGTGCCTATGCTGTGTTCTTGTACAATGTACTTGTACGTGAATATACAAATGTACTAGATATGTATTGTGTACTGCCTGAACTGTAACAGACTTTCTAGTCTGTTACAGTCACTGGAGACACTGGAGACATCTCAGAGAGCAAGGTCAACTTGCTGCTAGCCGATTGTTATTGTTATGTCTCAGTGCCACGTCATGAGGACATGAGGATCCAAAGCTATATATGATTCTGTATGTGTATAATAAATTGTGAACCCTTGGCGAGATACTGTCTGAGTGTCCCGTCATTATTGTTCTCCCGGGCCCGTCGATCGCCGCCGTACCACAGGAATAATTCAGCTGGATTATCACACACCACCCAGTTTACACACACACTGCCAGAACCGGACGAGGGTCCGGTACCTAGAGATTACAACAGTTAATATGCTGCATTACTATGTGGGTGTATTCTGTGTGTGCAAGACCCACTCGCTGATGTGGCAGTCAGCTGACCAATTGGGCGGGCTACTTAAGCTCACTAGATTGCATGCTCTTCCCGCCTTCCTTCTGCACCACCACCCCAGCACCACCGGTGGGCTATTATTTATGTTCCCCATGTTTTTTTTTAATCTATCTCCCTGCTCTTAACAGGACTACTGCGTAACCCGCATTCCCCGTGATGTATATTGAAATCACAAATTCACATTAAATATAGCCTATATTAGTAATGTTAAACTGGACAGACTAAATTGTTTCACCTTTAAACTAAAAATGTACCCTGGTCTCTCTCTCTCTCTTGCTGCATGCAGGGGGGGGAAAGACAACAGGGCAGACGCATATAGTCACCAGTTCACAGCTTGCATTCTATGGTAAATAGCCTACAGGCCTACTTTGAGCTTGCTCAGACCTACTACCTTATTTAGACATGCATGGACCATTTGGGACAGTGGGGGTTAGGGAACCACCTTTTGGTCATGTTCATTTGATCTCTTTGTTCTAACCTGTATTTAAAGCCTACCAAAATGTAACTGTGTGTGTTAGTCCCAGGAGCCGTCAGGCTGCCTGGGTGCATGGGGCATGGGGCTCCATGCCCCTGCATAGCTGTGATCTGCTGTCTTTGTCTGTACTCTGAACTCTGACAATAAAATGGACTTCTGGAAACTCTCATCTGCCTTCACCGTCGTCCGTCCTATTCTCCGTATCTTTGCCTGAGTATTTAGTCACGTTTACGTATGTTTATGGGCTATATAGTAGAATACTTTTAGCTCATTTACTTCACAAGCTCATAACGTGTCAAATGTACAAGATGTAAGACAAGATAAGATCATTATTGATCCCACAAAGGGAATTCAAGTGCTAAAAACCTGGACAGTGGATAAACGTAGCTTATAAGAATGTCACAAGCTCAAAGCTAAAACTTTGACTGCTTCAGACCTTTAACATAGAAATGACATAATCCCTATTAATTTACATTAATTTACAATATAACAGAAAAGTCTCAATGAACAGTGCTTTCCAGGATGAAGGAATTGTAATATTGAATCCTACAGTACCTTACCTGAACTGAACTCAGTGACATCCATCCTTCCAGTGTTTTACTCAGAGACAGAAATTAAGTCCATTTGACCACACCCTGACTAAGAATCAACCTGAGAACTTATAATGCACTTCCCATAGCAATCAGAACCGCAGACTCACTCTCCATCTTCCGCCGTAGTCTGAAAGCCCACCTCGTCAGACTCCATAGCCCATAGCACTTGCCCTAGCCTCGACGACCTTACAGGCATAGGCTTAACTTATGTAACTTAGATATCATTTTATGTACTAGACATAGCATAGTGTATAGTATACACTATGCTATGTCTACATAAAATGCTATCTAAGTATACACTGTATACACTAGTTTCATAGATATTCCACTGTTAGGTTCTTAACTTACGTATGATTAATTATGACAATTTTCTTTATGTATTTGTTGTAATTACTATGTTTTCTGTTCTTGCTTACTGTAAGTCACTCTGGACTAAGAGCATCTGCTAAATGTCTTAATTGTAAAATGTCTGTTCCCTCCTTGTTGGCGCTCTACACAGTTCCCAAACAGCCACCAGCATCATAAGGGACCTCCATCACCCCTCCCATGGCCTGTTTGCCATCCTACTCTCTGGGAAGAGGTACAGGAGCATTAAGGCCAGAATGTCAGGCTTGTCAATGAACTGCGCCACTGAATTGTGCATCACTTTGCCGAGTGGGATACTTAGCGCAAATCAATACATCTGCATAGTGCAGGACGAAGACAGAACACACAGTAACAAACCTGTTGCTATACAATTGCTATTAGATACAGTGCCCAGAGCCCAACACCCGATGCTAGCAGCTCACCTGCCACCCTAAGCCCCCGAGAGACGGTGGGGGAGCATGCCACTTGGACACTAGCCTGAAAGTACCCAAGCTTTTCTTGGCATAAACGGACGTGGGCTCCCTAATGGTTCACCAACCATACAGTGTGCAAACAAACCGCCTGCGGTCCCAGAGGGTAATTGGACACAGGCTGGGGTCTGATCTGCCTTCTTTGGGTTGCCTGGAGTAGGGTGTCTGCTGCAATACACAAACACCCAGTGACTTACTTTTGTGTTTTTTTTCCCCGGAAAAATAACAGCCTACTTGACCATACTATACAGCATCACATATGAAAGTGTCAAAAGTAGGCTATAGTAGATATATACACAAGCTCAAAATGCGGCGTGAGGTGACACGTTCAGAGCTTGTAGATCTGCTACTTCTGATGCTAATTTGAATGCTGAAAATGACACGGATGCTTTCCTGGTTTTAATGGGTTAAAGCAGACACTGTAAAGATTTAGGAAAAATTACCACTCATTGTTATCGGTCGGACATCTACGGTATTATTTGGTGTTGTTGGCCACATGTTGTGAATCCTGCCGGTTATACAGTATATATGTAGTCTCGTAAACACAGACCACACAGATTGCAGCAGCTAAACCTTTTATTTCAACCATTTAAATCTCTTTTGTTTGTGTTCAGGTGGGCTTGGATGATGCTGGAGGATGACCAGCGGAAGTCTGACCTCTACGTCTCGCCCGTGTGGCACGTGCAGTGTGACCTGCAAACACACGTAGACATACAGTACACGCACGCACGCACACACAAACACAATGTTACTGTAGCAAATAAATATATATATAAAGCTGTGTTAGCAACTGTACAGTATAGTAATAGGGCTTTAAGCAACTAGTCGACTTTTCAACTTGTCGACTAGTAAATCCACTAGTCAACCTTGTTGGTAAGTTGTTGTTTTTTCACCCGTCTTTGTAGGCCTAGATAAAAATTGTTTTACATAATAGGTAGGCCTAGTTAAACAACTAGTCGACTAGTTAACTAGGCAACTAGTCAACTGCCAGTATTCAGTTTGTCCTGAGGTTCCATGTGAAAATGAAAAATCACACCCGTGTGAAGTGAGGGGCGCTAATGTATTAAAGTCTAACTCATGTTGATTAGGTGATGTAATGGTGATGTTAAACAAACGGTGCCAACACAAACACAAAATACATTTATTGTTAATGGCATTGTTTTAGGGACAAATGACGTACATTTTCCTTTCATTGTCAATGGCGTTTTAAAACAAACATTGAATTAAAAACAAACATTAAACCTGTATATAAAATGAAAATGAAATGGGAAAAAAGTCACACCCGTGTGAAGTGAGGGGCGCTCTTATCATCATACATCATCATACATGTGAGAAGTTCAGTCACACGAGAGAGACTCGGAGTAGAGTCGCTGTTTCTTCGCCTGGAAAGGAGCCAGCTTAGGTGGTTCGGATGCCTCGGGCGTCTCCCTAGGGAGGTCCTTGAGGCACGTCCCACTGGGAGGAGACCCCGGGGCAGACCAAGGCGCAGTTGAAGGAAACACATCGAGGCCCCAGGCGGTGGCGTAACCGTCTGGGCACCCGACTGGTAATCCAGTCGCAGTGTGCCGCGGGTTCGACTCCCGAGCCCGACACGGCCTTTACTGCATGTCTTCCCCCATCTCTCTCCCGTTAGCCTACTGTCTGTCCCTTCAAAAAACCAATAAGCCGCAAAAAAAAAGGAAAAACATCGACTAACTGGCCCTGGAATGTTTTGGGATCCCCCAGGAGGAAGTCACTAATGTTGCTCTGGAGAGGGAAGTCTGGAACACTCTGGTGGAGCTGTTGCCCCCGCGACCCGACTACGGATAAGCGGTTGAAGATGGATGGATGGATGGATGGATCATCATACATCATCTCATTCCGGCCAATCACAATTTGCGTCCTCACTTGTCTTCAATGTTTGTGTTTACACAATGTTTATAAACACTCAAAACTGGCCATTCATTGTCAATGGCATTCAATCAATGTTTGTGTTAACCCATTTTGGGCGGGAACCAACTATACAAGCTCATAGCGCGCCACAAGCTTGTTTTTCATAGAAACATATTTTCAGAAAACTGTCAGGATGTAGAAGACATTTTTTTAATCTGATCTCGGGTCAAAATGGGTTAAACACTCAAAACTGGCCATTCATTGTCAATGACATTCAATGTTTGTAAGTAAGTAAGTAAGTACATTTTATTTGTAAAGCACCTTTCAAGACAAAGTCACAAGGTGCTGAACAGAACACAGAACAGCAATCAACAAGTTAAAACAAACAGGAAAACATAGCACAATAAAGTAAAAAGACAATAAAGAATTTAACGAAGAATAAACAAGGCAAAAACTGAAAACATAGGCATGTAGAATGGTAAACTAGAGGCAGAATCACAAAAACATAGGTATGTAAAAATAAATCAGGTAAGAACTACATGGGAAAATAAATACGGAATAAATGTGTCTTTAACTGTCTCTTAAAAGAGTCTACTGACTCAGCATTTTTTAGCATGAGGGGCAGGGCGTTCCAAAGAGTAGGGGCAACCTGAGAAAGCCCGGTTGCCCTTTGTTCTTAGGTTAGATCCCGGTATCTTCAGTAGATGTTTGTCTGAGGACCTAAGGGGTCTTACATTGGACTTTGGGGGCAGTAGGTCACAAATATATGAAGGGGCCAGCCCATTTAATGCTTTGTAGGTTGTTAACATAATTTTAAAATCAATTCTGGCCTTAATTGGAAGCCAGTGCAAGGAGGCTAATACAGGGGTTATGTGGGCCCTACGGTTGGTGTTTGTGAGTATTCTGGCTGCAGTGTTTTGAATCAGTTGAAGTCGGGATAGAGATGAGTGGTTAAGCATGGTGTAGAGACCGTTACAGTAGTCCAAGCGGGAGGATATGAATGCGTGTATGATTTTTTCCAGGTCTTGGGGTGACAGAATTGACTTGATTTTTGCAATGTTGCGCAGGTGGTAGAAGCAGGATCGGGTGATCTTTTTAACGTGACATTCAAGGTTCATCTGGGTGTCAAAAAAGGAGAGACAGCGAAATCCATTCACGGCGGACGACCTAGGTTGTGACTGAATCATTTTGCGTCGTGGCATATAATTTTCCGTTGTTGGCTATATTCGAGTACGTCATGGCGTAAATATCAATTCGTCCCGACGTTTTATTAATTCGCCCCAACGTCGGGGCTATAAAATAATTAGCCACGACTTAATAATAATTCGTCGCAGTGTTAAGAATCCGTTGTGGCGTGAGGACTCGTCGCGGCATATAGAACGGGACTCGTCGCGGCTATATCTACCCGTTTGCGACGTAATAGGTTGACTTTGGTATATTTGCGGTGGTATTGCCTTTTTCTGCGCATCGTGCCCGGGGCCCGGCACGTGCGCCTCGCCGGTCCGGTTCCGTGGAGGGATGGCCCGACCCTCGTCCGTGAACCCCTGGGGGGGTGGGGGGGTCCCTGGGGGACCCTTGGGGGATCACGGAGGTCCGCATAGCGACGAGAGTGCAGTGAGTGAGTGAGTGTGTGTGTGTGTGTGTGTGTGTGTGTGTGTGTGTGTGTGTGTGTGTGTGTGTGTGTGTGTGTGTGTGTGTGTGAGCGTGAGCGCTTGTGCTCCTATCCGTGTGCCTCCCCCCCCCCCACCCCATGTGGACCCTTGGGGGGGGTCCCCCCTTTGCACTTGCTGCGTATAGCCTCATACTGAACAAAATACTATTTTACGCACAGCGCAAGGCAATGTGATTACGATCGTCCTTCTGCTCACCGCGCTCGTATAGCGCATTGACTGTCTGTCTGTCTGTCTGTCTGTCTGTCTGTCTGTCTGTCTGTCTGTCTGTCTGTCTGTCTGTCTGTCTGTCTGTCTGTCTGTCTGTCGGCCGGCATCTGATCTACAAGCTCACGCATCGCAGCGGACAGCGGTTGATTATCGCTGGGCTGCAGCGGGTCTATATCCCCCCCCCCCCCCCCCCCTCCTGCAGAAGTCATAGCTTGCCATAATTCCAATGATCATTTCCGTCTGATTGATATGCAACAAACGTAGGCTATTGGTTTTATAAACGGCAGATCGGAGAGCGCGGTTCTGCGCAGCCCCGTGCGCCTTGTGGATCAGAGCGCATGGGGGTTAATGATAATACTATATTATATAGGCCTAATAGGTATATGACAGACAGACAGCCAGCCAGTCTGTCTGTCAGTTAGCCAGTCAGCTATATATAGCCAGTCAGCCAGCCAAATAAAAACATGGCACATAGATGACACAAGACTAAGTGAGAATAGCATAATGTATCATACAGCGAATGAAAGCAAACTTCCCAATCCCAAGGATGTGTGTGTGTGTGTGTGTGTGTGTGTGTGTGTGTGTGTGTGTGTGTGTGTGTGTGTGTGTGTGTGAGCGTGAGCGCTTGTGCTCCTATCCGTGTGCCTCCCCCCCCCCACCCCATGTGGACCCTTGGAGGGGGGGGGGGGGGTCCCCCTTTGCACTTGCTGCGTATAGCCTCATACTGAAAAAAATACTATTTTACGCACAGCGCAAGGCAATGTGATTACGATCGTCCTTCTGCTCACCGCGCTCGTATAGCGCATTGACTGTCTGTCTGTCTGTCTGTCTGTCTGTCTGTCTGTGTCTCAATGACTCGCCTTAGGTGGATAATATAGACTACAAGTACTTTATTAAAGTAAAGTAAAAGAGTGAGTTCTCGCATTGCGTTCTCTGCGGTTTGACGTTTGTTGCCAGTGGACCAAGGGATTAACGGATTGTGTTGGAGATAGTTTCAGGGCCTATGATAAGTATTTCTGTTTTGTCTGCGTTTAGTTGAAGGAAATGTTGTCTCATCCAATTATTTATGGCGGTTAAGCAGTCATGCATGATAGAGAGTTTGGAGAGGTTATTATGTTTAAAAGAAATATATAATTGCGTGTCGTCGGCGTAACAGTGGTATGAGATACCTTCGAAAGTGTTGATAAGAGTGCCTAGGGGGAGCATATAAAGAGAAAACAGAATAGGACCAAGTATGGAACCCTGGGGGACCCCACAGGTTTGTGTTTACACAAATCTGGACATAGGAGGGGCTAGTGTCCCTCAAAAATGTGACATGGAGAAAGACATGATTCAACTTGATGGAGCTGGCCTAGCTTTCATCAAGAGATGATGGCGTTGTTAAATCCATTGGGGTTTTGGGATTGCCATCGCCACAGGTCCTCACACATTGTCTCCAGGCCAAAGCTGGCCTTCCATCCAAGTTCCTTCTCAGCCAGGCGAGGGTCTGCATAGATGGCTGCGACATCCCCTTCTCTTCGAGGGACGATCTGGTAGTTGATCTCCTTCCCTGAGGCCTTCTCCATAGCTTTGACCATCTGCAGCACAGAATAACCAATCCCTGTTCCCAAGTTGTACACTTTGCAGCCGCAGTTGTCCTTAAGCTTATTGAGAGCAGCTATGTGTCCTTTAGCCAGATCTACAACATGTATATAATCTCTCACACCTGTTCCGTCGACTGTGTCGTAGTCATTCCCAAATACGTTGAGGTGCTTTCTTCTTCCGATGGCAACCTGGGCTACATATGGCAGGAGGTTGTTGGGGATTCCCTGTGGTCCATCTCCTATTTGGCCCGAGGCATGAGCTCCAATGGGGTTGAAATAGCGTAGCAGCACTGCATTCCAGTCCTTTTCAGCCTTGCACTGGTCAACAACCATCTCCTCGATGAAGTACTTGGTCTTGCCGTAAGGGTTGGCACAGCTGCCCACCGGATGCTGCTCGCTGATGGGTAGTTGCTGCGGCTCGCTGTACACCGTGGCCGAGCTACTGAAGATCAGATTGTGCACGCCATGGGCCTGCATGACCTGCAGCAGGTTGATGGTGCCGGTGAGGTTGACATGATGATAGCGCAGTGGCTTCTCTACCGACTCCCCGACAGCCTTCAGACCAGCAAAGTGCATCACAGCACTGAACACATGTTTCTGAAATAGCTTTTCTAGTCCAGGTCGGTCCAACATGTCTAGTTCATGGAACTCGATGCTGGTGTCCAGGAACTTCTCTATTCTGCAAATGCTTTCAGGTACATCCCCATGTCCTCGTATGGCATTGCTGAAGTTATCCATGACAACTGGACAATAGCCTGCTTCAATGAGCTCCATAACACAATGACTGCCGATGTAGCCACCTCCACCGGTGACCAGGACCTTCTCAGCCATTCTCACAAGTGATTCTCCTGGTTTTTAACCTTTCTCAAACCCCTCGTCACAAGTACAGGTGCAAGTTCTTTCCCAGCAGAGATGAAGCTAAATGAAGTGCAGCCACAGAGACTGTGAACATGAGAATTAAAACTCAAAGATGTCAGTCTAACAACCACATCAATGATTTTCCAGCCATTCTTTGCAATTTGATGTACAATGAATATATTTTAGAAAAATGATACATGTGACGTCATGGTCATGTCACCATGACTCAATGCAGCTACGGCCAAATATGGAGTGTGTTGTCTAACATCAATGGGTTCAGCAAACAAATCAGTCGGCATATATTGATGATTGGATATATACTTTTTCAGAAAAAGAAGTAAAACATATCAAAAAAAATTGAACATTTTTGAACAATTTTGAAAAAATGTAATAAAAAATAACATAAGATCATCTGGGGGTCCCTGTCACGAAAACTTTTCAGATGGGGGTCCGTGAGACTGCGGGCCAAATACATATCATTTTGGGGGTCCTTGAATCTTGACATGGAAAAAAGCAGTGCTCTATACATACCTTCAGCCTGTACTCCAGCTTCATCATGGAGCAGTTGAAGAAGGTGGGATGCATTGTGGGAGGAGCGCTGAGGACCCTGGACACCGTGAGGCTGCTGGCCGCGGGGACACTGTCCCCCGTCCCGAACTGGACGCCGTCGGTGTGCACCGTCCTCTCCGAGCCAGACACAAATGTCTGCTTCTCACACAGAAGGAACATGGGTGTCACGGCGGACGTGGACTCGTTCAGAACCTCCGCCGTCACCTCCATGGACTCACCTTTTATACAAAAGGTAGTGTGCTTTTTCAGGTAAGTATGTCCATTTGTCAATACATTATAATTCTATTACATGTTTCAACGAGGCAAGTTGCTACATATGTGCTTTACATGAAACATGGAAGGAAAATGCAATGTTTAAAAGTTTAAAAATATACACAATATTAAAGGTCATTTGAATGCAATGCAAAAGCAAAAGACGTAATGCAAAATGCAAAAGCCATAAATGAAAAAGAAAATCTGTGAAATTTAAGTGCAGAATAATAATAAACTAGAAAAAGTGCCCTTCTGGGCACAGGTCTCCACCAGGTTATCCACAGATCCGTGCAGTTAGAGGTAAAAACACTTTTCGGCCAGTTATAGCGCCACCTTGAGGCTGAGTTGAAATTGTTCATGTGGCATTTCGTCCTCGGCCTAGTGGGAATGTGGGTGCACAATTTCACGGAAATCACGCGATGTGTTCATGATTTGCAGCCTTTTGTTTGAAACTGAGCACTCCTGTGAACTTTGGAAGCCAATCTTAACCAATCAGGATGGAGTCTGATAAATCTGAAAGACCCGTTTCGTTGAATGGCTCTAGAGAGACTGTGTACCAATTTGCGTGATGTTTGGACAAAATCTGTAGGTGTACTGTGCAAAAACTTGTTTTGCACAAAGCGGCCTCCTGGTGGCGCTATAACAGGCCGTTCTGGAAGGTTTGGGGCAGAGGTTCATGGTTGGCATCCAGGGAGTGTGTGTGCAAGATTTGGCATCGACCGGGTTAACGGTGGCCGAGATTAGCTGTTCACGGACACACGGACACACGGACGGACACACGGACGGACGCAGTGCAAAACATACTCTCCCCACATGCCTTCGGCCTGGTGGAGACAATAAAACTCTTGAATATGGTTTACCTGACAGCAACGATGTATCATGTTATATAGTGTGATGCATATCATGTTATCGAGTGATATTTATGTTCCTATCATGGCAGCAAATATGTGGCCATAGCAGATCTACCTTGTGTTAAGCCCATCTTCTCAGAGGTGACATTCAGAGTGACTTTCCCACATCCATAGAACGAGATTCTGGTTCCGTACTGAGGTTCCTGCAGGAGACACGATGGAAAGGCTGTCAGTACATCACATAACTCTTCCCACTTCGGAGCCCCTTCCCTGTACTGCTTCCTTCAGGTGTTACCGATGATACTAATTGATACTTAATACGGTTCCATTTACTGTACAGGGCTTCTCAAACCAAGGACCCCCTCTCAGAGTTACACACCCGTACGGGGCCGTACTCGTATTGAAATGACCCAGAAGTTATTCTGTGTGCATAGGTAATGGCCGATTCATACTCCTATTTTTCCGCTGTAGTGCCAAAATGATTTCGGCTCGTCAGAAATTTTCAGTAGCACCGAAGAGCCGACTTTAGGACGGTACCCCCGAACCTCAAATTATGTCACATTGTAGGCTCTACAGAGCTGAACCGACTTTTATTCGCTTCTAAAATAGTATGAATCGCACCTAAGAGTTTAAACTAAAAGTTTTATTAGGACTTATTACATGGCTACTTAATAGATTCATTCATTCATTTACCCAAAAGTAACAACAAAACAGTTCAGTTAGGCCTACTCCTTTCAAATGTTTTCAAAAACATTCTTGAGAGCAATGTGTAAATGACATTGTGTGTTTGTTTGCATGGCTCTTATATGTTGGATACAGCACCAAATTGAGTCTTTGATAAAAATAACACACCACTGAATTCAGTGATTGACCAATCAGAATCACGCATTCAACCAAGCCAATAATGCATTATAACCACAGTTATAATGCATTATAATGCACTTATAACTCCTTTAATGTAGCTGTATAATGTGCTGTTCCACTGAGATATAATGCATGACCATCACTTAAATATATATTATAAATGTCATTATAATTAAGGTCTCATACTTCACATTTATAACAAGCCATAAGTTCACTACAATGCATTAGAAATGCATAGATCCGACCAAGTAAAGTGATACCAAAAAAAGCATACCTTCAATCCTATGATGATCATTTCTGACTTGGACACAAACGGAAACTCTGCCTTTGTCAAGAAGGGGAAGTGTGTCTTGGCTTTGTGCACCAACCAAATGGACTGGGTCATCTTGGCTCGCAGGCTGTATGCAATCCTGCCCCATTTACCCTCGTAGGAGGAAGGCATATCTCTGCGAGCGTGAATATATCCAAGTCAGTGTTGATTGTTTTGACTAAAACTATGACGAAAAATATAAACGTATACCTACAACAGTATGATGACTAAAACTATTCACTAAATATGCTGACAATTTTGTCAACAAATGAAAACACTAAAATGTTAGAACAGTATAACTAAAAGACAAGTCATTTTATGTTTGGTTGCACTTGGTTGTTGCTCTGAAACTAGATTGTAGATTGGTTATTTTCAGCATGCAACCAAGTGTAAAATCAGGCATTACAACGCCATTAGATTAAAGCATTTCAGATGACAAGAAATATGAAAACTTCAAAAAATGAAAAGAAAAATGAAAAAAATCGAAATCAGCACTACTGTATTCAAAGGAACACACACCTTTCTGGAATTGCAAAGGTGAATGAAAGCACACTTTTCCCCGGGCCAATGATTACAGAGCCTGAAAACACACACACACACACACACACACACACACACACACACACACACACACACACACACACACACACACACACACACACACACACACACACACACACACACACACACACACACACACACACACACATATATATATATATATAAATATTCTATTAAAAACTGCTCAATCAACAGTTTTGATCAATATAATCAATGGCAACCTGCCATGATGTAACTTCAAAGGTGGACAAGAAATCAAAAGATATTGCTCCATAAGAAATTGATAATTCAAAATGTGCTCCTCATTGATTTACATTGTCAATGACAATGTAATTGCATGCAGTTATTATTATTATCCATTATAATCGCACACTGAAACTTGAAGACATGGTCAACCATAACACCGCTACAATAATGCGGTATTCAATAACTTACTTCCAATCTGTTTAAGCCAATAAAGCAGATATGAACTCACGGAAACTGGATTTATTTTAAGGCTCAACAAAGACTAACACCAAAGAGAGATGTTTATCCACCATTGGGGTAAACCTATAGAATAAACTCGATACTGAACTTAAATTGAGCAACTTCCATACGAATATTTAAAAGATCCTATAAAGCATAGGTTTGAACTGATACATAATAGAATCACTCTATTGTTTAAAATGTGTGTATCCTCCTCGTGTACATGCGAGCATACGTTTGTATCCTTTACCTAATATATATATATATATATATATATATATATATATATATATATATATATATAACGTAGAGGGAATAAAAACGGTAGGCCTACTGGGTTTGGTGATTGTCTGAATCCCTTTGTGTTTGTTCACGTACTAATAGAGCGACGTTGAGAGCTGTTTCAGCGTATTGTAAGTCAATTATCAATTCCTAAACAATAGAGCAATTCTTTTCGATTTCTTGTCCACCTTTGGAGTTACATCATGGCAATGTAACTACACAACCCAAACCTCTTAAGTATAGGCCTATTGAATAATGTCCTGCAAGTAAAGTGAAATACCTCAACATTGTACTCAAGTACAAGTATTTGAGTAAATGTACTTTCCACAAATTGGCAATTACCATCTCCTTTATCTTGGAGTAGAATGTGTTCAAAGTAGAAGTATTTCTTCTTTGTGTGGTTGAGGACGGCGGGGGGTGGTGCCCCCTCTGGCGATGGCCACTTCACCTCCACCTTTCCTTTGGCTTTGACCAACAAACACTGAACTTTGACCTCCTTGCCGGTGACCACGACCACCCTTCCGGTGAGGCGGTCCCCGGGAGTGAACGTCCCTCTGTCATTCACCTTGTTGTCACAAGAGGAGAGAACGTCCCTCTGTCATTCACCTTGTTGTCACAAAAAGTACAGTTAGCAGTTAATCTAACCAATGCATTTGATCCATTATTTAACCACTTGGGGTTGGACTGGAGTCCATCAGGGCTCTATACTGTTGTATTTTCTGTTTTCTGTTATCGTGGGGAAAGCTCCATGCATGTGGGGGCTCATTGTGGGGGAAGGTTTCTTCTAAACCTTTCAAAAATGTTTGGCCACCGACCCCCATCTCAAAATATTTGGTTCCCAGAGGCAAAGATTTGAGTTTCAAACTTTCGCTGTGAAAAAATAAGGCTTGAGGATATCAGAAAATAGCAGATCTACAAGCTCGTAGCATCTGCTATTTTACAATACTAAAGTAGGCCTATAAGGTTAAAAGCTAAAGCGACACAGATGTGTTCCAGGTCTTAATGGTTAACACCACCAAAGTGTAGTAAAACACTAAAAGATACTAAATTCTAAAAGGATAACACAAACAATTCTGGTCATATTATGTATATTCAATTAATCAACAGAGCATAGAATAGTAATTCTATATATTTATACAGGAGAAAAAGGCGGCATGCAGTGTATGACCCATCATTTCAGTTATTGGATGGTTTCTGCGCCGACAGAAACTATTATAAATTTAGAAACACGCTTCTTGATAAATCGAACAAGTCATCACTAAATCGCTACAACTTGTCCCTACCTTGTCGTACTCCACAGAGAAATGCTTCACTGTCATGATGAACCAATGCAGAACACTCTCTCTGTATCACATAGAGTTCTCTACAATGAGGTATAGTTCAGTTGTCACACACGGCTTCGATTCCAAAACGGTTCCAAATGAAACCATCCAGTATGAGAGACTACATATAGGTTTTTGTGTCTGTTCTGGAATGAACGAGGATGCCGATGAGGATGGCATGCTCTCGACCTGCGCGCGTGTGTGTGTGTGTGTGTGTGCGTGTGTGTGTGATCTTAGCGCAGGTGTCGCGTTCACATTGGTAACTCGAGAGCAGACGGTTACCAGACACTGGGCCCCGCAGCATGGTCCACAATATGAGCCCCGTCGCTGTCGGGTGGAAACCTCATATGTCCAAAACTGTGACTTTTCAGGCAGTGGTGGAAAGATTACTCACATGTTTGTTTTTTTCAACAATGTATTTATTTTCCTTTTTTACACACAACTGTACAATACAAACATACAAAAAACAATGAACATTACAAGACAATTACTGGTATAAAGAAAGTAAAACAACAATAACCAAAAAACAAAACAACAAAAAACAACAGCACTACTCCTCTTCTGCTCTATCCATTAAATGTGACAAATTATTGTTCTTTATGTAACTTATAAAACGTCCCCACACCTCCTGAAACTTTTCTTGTTTGTCCTTAAGAAAGTATGCAATCTTTTCCAAAGGTAAACATAAAGACAATTCCCTGAACCACTGTGTAATACTTGGTTTGTCTGGCCTCTTCCAGGTCAATGCTATCATTCTCTTATACTCACATGTTTTACTTAAATAAAGGTACCAATCCTGCAATGTAGAAATACTCTATTACAAGTAAAAATCTGAAATGTACAAAGGTATTGGCATCAAAAAGTACCAAAAGTAGAAGTACTCATTGTATTGTGCAAAATGTCCCATTTAAAGTTTTCAAATGTATACAAATCCTTTGGTAATAGCATCTACAAGCTCACAATGCGTCACAATGCAACACATTGTGAGCTTGTAGATCGGCCATTTTCCAATGGCTGAAATCCATATAGTGCTGAAGTACTGTTAGTACGGCAGATAAGTAAACCTATTGTGCATTTTATGACTAAAGCATGAAACTTTCAGCATATCATCTACACACCTAAAGGTTTGTTTTCAGACGTGGAACCACTTCTGAGTTGATGGCTGTAAGTCGTTAGAGGCTGTACACATACTGTACACATATCGGGTTGTCAAAAACATGCATTTTTCCCTTTTTTGCAGGCACAAAGACAGTATATCAATAAGAAGAGTTCTGGAACCCACTAGTCATGATCAAATTGCTTTAATAGTTTAAATTAACAGTAGAAGATATGTCAATTGGGTTTCATGGGTCATTAGGTCACACAAACACCTCACATAAACACAGACACAAAAATCGGATTTTCAACCATTTGTGTTCAATTGGATTGAGCATTTGACATCTCTTCTTTTATGACTAAAGCATGAAACCTTCTACAGTGTTTCTATATACTATGAAGTTTGTTTTCAGACGTGGAACCACTTCTGAGTTGATGTCTGTAACTCGTTAGAGGCTGTACACATATCGGGTTGTCAAAAACATGCATTTTTCCCTTTTTTGCAGGCACAAAGACAGTATATCAATAAGAAGAGTTCTGGAACCCACTAGTCATCATCAAATTGCTTTAGTAGGTTAAACTAACAGTAGAAGATATGTCAATTGGGTTTCATGGGTCATTAGGTCACACAAACACCTCACATAAACACAGACACAGAAATCGGATTTTCAACCATTTGTGTTCAATTGGATTGAGCATTTGACATCTCTTCTTAACATATCCTATTTGCAGTAAAGAGTGTCTACCATGCAATGACATTATTAGAGAGGCCTAACAGTCTCCTGAGCATGAACAAAGGGCAGACTTTTTGCACTTGCATCACTTCGTGCACCCTTTCTTACAACCACAATGTATCAGTTCATAGCAGCTCTGTGAGGCTTCTGGAAGGGTGGTCCACAGTGGCTGCCATCCTAATTCTTCTTTCACCCCAATCAGAAGGGCTAGGCTGGATGAAGGGAATGGCATAGAAGCCACATTGATGACCAACAGGGCACATTGGCACAAGTCCTGTCGAGTAAGATACAATCAAACCAAACTGCAGCGACGGCGGAAGTTGCCAGAAGAGGTGAAAGTTAGCAGGCTATAAAAAAAAGAAAAAACTCAGAAAAGTGCTACGTACATGAGGCTTCAACAAAACAGTTGGACTTCAATGTTAGACAAGCTGCTTTGGAAACGGAAGACACTGAGTTACTAGGCAAACTTGCACCTGGGGACATGATAGCCCTCGAGGCAAAGTATCATCGAAACTGCCTCCGGATGCTCTACAACAAATCAAGACAGGCTCATTCAGGCTCACATATCGGGTTGTCAAAAACATGCATTTTTCCCTTTTTTGCAGGCACAAAGACAGTATATCAATAAGAAGAGTTCTGGAACCCACTAGTCATCATCAAATTGCTTTAGTAGGTTAAACTAACAGTAGAAGATATGTCAATTGGGTTTCATGGGTCATTAGGTCACACAAACACCTCACATAAACACAGACACAGAAATCGGATTTTCAACCATTTGTGTTCAATTGGATTGAGCATTTGACATCTCTTCTTAACATATCCTATTTGCAGTAAAGAGTGTCTACCATGCAATGACATTATTAGAGAGGCCTAACAGTCTCCTGAGCATGAACAAAGGGCAGACTTTTTGCACTTGCATCACTTCGTGCACCCTTTCTTACAACCACAATGTATCAGTTCATAGCAGCTCTGTGAGGCTTCTGGAAGGGTGGTCCACAGTGGCTGCCATCCTAATTCTTCTTTCACCCCAATCAGAAGGGCTAGGCTGGATGAAGGGAATGGCATAGAAGCCACATTGATGACCAACAGGGCACATTGGCACAAGTCCTGTCGAGTAAGATACAATCAAACCAAACTGCAGCGACGGCGGAAGTTGCCAGAAGAGGTGAAAGTTAGCAGGCTATAAAAAAAAAGAAAAAACTCAGAAAAGTGCTACGTACATGAGGCTTCAACAAAACAGTTGGACTTCAATGTTAGACAAGCTGCTTTGGAAACGGAAGACACTGAGTTACTAGGCAAACTTGCACCTGGGGACATGATAGCCCTCGAGGCAAAGTATCATCGAAACTGCCTCCGGATGCTCTACAACAAATCAAGACAGGCTCATTCAAAGGATGGACATGAGGAAGAGACTCAGGTGCATGGTATTGCTTTCGCAGAGTTATTGGCCTTTATGGAGGAAAGTATAAGGTGATGACTGCGCCCCAGTATTCAAACTGGCAAACCTGTACCAAGAACGACTTAAACAGCTCGGTGCTACAGTAGATTATCGTGTCCACACAACCAGACTGAAGAACAGGCTTATTTAACGGCTTGTACACAAGGAAGGGACACACTATTAACATTTCAGGATGATATCGGAGATGCTCTCAAGAAGGCCTGTGATCACTACCGTGATGCCATGCATTTAGTGAGAGCAGCACAAGTGGTACGGAGAGAGATGTTTTCCAAGAAGTTAAACTTTGATGGCTCATTCCATCCTAACTGTCAGAAGGAGTCTGTACCTACATCTCTTTTGGCCTTGGTGAACATGATCCTGGATGGGGCCAACATCAAACACCAGACTCAGCTTCTGGAAAAAGGAACTTCTACCACTGCTCTTTCAATCTCACAGCTGTTGGTTTTCAACAGTGTCAAACATACACGAGCAGAAAAGTCATCAGGTACAGTACGTCACAACCGTAACCGTGAAACTCCACTTCCTCTGTATGTGGCAATGAAAGTCCATGCTGTCACACACAATAGAGGGCTAATTGACACTCTCTTCAGTCTGGGTATGTGTGTGGCATATGATCGCCTGCTGCAGGTGTCAGCTGACATTGCCAATGGAGTTTGCCAGCGTTTCATGGCAGAAGATGTTGTGTGCCCGCAAGAAATGCGCAATGGACTCTTCACAACAGCTGCGGAGGACAATATTGACCACAATCCGAGCTCTGGAACAGCAAAGGACTCCTTTCATGGCACTGGGATCTCCTTGATGCAGCACCATACACATGAAAGTGTAGGCTCTGACCGTGGTGTGCTTGTGATTAACCAGTCCACTCTATCCACTAGGTCATTCATGCCACTGCCACAAGCCTACACCAATGTGCCACCAGTTGCTCGGAGACAAAGACCTTCAGAGCCCCTCCAGTAAAAGGCCCTTTAAAAGTCTTGATAGCAAGAACAAGAGAAGAAGATGGGTGGTTGAGAACTGTGAAGGCAGCCTTGGATGATCCAGAAACCAACCAGGCAACCTGGGTGTCATGGTCTGCCTATCATGCTCACATCCAGCAGACAGTAATCCCCCCTGCAGCCATCAATGCACTATTGCCTTTATTCCTGGACAACGCACACTCTGCTGCCATGATAAGACATTCAATGGACCTCATCAGAGCAGCACACGCAATAACCCTCTATTGCGTGTGACAGCATGGACTTTCATTGCCACATACAGAGGAAGTGGAGTTTCACGGTTATGAAACGCTGGCAGACTCCATTGGCAATGTCAGCTGACACCTGCAGCAGGCGATCATATGCCACACACATACCCAGACTGAAGAGAGTGTCAATTAGCCCTCTATTGCGTGTGACAGCATGGACTTTCATTGCCACATACAGAGGAAGTGGAGTTTCACGGTTACGGTTGTGACGTACTGTACCTGATGACTTTTCTACTCGTGTATGTTTGACACTGAAAACCAACAGCTGTGAGATTGAAAGAGCAGCGGTAGAAGTTCCTTTTTCCAGAAGCTGAGTCTGGTGTTTGATGTTGGCCCCATCCAGGATCATGTTCACCAAGGCCAAAAGAGACTTCCGCCGTCGCTGCAGTTTGGTTTGATTGTATCTTACTCGACAGGACTTGTGCCACTGTGCACTGTTGGTCATCAATGTGGCTATGCCATTCCCTTCATCCAGCCTAGCCCTTCTGATTGGGGCTGGGTGAAAGAGGAATTGGGATGGCAGCCACTGTGGTCCACCCTTCCAGAAGCCTCACAGAGCTGCTATGAACTGATACATTGTGGTTGCAAGAAAGGGTGCACGAAGCGCTGCAAGTGCAAAAAGTCTGCCCTCAAGTGTACTGCCCTTTGTTCATGCTCAGGAGACTGTTAGGCCTCTCTAATAATGTCATTGCATGGTAGACACTCTTTACTGCAAATAGGATATGTTAAGAAGAGATGTCAAATGCTCAATCCAATTGAACACAAATGGTTGAAAATCCGATTTTTGTGTCTGTGTAACGGGGCCAAGAAGGATAGTGCTGGTTCCAACTGGTGTTACACATTTGTTTTTTATTGTTGTTGCTTTTTCTGCAAAATAGATATTAAATGCTCAGTATCACACACTGCATTATGCTCACAGCAGCATGTGTTGCATCATATGAACAAACTCTCATGGGATCACATTAACTTGTGATGACATCAAAACCAAATCCCAAAACAATCAATAATCAGGTCACAGTAATTAAACATTCACAATTCACATTAGTTCTTTCTTTCAAAATAACCCACTTCGCTGTTTAGCTAACCCAACATTCATAAACACCCTCCAATAAGATCACAGTATTACACATAACATCCTTTATTTTACTCCTCCAAACCATATTAGTTAGCACAACTGCACTAAATGCCCTGTCATGGCTGCCTTACTTGCCACTGCTGCAGCTACTAGAAGCTAGGCTCCCATGCTAGTTGCTAAGCTAACTCCAACTCACTCTAGTCTGCACTGACTCTTCTTCACACCTAGCCCTGGTCCAAGGCTTACAGCGAGCCTCTCTCTGACGCCTTGTGGAAGTACCTTCCACAGCCCTCTGGTCATATTTCCACTCCCGTGCGCTGTTTTTCTAATACCAGCAAATAAACAAAACGACGAAACCACTCACCGAAACAAAGCCTGCTAGACCTTGGTAAAAGTCTATTCTCGAACCTGGGAAGCGTCTCAGGTCCCCAGTTTCTCTCCAAAATGCACTTTGTGCCATTTTAATAACGCAATGTACCCTGAATTTAAGGACGGTAACGCTATCCTACACTCGCGAACCGCCAAGATCACATTACTGGCGGTTCGCGAGTGTAGGATAGCGTTACGCAGTTACATTCAGGGTACATTGCGTTATTAAAATGGCACAAAGTGCATTTTAGAGAGAAACTGGGGACCTGAGACGCTTCCCAGGTTCGAGAATAGACTTTTACCAAGGTCTAGCAGGCTTTGTTTCGGTGAGTGGTTTCGTCGTTTTGTTTATTTGCTGGTATTAGAAAAACAGCGCACGGGAGTGGAAATATGACCAGAGGGCTGTGGAAGGTACTTCCACAAGGCGTCAGAGAGAGGCTCGCTGTAAGCCTTGGACCAGGGCTACTTCACACCATAGTTACCTCAAAACACAGTTCAAATACCATCCAGACATACATCATCCCATAACATAATCCCACAGCATGTGCATTCCCAGTATAACCATCTCACCTGCAAAATAGATATTAAATGCTCAGTATCACACACTGCATTATGCTCACAGCAGCATGTGTTGCATCATATGAACAAACTCTCATGGGATCACGTGAGAGTTCAGTCCACACACCTCACACACTCTGTTCCCCTGGTGATACTTCGCCACCTATTGGTGATATACTGGTACTGTTTTAAACACTGCACTGCAATAATGAACCCAACATAAAAAAATACCTTTTCCATCACAAATAAAATAGAAAACCTTCACACCCACAACATGTATGACAAAGTAAAACTTTTAAATTGTCAGCAACTATATGGTTGCGCCACACTCTCCCCCTCAAACTTAAATGTCTCTGGACATTTTTAAAGATTAAGGCATCTCTATTCAGTTTCACACATTTGACTTTTCCCTCTGAAATCCCATATGGTGTTGATCTAGACCTGGTATATGACATGGAAATCTACATATTCTGTACTTCAGACAGTAATGTCCATAAGTCACTCCTTGTACCTTGTAATCAGACCACATTTATACATCATACAGTTTAAATTTCAGTAAACTCATTATCTTTTCAGACAACTATCCCAATGTAACAGAACTCCAATTCCGGCCACTCAATTCTTGTAGTCTGTCACCATTATTTTTAGTTTACAGGATCAGTCCATCATGTTTCTCAGGTAATATCTTTACCTTTCAGTATTCTCAGTAGTACAATAATAATCAATCAGTGTCTCTGTCACCGTCTCTGAATATGTGTACTTTTCCTTTGTGTCTCTTCTAGAGTCTCTTTATCAACTGTCACTTAAAGTGTCTATGTTGTTACCTCAATACCTGCCATGGCCCAAGGTCGCCACAGTCTCTCGCAGGCTGCAGGCATACTCACATGCAGGTCATCAACTCTAACCTCGACCATCGATGGCTCACCCAGGGTCCCGTAGGTCAGCATTCTCGGGCGACGGCGCTCCCTCTGGGGGTGGGCACTCACGGGTGGTGATGCAGGCTCATCTTCCTCCGACGTCGGCTGCTCTGATGATTCTGGCATACCATCTCCAGGCTCTGAAGCGTTGTCCTCTCCGTCATCTGCTGCATCTCCAGGCTCTGAAGTGTTGTCAAAGATGTCCTCTTCTACGTCCTGTGATGCTGGCTCTTCCTCACGATATTCCATCTCTGGCACGAAGGACTCTGCCTCAGGGTTTAGCTTTTCAGTTCTTTGCCTCTGTTGCTGGTGATTAGGGAAACGGAATACAAGCTCACCATCATCACTGCTTTCACTGTCACAGCATTCAATTTGTTTATCAGTCTTCTGTCCTCTTTTTCTCCTCTGTGTGGGGTTGACTCTTTCCTGTTCTGTATCTTTTTCCGGGTGGCTTAGAGGTAAACTGTCACATGGAAGTAGGAGGTTTCTGTGCAACACTCGACCTTTACCACCTCCTTCGGGTACCACCTCATAAACAGGGCTGTCACTGCTCCTTCTCTTCACCACCACATGGACTCGGTTTTCCCAATAGGAACGTAACTTGCCCGGACCTCCTCTTTCTGACAGATTACGGACAAGCACTCGTCCACCGGGTTGAAGGTCAGCTCCATGGACTCTTTTGTCATAGCCAGTTTTACCCCGGGCAGCTTCCTTGGCAGCTGTTTTGGAGGCGATCTCATATGCTTGTCTCATTCTGCTTTGCCAGTTTTCAACATACTCTACATAGCTCTCTTGTCCATCTGCGGGTTGTATGTTGAAAAGCAGGTCTATTGGCAGGCGGGGAGAACGGCCATACAGGAGGTAATAGGGGGAAAAACCGGTGGCCTCGCTGCGTGTACAGTTGTATGCGTGTATCATCTTGGCCAATGATCCTTTCCAGTCTGCTTTTTCCGTTTCTGTGAGTGTTCGGAGCATTGACAGTAATGTCCTGTTAAAACGCTCTACCTGCCCGTTGCCTTGTGGGTGATAACAGGTAGTATGAGAGCCTTTTACACTACAGCATTTCTGCAGCTGGTCCATCAGTCGATTCTGGAACTCGCCTCCCATGTCATGGTGAATTCTCTCCGCAAATCCATAATGAAGGGCAAAGTCATTAAACAACTTGTCAACGACAGTCTTTGCACATTTGTTCTTAGTGGCATAGGCCTGTGCGAAACGGGTGTAATGATCCATTACTACTAGAATGTACTGGTACCCTTGTTTGCACGTCTCTAAGTGTAGGAAGTCGACAGACACTAATTCAAATGGGCGTGTGGACACAATGGGCACGAGAGGGGCTCTGGTTGTTTTTTGGGGTCGTTTTGTCTTCAGACACTCACAGACTTGGGTGACGAAGTGGTCTATGTCACTCTGCATACGGGCCCAATAAAACCGGTCTCTGATCAGGTTGTGTGTTCTGTCCACTCCAGGATGTCCCATCTCACGGTGAAGCTCCTGAAACACAGTGGGGTGATGTTCTCTGGGCAGGACAAGCTGACATTTGTCACCAGCTTTCCTATATAGAACACCATTGTCATCAATATACAGTTTAGTCCACTGCCTCATTAAAGCTCTTACATCAGCTGACTCAGTTTTGAGTACCTTGTTGGGAGGCTGCTGGTTGTTACTTTTGTAATGGAGGACTCGACCAATGACAGGGTCTCTTAGTTGACTTTCTCTGATTTGCTCTGGTGCTAGAGGTTTGCTCAGGGTGGGTGAGTCTCTCACTACTGTCACTGCCTCCACAGACACTGGCATGGTCCAGATGAGAGGGGTATCTCTTTGCACTGTCACTCCCTGCACTGAGGCACTGATAACTTCCTGGTGAACCTCCTCTGTACACTGCTCCATGAGCTTGTTGATGTCTACTGGCATGCGGGATAAGCCATCTGCGTCAGCATTGTGTTTGCCTGGGCGGTACTTTATAGTAAAGTTGAAATCTGACAACTCACCGACCCACCGGTGGCCTGTAGCATTAAGCTTCGCTGTTGAGAGGACGTAAGTCAGGGGATTGTTATCCGTATATACTGTGAAATGGGGCGCATAATACAAATAGTCTCTGAAACGCTCACATATGGCCCATTTCAGTGCTAAGAACTCTAACTTCCCTGAGTGCATGTGATAGTTCTTTTCAGGTGGGGATAGTGTTCTGGAGCCATATCCAATAACAACCATTTTACTGTTCTGTCTCTGATAAAGCACTGCACCCAGTCCATTCTGGGACGCATCACAATGCAAAGTGAATGGCTGGGTGAAATCTGGGTAGCCAAGGATGGGTGGCTCAATCAGCTTATCTATAAGAAAGTTCAGTGTCTCTTGGTGACTTTGTGTCCAGTGTATGGGAGTATTAGGCAGGAGGTTACCTTTATTTCCCTTGTTGCCACTCTTTCTGTTTGTCTTTGTCTCTGCAGGCGATGTCTTGTCAGGAGGTGTTGAGAACAGCTGGTACAGTGGCTTTGCAAGTCTGGAAAAGTTTGGGATATATGGCCTGTAGTATGACAAAAAGCCCATTATCCTTCTCAGGTCTGAAACGGTGGCAGGCACCCTCTCCTTTAATGCCTGCACAGGGGCCACTTCAGCGGGGTCCATCGTGTAGCCCTCACCCGAAACCATCCGTCCCAGGAATCTGACCTTTCGCCTGAACACGTCACACTTGCGGGGACTGAGCTTCACTCCATGTTTTTGGTATCTCTGGAAGACAGTTCTCATGTGGCTGACATGGTCGTCAAAGCTAGAGCTATGGACCAGATTATCATCAAGATATGGTTGGCAAATAACATCCCTCAGACCCACTAGGCAGTCTTCCATGTTACGCTGAAACTCAGCAGGGGCTGAACTCAAACCAAAGGGGATTCTGGTCCACTGATAAAGACCCCAGGGTGTTATGAAGGCTGTGAGGTGTTGACTTTCCTCACTCAGGAACCCCTGGTGGTATGCCTTCCCCTGATCCAATACTGAGAACCAAGAACTGCCTGTGAGAGAGTCCAGCATATCTTGGATTCGAGGGATTGGATGACAATCAGGGATAGATTTTCTGTTCAGCTCCCTATAATCACAACAAAGTCTCAATGTCCCATCTTTCTTCCTCACACACACCACAGGTGATGCATATGGGGATCTTGACTGTACTATCCATCCCCGATTCAGCAAGTCTTGGACATATTCTTTGACTTCGTTATGCAGCGGTTTGGGGACTGACATGTAAGTTCTCTTCACTGGAGTGGGGTCCTGAAGACTAATGTGTAGCTTCAGGGAGGGAATATTCCCTATGTCATCTTCATTGTAGGCAAAAGCATGACACTCCTCTCTCAGTAACTGTCTCACATTGTCTCTCTGGTCAATATGTAGGTGGGAAAGATCGACAGGGGGATCCCACTGGTTTGGTTTCTGTGTTTTTTCACCTGTCTGCTTTCCTGTCTGTTTAGTGTCACTCTGTTTACTGTCCTCCCTCCCTTCACCTTCCTTGTTGACATCACTCTCTATCTGTTCAACTTTGACTGGATAGGACGTCTTGACTATTTGGAGGTGACCCAACACTGTGCGTTTATTTAAAGTCATAGCGTGCTTGCTGACATTTGCAATGGGGATCGGCACATACATTGACTTGTCTGTAGGGATGCTGACTAACCCCTCTTCAATTATGACCCCCTCAGGTAGTGTGGGCTCTTCACTAGGGACAAGTAGGAGGTTTTGACCTTGAAACTGTGCTCCACTATTAGTTTTGACATAGACAACACTGACCTGTCCAGCTGCTAAGTGAATCGTCTTCCTCCCTGTATGCACAATTCCCACTTCTTCATTGCTCTCTGGGGACTGCACTAGCCTGAGCATTGACTTTGCTGCTCTAAAGGTCACAGAGAATGCCTTGCTCACTTGGAGAATGGTCGCTGAACTTGCCTCTGACATCACCTCCCCATTTAACACTGCCTCAATTACATTAAAGCCAATTATGGGCTGCTCTGCAACATTTGGGTCACTTGACACTAAGGTGGGGACTAACAGTGGCTCTCCCTGGTCTGTGTCTTTGCCTAGTCTGAACTCCACCTCCACCCAACCCAAGAAAGGTATCTCTGTTTGGTTTGCTGCAAGTCCGATTAGTCTGTCTGCCTCTAACAGTTCATTAATAGGTCTCACCACACGATGGGGTAAATTCTCCTTCCTCCATTCCTCATTAATAAGACTAGACTGAGCACCCGTGTCCCATAATGCTTCTACAAGGATCCCATCAAACTGACAATGGACAGTACATCTCTTACCAATGAGGTCTAGGAGTTTGGCTCTGCTTCTGGGTGAGAGATAGTTGGCGGGGCTCTGGAACTCGGGAGTTATTTGGGTGACAGCTGTCTGCTCAGTGGGACTAAGTTGTGTTTCATGTTCACGGACTACTGAGGGTCCCGACCCAGCAGCCCTCACTCGTTTCCCTGTTGTCCTCTGTTCTGTCGGCACCCTCTGGAGAGGTGCCCCTCAAGGCCACATTTGAAACAGTGTCTGCATGACTCTCCAATCTGAGCTTCCTGACAGGCTCTGCATCCTCTTGGTCTGTTCCGGGCGAAGGCTGAAGATCTATCTGTCTGAGCCCTTCTGTTAGCCTCTGCACTTTCCAGAACCATTTTTTTCATTTCCAACAGCTCTGCTCTGAGTCCTTCTATGAGGTGACTGGTGTTGGAATCCTGTTCTGAGCTGCGCCCCTGACTTTTCTTACTTTTGGTTCTGAACTCAGCTGCATTTGTGGGGTCTCTGCGATCATCTGGTGTCTCCGTTTCTCTGCTGTAAGAGGGCTGAGAAGTATTGGTGGACACTTCTGTGTGGATTTCACTGAGTCTAGGGGGCTTGCTCATGACTGATTTCTTTTGTTTTTGCTGCCGTTCCTGCTCCAGATTTGCGGCCTCATTTATTCGCTCTATCAACTCTTCATCTGTCACATCGGGGCTGCTAAGGTAAGGTTTAATCTGGAATTTCACCGCCTCACTATACAGTCCTGTTTCAAGAGAGCGGAGGAATTTTCTCTGTATTAGTTCGGGACTAAACTGCTCACCCTCATTTTCATACATTAACTTCTCCTTCAGTTCAATTGCTCTGAACAGGAACGTTTGAGCTGACTCCTTGGGGTCTTGTGTAATGTTCATCAGTCGGTGTAGCAGATCTGAAGATGAGTCCACTTTGTAGTGACCTCTGAGGATAGTTTTTAATTTGGACAGAGTCAATCCCCTTTTTATCTCCAACATATCCCTCAGATGTAAGCCTGGGCTCACTGCACGTGTGACAGCTTCAATGATCTCAGCTTCTGAGTGACCCTTACGTTGTCCAGACTCTACTTGGTTGATTAGGCTGGTGTAGGAGATTTTCTCTCTTTGGCCTGGTTCTCCAATCTGGCCGGAAATACGAAATTCCCTTCTCAGAGTCACTTCCTGTAGTGCCAGTGAAGGTGGTGACATAATGGCAGTCTTTGTGTCCACCACTGCTTCTTTGGTCTGTTGTCTTCCTTCCAAGCCGCTGATATCCTCCAAGACGACGATCTCCTCTTCAAGCAGTCGACGGGCTTCCTTCTGTTCCTCCTGCAGCTTGAGATATTTCTCTTTCAGAACATCTAGTTCACTTGGTTTCACAGGTACAGTCTCTAACTCACTCGGTTCATCCTTTTTCAGGGACTTCATCCTTGCCAGGACATTCTGTAAGCACAACTGAAACGCCATGATCTCCTCTCCATCCTCCACTTCATCCAGCGTCTTCTCAGCCAATCTGATGAGGGCACGACGAGCTTGCTTCTCAAACCCTTCCAATGGCTCTGAGCACTTTAGCTGTTGACAGGTGGAGATGAGCTCTGGCTTTTCCAATGACAGCAGTACTCTGCTTACTTCATCCCGTAGTTGCTCCATTCTTCCTCTTGTAATGATGATGATGATCCAGGTTCGTCTCTCTCGGGTGAATCACTGGCTGGATCTCACTCCTGGTCTATGGCTGGTTCGCCAAAATATGTAACGGGGCCAAGAAGGATAGTGCTGGTTCCAACTGGTGTTACACATTTGTTTTTTTATTGTTGTTGCTTTTTCTGCAAAATAGATATTAAATGCTCAGTATCACACACTGCATTATGCTCACAGCAGCATGTGTTGCATCATATGAACAAACTCTCATGGGATCACATTAACTTGTGATGACATCAAAACCAAATCCCAAAACAATCAATAATCAGGTCACAGTAATTAAACATTCACAATTCACATTAGTTCTTTCTTTCAAAATAACCCACTTCGCTGTTTAGCTAACCCAACATTCATAAACACCCTCCAATAAGATCACAGTATTACACATAACATCCTTTATTTTACTCCTCCAAACCATATTAGTTAGCACAACTGCACTAAATGCCCTGTCATGGCTGCCTTACTTGCCACTGCTGCAGCTACTAGAAGCTAGGCTCCCATGCTAGTTGCTAAGCTAACTCCAACTCACTCTAGTCTGCACTGACTCTTCTTCACACCATAGTTACCTCAAAACACAGTTCAAATACCATCCAGACATACATCATCCCATAACATAATCCCACAGCATGTGCATTCCCAGTATAACCATCTCACCTGCAAAATAGATATTAAATGCTCAGTATCACACACTGCATTATGCTCACAGCAGCATGTGTTGCATCATATGAACAAACTCTCATGGGATCACGTGAGAGTTCAGTCCACACACCTCACACACTCTGTTCCCCTGGTGATACTTCGCCACCTATTGGTGATATACTGGTACTGTTTTAAACACTGCACTGCAATAATGAACCCAACATAAAAAAATACCTTTTCCATCACAAATAAAATAGAAAACCTTCACACCCACAACATGTATGACAAAGTAAAACTTTTAAATTGTCAGCAACTATATGGTTGCGCCACATCTGTGTTTATGTGAGGTGTTTGTGTGACCTAATGACCCATGAAACCCAATTGACATATCTTCTACTGTTAATTTAACCTATTAAAGCAATTTGATGATGACTAGTGGTTTCCAGAACTCTTCTTATTGGTACTGTCTTTGTGCCTGCAAAAAAGGGAAAAATGCATGTTTTTGACAACCCGATATGTGTACAGCCTCTAACGAGTTACAGACATCAACTCAGAAGTGGTTCCACGTCTGAAAACAAACTTCATAGTATATAGAAACACTGTAGAAAGTTTCATGCTTTAGTCATAAAAGAAGAGATGTCAAATGCTCAATCCAATTGAACACAAATGGTTGAAAATCCGATTTTTGTGTCTGTGTTTATGTGAGGTGTTTGTGTGACCTAATGACCCATGAAACCCAATTGACATCATGGGCGGAGCTTGGGGGGGTTCAGGGGTTGCATTGCACCCCCTGGTGGCCGGGGTGAAATTGCTTCTTCCTTTTTTTTTAAGTAAAAAAAAACAAGATTATTTTTATTTTAATAAAATTATAATAATTGTGAGAAACAAATCTGAATTCTATTATGTTTTGTTTTACAATACATTCATTTTATAGTAGTCATCATGTCACATTATTTTATCGCCCCGCCTGCCCCAGCAAAGCAGTCACAACCACCGTGTCCGGGCAGTTTGGACACAACAAACCCGCCGCCCCCCACCTCCATCAGTGGAGGTGGTGGATGGTGATCTTGGGGAAAAACACGGCTGTCTTACAGCAATTCCCCACAACGTTAATAGGAAAAAACAAACGTTAATTTCCCACCTTCTATTACGAGAAGCATGCGTGGATGGAATATTCCGTTTTAAAGGATGCAGTGTTTTGTTTTGCCTGCCGACACTTCCAGAATGACAGCAACATGGACTAATTTCGTAATACCGGCGTGAGTGCCTGGAGTAGACTGGGCTCGAAACTGGACAAACATGCGATATCCGATGCCCATAGAGTTGCATGATCACTTTAAAAAGAGTGCATCTTCACTCTTCAGGCTCTATTGCAGCTAAACTTTCAGAAAGTCACAAAGCTACTGTAGAGAAGAACAGGTTGTATCTGTCCAAAGTTGTTGATATTATTAGGCTATTGTCTAAACTTGGATTGACTTTCCGTGGACACAGGGAGGGGATAGATTCACAAACACGGGGCAATTTTCTTGAGATTCTTCTCTAAATATGATACTGGATTTGAAAGCATGCAGTCAAATAATTTTAATTCAACATCCCCAAATTTCCAGAACGAAATAATTGATATCTGTGCAAACTTGGTTTATGCAGATATTGCAGAATCCCTACAGGGGGTCATGCCTATGTTCCTCAGCCCTATGTTCCCTCACTATGAACCTAGTATGTTCTCCCATTTAAAAACAGACCCTATGTTCCCTCAATCCGATAAGTGCAAGTGTAATAAATGTAATAGTGTAATAAGTATATTAGTGTAATAGCTATTACACTAATATACTTATTACACTATTACACTATTATACTTATTACACTAGTGTAATAAGTATAATAGTGTAATAGTGTAATAAGAGTAGGCCTAATACAGACAGCATTTTTTTCCCAATGAAATTGCCATTAGATGGTACTATTTCCCCCCAAAACAGCTCGTCTCGTCTTTTTTCTCGTCTCGTCCTTTTTTCTCGTCTCACCACGCATCAAGGAAGCAGGCACGACAGCAATTAATCTTAAGGTCTTTCATCGGGTGCACGGTCTAGGAAGAACCTGTTAAACAAGACAATAGGCCTACCAGCACTCACGGAACTTTATTGTTTCGATTTCCCAGAGTATAATTTTTCAGTTCCTTGTTCCTTGTATATATATATTTTTTACCTTCCTTGTCTGGTTAAATGTGGTAATGTGTAAAAACGCTGAGTCAGACTTGTTGTTCACAGCGCACACCTGACAAAAGATATGAAATATTCAGACTGTACATGACATGACCAAGACATCTCCCTTCAGGATTTGTGACATGGGGTACCAGAGCTAAAGGAAACCCATATTACTAAAGTATGGCTTTCCCGGTGTATTGTGCAGGAGGCCATCCAGCTGGCTTATGCCAATACAGGGTTTCAGCCTCCTGAAGGCCTTAGGACCCAGGATGCTGCCATACCCTGCGTAGAGCAGGGTATGCTCTGCTGTGGGCCTCTGCTGGTAGAATCTAAAGCAGCAGCATAAAATATTTGCGAGGAAAACAAATAGGTCAAAATGGGCATATTGTTTTACAGCCCAATAAATCGTCTTCCATTGGCCTTCATTGAGTTGATTGATTGACAGCTGATATGACAAGCCTCTGTTACGGGTCTCAGGGCTGCTGAGTACCTCATTAATAAAACTGAACCTGAATAAACAGGGATAAAGACGGAGCAATGAGTGTTGCTTTTCTTTCCAGAATGTAACTGAGGGGAACCGGAAGCTGCACTCCTTATATTGGGACCCCAGAGAACAAACGTTCCGTCCTCACTGCATGTTACACTTTGCTAGTGTAATTAATTCACAGTATTAATTGTAAACCTTCATAAAACGAAATTATTAAATAATTAAACAGACTCTTAAAACACATCAAGTTGGGTCACACTCTCCTGGTGCTGCAACACCTTTGTTGATTTACTCAACATTGGGGCTAATATGTCAGCCCCAGATAGTTCAATCACATTGGAAGTGGCTCGGAAGGCATCCTTTGGTTAGACATAAGGTTGGTGTGGGGTGCGTTAAGACGACCGGATTAAGGTTGGTGAGGGGTGCGTTAAGGGTTAGGTTAGGTTTAGGTGTGCTGTCCCGTGGGAAGTTAGGTTAGGGTGAGGGTTTGAGATAACATCGGTAGACAACTTGACTGCGTGTGCGTGCGTTTATCTTGATTTGTGAGTTCTCTTGGCACAGTACCATGGGTGTGTCCGCATAACAAAACCATGCTGCTTCTATGCAACGATTGGTATGTGCTAATGTGGTTGACACGCACTGTAGGAGGAGAAGATTAGTTCAGATATGTACCAGTGCCACTGTCTGCTATTTTGTTTAAAGCGGCATTACACCTCAAGCAGACTGTAATTATGAAACGTTTTAATTAATTGTCTGGTTTGGGTGTTATTTTGTTCATAACGTGCATGCTATTCTTGTGTAATCCTCAACACAGGATTTGATATATCCAGACTAACATTATTAGTATTGCCTTCACCACCAATAACCATGATAGTACAGCAGCTATCTGCACCCGGGGGCATCACTATGCCAGCTTGTGCATGTGATCGACATTTGCATTAATGTTTTATTTTTGCCACGGACATGCAAAACAAATTACCAGAACACAAATGTATAGCCTACAGTACTAATAGACTCTTGACGTGTCATATATTGTCTACTATATTCCACTGCGCTACACATTTTAAAATAAGTCACTTATCAAAACTTATTTTCAAACACATTACGGCATGTTGTGACCTTGTAGATCAGCAATTGTCCTTTCTTCTTAGCCTATAATGACATGCCCAAAATCAGGATGTCAGGGTTAAAGTAGTTAGATATATAGTTACCCAACTAACTTACCCAGCAAGACTGGGAAGTTATCCACTGTATACTGGCAGGTGGCCGTCCTGAGACAGGCATTATATGTGGCATAATGCATGGTCCAAGTATATTCCATGTTTGGGATTTCAATAAATGGGTCTTATACAGTAAGTACAGTTGCAGTCCGAGAAAGGGACCCTTAGCTGCAAAGGTGAATGGTGAATTATTGCAGATGGCCTTTCAGAGGACAGTGTTACTTGGGGACATGAGGAGACAGGAAGTTCTACAGGCTAAACTAGTTTTGTTTGTCAACGTAGCTTAAATAGTTGGTGTCAGTTCATTAAGGTGTGTACTCTACTCATGCATGTCAGGATTTAAAAGAAATGTTTCACTGTTCACTGTTTCACTGTGTTGTTGTGGAGCATTTGCTATAACAAAGTAGATAGACTAGACCCCATGCAGTAGTGTCATTGCTGTAACTTGGTATCTGTAATGTGTTCTGTTGCTGCAGGGTGAACTACTGTATGGTTAGCATTATAGTATAATTGATGCCTTACAGGGGGCATATAGGGCTGAGGGAACATAGGCCTGAGGGAACATAGGGCTGAGGGAACATAGGCCTGAGGGAACTTGGGTACGGTCCCCATTACAGGATACTGGTTTCTTCAGTATTATGGCAGACGAGGCCAGGTCCTCTAAAACGGAACAATTGTCAATTTGTTTAAGATACGTTGAGCAGCTTGAAATCAAGGAGCGTTTTCTGTGTTTTATTGATTGCTCAGCATCTCGTGGTGCAGCTGCTATAGTGGACGCTATAAACACAGGACTGGAGATGGGTGGTTTAAAAAACATCCCAATTGTTGCTCAGAGTTATGACGGTGCCTCCGTAATGTCGGGTCACGTTTCAGGCGTGCAGCAAAAAAAATGAAACCCTGTGAACACACACACACACACACACACACACACACACACACACAGCACTACGGGGTTTCATTAGTACAGCAGGTAGTAGTGTGCTGCTGTACTACCTAAATAACATTTTTTTTAAGGGTTAGGGCATTGTATCGCTGGTCGCTCGCCAAGCTGTCGCACCCCCTGGCGTCTAGTTCAAGCTCCGCCTATGATTGACATATCTTCTACTGTTAGTTTAACCTATTAAAGCAATTTGATGATGACTAGTGGGTTCCAGAACTCTTCTTATTGATATACTGTCTTTGTGCCTGCAAAAAAGGGAAAAATGCATGTTTTTGACAACCCGATATGTGTACAGCCTCTAACGAGTTACAGACATCAACTCAGAAGTGATTCCACGTCTGAAAACAAACTTCATAGTATATAGAAACACTGTAGAAAGTTTCATGCTTTAGTCATAAAATGCACAATACCTTCTGCCGCACTATGTATATTTTGTATGTTTTCAGTCAGATAACTCACGAATAGATTTAACTACTATTTATTATAGAATGAGAATACAAGTGTGCATATTATATTTTATCTTGGCGTTCGGCTCTGCTACATTTTTCTCCCTGCTCGACACAATCAAACACCATCATTAAACATTAACACTTTGTGTTAATAATTAAAAAGAAACTGCGGCTAATTTGTCGCGGACCTGGTGACGAGGCCGTCACGTTATGATGACGAAACCGGAAATCAACCATGCTCTGGGCTGCTAGGGCTTCTGGGAAATTGAGCCCAATACAAGTGAACGAGGGGGTAGAGACAATCTTGGCTCGCTTTGCTCTTTGTCTGTGACCCGGATCAAGGAAGTGGCTTTTTGTCGGCTCAATAACAAATGCTGGGAGTGTTTACTAGTGTTTTTCAATCTCGGCAGCGTAGAATATTTGATTAAATAACGGGTGAAGAATATGGGATTCCATAATTATAGGCTACAATGCTCTTGTGTCCTTCTGCCTTTTGCAACTTGCATAGCCTACAGACAGTAGACCTATTTTTGGTGATTAGCATCTAGGGTGTCGGCCGTCCCAGGGTGAGATATCCTGGAGCTGCCGGTGGCTAGCCTATCTGTATGACAAAAGAGTTTGTTGACCTGAAAGAACAGACTGGCTGATCAAAGACTGTGCCACTAATAATATGCAAACAACTGTCGACCCCCACGCCAATGTAGAGTGCTTAAAGTAGTGACCAAAATGTACAATGAGTTGTCAGTCCGGGCGCAAGCCTACATGGGGAGACGTCAGCCACTTTGCTCATGGCTGGCGTGAGCTTATGCTTTGTTTCACTGCTGTAAACTGTACTTCGTTGAAATAAACATCTTGGAACTTCATCTCGTCTCATGTCTGCCGTGCACAATTCTCCTCTGTATGGTATGAAAATATACCTCACTTGCCTGGTATTGCCAGGGATAATTGTGCTATTATTGTAGTAGATATTATCAGCCTGCTGTTCCCACTACCCACTACTTAGTGCCACGCACACACACACACACACACACACACACACACACACACACACACACACACACACACACACACACACACACACACACACACACAGAGAGAGAGGTCTCAATAAAAGTCAAGTCTGAATACAAATAAAACTGTGAATAAAATGTTAAGCGTCAACCTAAATTAATAGTTTAAGGCAGTACAGCAATTATGAAACACGGTACAGAAGAAGAGATACAGCTAGTGTTCCCTTTTGTAGCATTTTGTTGTATTTATATTTTTGTTTATTTTCATGTCTTGGTCACTTGTTTTTGTAACTTAGATTTGTATTTCTCAAATACAGAATGTCACTACAGATGCTAGGTTCATTGTAGGTAGGTATCATGTCATGCCTGTTGTTTAGACGTGGTTTAGATGCTACATCAATTGTTTAATAATAATAATAATAATAATAATAATAATAATCGTAATAATAATAATAAATCACACAACAAACTATGTTTCTGTATACTGTATATAACAACTAGCTATATGTTATTTAAAAAAATCCCAGATTGAAAGGAATAACAACCAATAGGTGTTCAGGCATTAATGTAAAAATAAAGTTGACTGAGTCGGTCTCCTGTGTGCAGCTACCATCTGTTTGATGAACAGAAGGACGTGTTGATCCTGGTGTTTCTGGAGGACATTCCAGCCCAGCAGTTGTCACATGAGGAGGCTGGTGAAGAGACACACATACCTGAGCTGGTCCCAGGTTGGACAGCACCCTGGACTGTTCTGGCCTGAGAACCTATACGCAGAGCTCTGGACACACCTCACGCTGATCTGGGCTTGAATGCATAATCTATATATTTGTATACATAATTATGTACATTCTTACAAATGGTCTGGACTATTTTGTGGCAAATGAGCCATAGTTTACTGATAAGATACTCGGAGGTTCAGTGCCCAGATATACTATTCAGTTCAGTGCCCAGTGCCCACACACTATTTGTGTGTGATGCCCATGGGCATATGACACTAGAGGGACCTCACCTGACCGAATATAAGACAGGTGGGCATCTGGGTACTATATGTTTTGGGATGACTGGGCACCAGGACACCTGCTCACCAAAACCATCTGGGCACTAGGGACATGAGGACACATGTACGAGTGGGCACTTGGGGGTGGAGACAACTGGTCAGTGGTCACCTGGACGAATGGGCACCTGAACAACTGGGCACTATAGCTACATCTGGGCACCTGGATGAGTGGGTAAGTTAATAGTACTGAGGTCAAAAGGGCATTTTAACAGCGTTTCAAAGTACAATATAAGAGTGTTCAGTTCAGCAGTTTTTGCTCCCATTTATTTCTATCATTTTATAGTATGCTGTTTAACAATATAGGCTACTATATATTTTTAATCATTTATAGTGTAATGTTTTTTTGTCTTCTTTTTCACAGAATCAAATGTTTCAGGCCATGAATCATTAATATAAATATTTTCAGAACTCACTATGGGAAAGATGTATGGTCTTTATGGCCGACTAAATAGCCATGTAGTGTAATACTGTCATAATGCATTAAAATACTTGTAAAGGTTTGTTTATTAAAACTCATTGACTGCCAGATTTGTTTCAGGCTGCGTTTAACCACTGCCAGGCTTTTTGGTATTTGCTTACCTTTTAAGGAGTCACAGTTATTCATCAATTAGACTATACTATACAGAGTTTTGGTGCATTTATTGTAAGATGAATTACTTTCATCAGAGTTATTATGTTGAAGCTATGTCTTTTGTTTCAGTACACAGCCAGCCCCTCGCCGTTGGTGGTACACAGTGTTTTTCATCCATTCTGTTGTTAAAACCCCACATGGCATGTTGTCCAGAACCGCTAATCCATCCAATATGCCCATAATACCCACATGGATATGTGACCATATACTGATGACATCAGGGATCTCCATTTATGGGCATGAAGGTGATGCGGGCAGACACATACAGATCTCCCTATACACTCTGACAACGGGTATAAGGTTATAGCGTTACCCAGTAGGGCATTCATTCCCAACTTGCATCAATGTCACACCAGTCTATCGCACAGGGATCCCCATGGGCTCCCAGGGTGGCGTTGCTGTGGCAATCTATTTGCTATATTAGGGAGCACAAAATGTATCGGCTTCTCTGATTGGCTAATCCATCCCATCACCTTTGCAGATTAGCCAATCTTTCTGGCGCTGTATCAATATACGTGGAATATAAGTGGATATAAGTGGACAAGTACATTCTTGGTTATGTAGAGTGAGATGTTTCGTTGCGTAGTCCACCTGAAAGTTAGGGAATGGTTAAACCTCCATGCTGCCGTAGAAGTGGGGCACAAGGTGTACTGCTTTGACTTGGGGAATAACTATGTATTCAACACAATGTCTTTGCACTTGATGAAGTTGCCCCCAATGACATTGGCTAGAGGAGAACATATTTCCTCTAGGTGCTTCGGACACACAGCTGTGCTGGTAGAATATATCGTCTACATCTTTGGAGGGTTTCCTTATTGTAATGAGCTTTATGCATTTGATGTCGACACCCACAAATGGCTGAAGCCCAATATTTCTGGGACTGTTCCAGAATCAAGGGCTCACCACACAGCCTGTGCCTTGGGGAAGGTCATGTATGTCTATGGAGGATGCACTCATCTGAATGGACACACTAATGACATCTACAAGTTGGACACTACCGCAATGGTCTGGTCTTCACTTAACACTAGAGGCACTGCACCCCCAGCTTCATCACGTCACTCGGCCACCATCATCGGACAAAAGATGTTTGTATTTGGAGGCATAGTGAACCAGGACGACAACATCAGAATGTTTGACACAGAGACCAACAACTGGATGAGCATGCCTTCTACAGAGCCTTTTCCAAAAAGATGCTGGGGTCATTCAGCCTTTGCCTACAATGGAGAGCTGTACATATTTGGTGGCATCAACAGGGACGAGACCCTCAATGATCTGTGGAAATTTAATCCAGAGACCATCTCCTGGAAGAAGGTTGAGCTGAAGGGAAAATGCCCATCTCCAAGTTCTCGTAGGATCTGTTCCATGGTGGGGGATCGTATCATACTGCTTGATACTGAAATTTACATCTTAGACTTGCATCCTAGTCTAAAGACATTATGCAAACTCACAGTTATTCAGTACGGTCTGGAGCAGTCGGGACTCCCACACAACATAATTTGGGAACTGACGGCCATGACTACCAGTGTTGTCCCTGAACGCGTTCATTGAACGATCGTTCACAAACCCGTTCATATTTTGTGTGAATGTGACTAAACGTCCTGTATTTCTGTGTGCTGAACGTTACTGTGAACGCGTTCATTCTGGGCATGTGTGAATGTCACTCTCTGACAGTTCACTTTGTTCAAGACTGTGTGCCAGATTTCCATCTAAACAGGCCTAAATGTGTGCGGAAAAACACCAATCTGTCCCGCTCCTGCTAAAGCATAATATAATATCCAACACCAAATTAACATGCACTAGAGTGCGCGCAACGCGATCGAGTTGTAGCGAGGCGATGATGATGTGCTTGTGCGCTCACAGACCAGACGCGCTGATCCTGATCCACGCAGACAGCCATGCACAGTCTCGACCTAGCCCCATATGTGCCCTCTCCCTACGCTCATTTTGTAGCTCCGAGATGAGGTGACACCCTGGGCCCCTCCTAGCGGTTGTTTAGCATGTTTTTCAAGGAAGTTGAAAAGCTTTAGCGCCTCCCGGCGCCTCCCCTGGTGGAAAGTAGAATTAAATCTCCAACTGAATTCAATTCACTCGACATGCACGCGCACATGCACGACTTCCTTGATAAACATGGAAGCGGCTGACTAAACAACCGCTGTAACGCTTGTGTAACCGTTTAAAGTTGGATTTTCTCGGGTTAAGTTTGAATTAGTGTAAAACGTTTGTAGCCCTTCACTTTTTGGATTTATTGTGCAGAAAAGGGTAAGAAGCGTTCCTTGTCGAAACATGCGCCGTTTCTGAACCGCGGTGGAAGTGGCCCAGCGTGTGACCTCATCTCGGAGCTACAGAATGAGTGTAGTGCTGAGGGAACATACTGGGGCTAGTCTCGACCCAAAACACTGAGGTAAACATGTTGTTGCCACCAGAAAATAGCTTCCAATAGCTTGTTATATTTTGCATCGAGGAGCGCAGTATGTACAATGCATGATCGCCTCGGCCAACAAAACACTCCGAGTCCCCGACACGACCCACAGTGAAGCCATATTTAATCTTCATAAATTATACAATCACGTGCATGCTGAAAATAGCTGCAAGCTCACAACACGTCGCGTCCACAACACGTTGTGAGCTTGAAGGTCTTTCTCTCTCTCTGTCTCTGTCTCTCAAAAAAAAAAGTGCGCAAGCAGAGCGCGCAAGTACTGTCGACCGCTACGAACTTTCAAATCTCAGCCTCTCTGTGAAATAACGGTTTGGTGATGTAATAAATATATGTTTCAGTGTAAAAATGGTAACAATAGTGATGTGCCAGAGATGAATACCATCAAAATGCCAGGGTTTCCTACCCGCAAACTTTGGAAGGCAGTCATAGCCCTCTGCAAGCCTGCATGGCAACACTTTGTGTTGTGATGATGTCAGACCAGAACTCTGATCAGCCTATAAAGGTTTTAAGGATTACTTGTCAACTCAGAGATAGAAACTTATTAGTGTCTTCCTCAAAAGTTGTTATTCCAGCAGGCAAGCTGTGATAGACCACACCATTATTAAACATAGGTTTGAAACTGACAACATGGGAAAAGACAAGGCCACCATGTTCAGGAAGAACGGAAAGAAAATTCCTGAGGTGTATAGCAACGTTTCAGAGGGGCTGCGGCGACTGTACCGGACCAAACTCTTCCCACTGGAGAACACGTATCGATTCCACGAATTCCACTCCCCACCACTGGAAGACGGCCATTTTGACAACAAGCCCATGGTGCTCCTGGTGGGTCAGTACTCCACCGGGAAGACCACCTTCATTCGACACCTGTTGGACCAGGACTTCCCCGGCATGAGAATCGGCCCCGAGCCGACGACTGACTCTTTCATCGCTGTGATGCACGGTGAACAGGAGGGTGTGATACCAGGCAACGCTCTGGTGGTCGACCCCAAAAAGCCATTCCACAAGCTGAACTGTTTTGGTAACCAATTCTTGAATAGGTTCATGTGTGCACAGATGCCTAATCCAGTCTTGGAGAGCATCAGTATCATTGATACCCCCGGAATCCTTTCAGGGGAGAAACAGAGGCTCTGCAGAGGCTATGACTTTGCGGCCGTGCTGGAGTGGTTCGCCGAGCGAGTAGACCGCATCATCCTCCTGTTTGATGCTCACAAGCTGGACATCTCAGACGAGTTCTCTGAGGTCATCCGAGGCCTGAAGAACCATGAGAACAAGATGCGTGTGGTACTCAATAAGGCTGACCAGATTAGCACCCAGCAACTGATGAGGGTCCATGGCGCCCTCATGTGGGCCCTGGGCAAAATCATCAACACGCCTGAGGTGGTGCGTGTGTATATCGGTTCTTTCTGGTCCCAGGCGCAAATGGTCCCTGACAACAGGCAGTTGTTTGAAGCAGAGGAGCAAGACCTGTTTTCAGACATTCAGACCCTGCCGCGCAACGCAGCTGTACGTAAGCTCAACGACCTGATCAAACGGGCTCGCCTCGCCACGGTGCACGCCTACATCATCAGCTCACTGAAGAGCGAGATGCCCAGCATGTTTAGGAAGGAATCCAAAAAGAAGGAGCTCCTCTCCAACCTCGACTTGATCTACCAGAAGATCGAGAAGGAGCACAAGATCTCGCGAGGGGACTTCCCCAATATCCACAAGATGAGGGAGCTGCTGGACGGCCAGGACTTTTCCAAGTTCCCGTCGCTGAAGCCCAAGCTGCTGCAGAGAGTGGAGGACATGCTGGCCAATGACATTGCCCACCTCATGAGCGTGGTGCGCCACGAGGAGACCTCCATGTCCTGCCCCTCAGTCAAGGGTGGAGTCTTCGAGGGGTCCACGAAGGGGCCTTTTGGATTGGGATACGGTGTGGGGGTAAGCGAGGGCATCGGTGATCGGGAATGGGTAGTGAGTCGCGAGAAGCCCACCTACGACGAGATCTTCTACGCGCTCTCTCCCGTCAACGGTCAAGTGTCGGCCGCAGCGGCCAAAAAGGAGCTGCTTAAGTCCAAGCTTCCCAACACGGTCTTGGGGAAGATCTGGAAGCTGGCCGTCATGGATAACGACGACTTCCTGGACAATGAGGAGTTTGCCCTGGCCAACCATCTGATCAAGCTCAAGCTGGAAGGCCACGAGCTTCCTGCCAACCTGCCTGAACACCTGCTGCCGCCGTCCAAGCGTGTGCCGCTGCTGGAGGCCCCGTTATCAGGGGCCTAAGAAGAGCAGCCTGGCAACCGTGTCACAGCCTATAGAGCTACGTGTTGCCTAGAACTGTGGTTTTGACTCGGGGCACCCATTGTAAATATCTCCATGAACTCTGAATTACATTACTACTTTATAGCGCCTTACATTTAAGTCATATTATGTTACATAAATAATAAGATACAATAATAACGACAACTTGAGAGTAAATCAGTTTCCATTGGGACAGACTGAAAATGACATTTGATTTAACCAATTGAATGGAGTCGCAGTCCCGTCCCCTTTCAGAACGACGAGGGACCCAGAAGAGACTTTTCAAAAAGTAAAGACCTGTAATCCTCAGACAAAGCCAACTTGGATCGTGACAACAAACACTTTTTGCGCCGAACAAATAATTAGAAAGAAGAAAAAAAGGGCTGGGTACAACACCTTTTTTAGTTTTTCTTCTTTGTAAGTATTTGTTCAGCCCAAAATATTGTGTTTATTGTCATGATTTGTCACGATCCGAGTTGGCTTTGTCCGAGGCTTACATATCTTTAAATAAATACTTTTTGAAACGTCTATGGGAAGAATGCATGGGAAATTATTTCCCGGGCCGCTCGTCGTCATGAAAGGGGACGGGACTGAGACGCTCTATATTCGCCAAACAACTTCTTACAGACCTGTAAGCGCCCATTTTGGACCCCTGATTGTTGCCACTCGGACATCTTATCCAGTGCAAAATGTGTTCAAGACATGCACTTCAGTGTGTTCACTGTCAATGTGAAAAGTACAGCTTGTAACTGCTACAGCAGCATGATCGCAATACACCGTCCAGTGTAGCATGATCTCTCTGACTGACAGACAGACAGACAGACAGATTGTTGGCAAAGCAGGCCAGTAAGCTCAGCTGAACAGAGCGTTGAAGGTTTGATCCCCGTATGAGTCTGACCAATAGATTAGAATGTATCTGCATCTCTAACTTGAAAAAACTATATTTTATTCACACATGGACATGGTAGACAAAAACTGTCTTTATGCACATCCACCATGGTCTTCATCTTCATCACTACATTATCCAGCAAGATTATGCCACCAAACACAGAATGATAAGGGCTAGATGGACATTTCAGCCAAATACCATCCTGACAGAAAGAATACATAATCTGTCTACAAGGACAACCTGGCCTAATGGCTAAGGCATCCATACAGAAGTTTGAGATTTCAAATCCCATCGTGGTTGGCCTTCCGCATGTATCCGTATTAGTTACCTGAAATTAACCCACAACTTTGTACAACTGTACAAGTTTGTACAGATAGATAGATAGATAGATAGATAGATAGATAGATAGATAGATAGATAGATAGATAGATACTTTATTAATGCCAAAGGAAATCTGTTCTGTTCAACAGCTACAGTTGCATTTGTTATACAGATTAGATTGTCTATCAGGTAGTTTTTATTAATGAACTGCACAGCGGCAATACTAATACAGTTCTATGATGTATTGGTAGGCTACTCCCATAGCCCTGGTGGTGTTGCTGTGCAGGGTGTCACTCACAGAAGTAGAGATAGACAGGTATGAGGGTACTCACTGTCCCTATGTTTGCTTAACCTGGTCTTCTACCTTGAGACATCCCAAACTAGAAGTGTGTTGGAATTAGGTGAGTCATGCGCTTATAGGAGAATTCCATACTAGAAGGCTTTCTTACCTTTATTTGTAGTTATTACGTCCCCACCAAAGAGGTCCAGGTGTTATTTTGTGCAAAAGCGCATTATTGGCAATTTCCCCTACCATAAGCCCTCAATGAATTGCATTGAATTGAATGGGGCTATGGGGTGCTAATTAGCTTATCTACATCGCTCAAAAATCTATATATCCTCTCTTCATATAATGTAAATAGTATCCCAAGCGGCACACTTTAGTAATATAAGCCATTCAGGGTTTATATTAGGGGAAATAGCCAATAATGCACTTTTGCACAATATAACACCTGGACCTCTTTGTTGGGGACGTAACAACTACAAATAAAGGTAAGAAAGCCTTCTAGCATGGAATTCTCCTTTAAGGCAGAGTAGTAGTCAAATCAGTTCATTCTTTGATTTACTTTCTTGATCACTTTGGAGGCCATTTCACCTGTCCGTTTGTTATGAGATTAAGAAGTAAGTCTTCTTTGCTTTAGATTACTATTGTCAACTCTGACCTTGAAATTATTGTCATTACTAAGGGTATGTTTGGACCCCAAAATTATGGATGTAATGAGAGTACAGTAAGTCCGCTTTTTACTTTAGCTGTGACTGTTTCAAAAGGATATGTACAGTATGCTGTGTCAAAGATTGTATATCACATGCACGTATGTGCGAGCGAGCACGCACGCACACACAGAGAGCAAAATAAAAAAAACACCTTAGATGGTATATTTGTAAGTTTGTGGTAAATACAAAGTGCATACAAATCAAATAATTATCTGGTTAAGGCAAAGACGGCACATAATGAAGCTATACATTTTTATATACAGATGTAGTGAAATTAAGACTTAAAAAGCAAAACATAAAAACATACATACAGTATGTGTATGTGCGCCTTGTGTGATATTTTCCTCACATCCAAGTACAATGTCAACGTAACTGTCTCAGTACAAAAAGTACAAACCTATTCAACACAAATATTGACAGACAGACGTAGACAAAGATATAGACAACTCCTTTTTAACGAGCTCTGGAAATACTTAAACACATTAACAGAAGCAAAGTTTATTCAGTGATGCAGTGTATGGAAAAGTAAAAAATAATAATAATGATAATAATAATAATGAAATCAACATATAATCAATGCAGACAGATGTACATTATACTGTAGATAGAGAAACAACGCCTTAGTAACAACTCAAACCCCAGCATCCGTATTCTGGGGGAAACTCGCAGAAAAGGTTTTATTTTGTGCGAAGGTATTTTTAAATGTAGAGCGAAAAAACGTTTAAAACAATTAACATGACACATAAGAGCAACACATAATACAGTAATACATTTTACAACAACACATACGTTGATACGTTGTGTCAACTTGTGTTTTAATTCATTTTAATTCATTGTATTTCAAATATTATTCATGTGCAATTAAACTTTAACAAATAGTGAGCAGAATTATTTTTTGCGTGTTGTGACTTTGTAAATATTTGATGATTTAAAAAAGTAAAGGCTATGCAAATGATAGGTAAATGATATGCAAAATTCCAGACATAATAATCAATTATAACATTATAGATAATGATCTATGGCCCCGCCCCACACAATGGATACTGTAAGAGAAGATAGTACCGAAGTGCTGACGCAACTCCCACCACCAACTGGACCGGGAAGTATTGTTTTCTATTGAAAATCTCACAGAGAAATCCAAGAAGTGGAACTGTGTTCCAGAAATAAACACAGACCTGCAATTCTGTCTGTTTATGATATTGAGTTACAGTTGATAAGAACAATTGGAAAACATTTATTTTCTTTCTCACTTTTTGGATAAATCTATACTATTTCCGCCATCAGTTGATGCTTCATGTCCATAATTATGAGTAAAATTGCAGGGCTGATTTGTTTCTTTTTGGAACACAGCGGCATTGATGTCAGACGTGGGTTCTCTACAGTGTGTGAGTGTGTTAAGTGTTAATGATCAACACAACACACCCCGTCGTCCATGTGTGTCGTCTCTGTCAGAAACCTTGTATGTCCAAAACGGTTCAGGAAACTTCCAATGGATCATGGAGTTATTATTTATTCACAAGCTCTTGTTAATACTTTTCATTGGTTACATAGGTGTGAAACACGCACGCATGCACGCGCACGCACTCACACGCACACGCACACGCACACGCACACACACACACACACACACACACAATTAACCACTTTCAGTCAAAATAGTTTTCAAAAGCTCACAACACGCCACTGCGCGTTGTGAGCGTATACAGCCGCTATTTTCCCCCCTGGCTATTTTCACTACTTTTGTGTGACACTGTACTGTGATAAAGTAGGACATTAATTTAAGGGAAAAAAATGAAAAGTATAAGCATTGTTATACAATACAAGGTTTCTGCCGACAGCGACAATATAAACTATTAACACTGTCTGCTTGACAATGCAGCACTGACAAAACTGCAAAGAAAACAACTAATCACTCATAGATTCACAAAGCATTAATAGAAATGAGTTAATTCATCAAATAAACCGTAACATGTACAGACGTTTCAGAGATACAATGACACATGGGGGAGATGCTGTCCCTGAGTGTGTGTGCGTGTGTGCGTGCGTGCGTGCCATAATCGGTGTGTGTGTGTTTATCTCTGTCAGCATAATCTGCTGCACCTTTGTCTCTGAGTCTGTCTGTCTGTCTGTCTGTCTGTCCGTCCGTCTGAAGCCGTCGTACAATGTTATCAAATGAGATCAACAAGCTCACGTCCGTGACACGTTGTGAGCTTTTAGATCGGCTATGTTTGGCATGCAACGCCGTGGTATAAATTAAGCATTGGGACATTCTGTCTGTCTGTCAGACAGACAGACAGACAAGACAGACAAGACAGACGGTTCAGATGGTCTCTACATAGTTGCTAGGGAACAGGCCCTGGCGGCCATCTTTGCTGCATCCTCTCCACCAGGCTTTATCGATGGCCTCCACGGCGACAATGATATCACCAGGCTCAAAGGAGATCTCTGATTCGTCCTCTGTGAGGGAGGGAGAGGAGGAAGAGGACGGTGAAGAGGGGGTGCCCACGCATGTCCAACATATACCATTGGACCGACGTGCGGAAAACGACCGGATTAAGGTTGGCGAACGTGCGTTAATGTTGGTGAACGTGCGTTAATGTTGGCGAACGTGCGTTAATGTTGGCGAACAATGCGCTGCTTGAGGTAGGTTGTCGTTGTCGGACCAATAGTATGTCGAAACTAAAGCCTGGTACCCATGAAGAGGAGGACCACACCCCGCTACATGACCTCATGTACATACCTGCTACCTTATGTCTATACTATGTGGGCTAGGGATATTATCGGCCTCCCGATATTGTCTGCCGATATTTGCATAAGAACATTAGATGGGAAAATATCGTTATCAGTTTAAATGTATAGGTTTTAATTAATTTCAGTTTCTCCCGAATGTATGATAATGTTTATTTGTATGTGGAAAACGTAACATTGATGAATGCATCCAGCGGGGCATCACAATAATATTAGGCATAATGTGTTAATTCCGCGACCGCATACTGTATATCGGTATAGGCTTGATATCGTTATTTGAAATTAGAAGTTGGACAATATCAGGATATCTGCAAAAAAGACAATATCCCTAATGTGGATCTAATGTCTAACCTCAACATGTTGGTGTGTTTTTGTTGCCCTGTTGTTTTGTACAGTTGTTTGAGTGTTTGAATGTTTGATGGAAACCAGCCTCTGGCTTTTTTTTTGTTTCTGTCATGGAAACCAGCCTCTGGCTTTTTTTTTGTTTCTGTCTTAACCCATTTAGGCCTGTTTCTATACCTCATGTTTCTATATCAGTGGTTCTCAATATTTCATGTCAAGGACCCCCAAAAATATATGAAATTGGCCGCTGACCCCCATCTGAAAATGTGTTGTTTCAGGGATCACCTCCCAGAAGCAAAGATTTGAGTTAAAAACGTTCGCTCTGAAAGAGTATATATTCAAAGATTTTCACCACATGTTCATGATTTTTCAAAAATAGCAGTCCTACAAGCTCGTAGCGCGCCACTCGGTGGCGCGCTATGAGCTTGTAGATCTGCTATTTTTCAATAGCTAAATTATAACATAATGTTTAAAACACCAAAAGGGGTTCCCGCCCAGAATGGGTTAAAATGGTTGCTCGACTAGAAAGAACAGCAGAAACACAAATAGCCCCGAAAATGCTCTGAGAGCTGTAAACCAGCATTACTTTCATTTAGCGTCATGTAAGCAGTTAAGTTGGAATCTCTGATCGGAATGATTAAATTCTGAACGAAGAAATATTGGTCATGTAGATACTGTACAGTCACTGACGTCCATTCTGATTCTGATCACATTTATTATTAACTTTACATGACATCTCACCTGCTTGGTAGTCGTACAGTGCACGGACACACATCTGTCTGTCTGCTACAACCTGAGAGAGAGAGAGAGAGAGAGAGAGAGATTACACTACAGTTTAGATTAGAGTGTCTGTGTGTGAGCGTGCGTGCGTGCGTGTGGTTGCTAGCTACCTGCTGTCCATTCTCTGAGATGTGTGGTTCTTCTGGGTTCTCCTCCATGTTCCCATGGTTCCATGGTTCTTCTGGGTTCTCCTCCATGTTCCCATGGTTCCATGGTTCTTCTGGGTTCTCCTCCATGTTCCCATGCAGGTCATAACTGGTCAGCTCAGGAGAACTGGGATCGGTGTCAGACGGACTGACAGAACGTTCTGGGCAAAAACACACGCGTAAGAACAATTTAACGTCTCTACTTCTCAGCGTTGATTTAGACATCAAATTGTTTAGTTTAGTTGACTACATATCATACGATTATAGTCGCTTAAAGTCGCTTAAAATGTGTCTTTAGCTGGCAGCAGATGGCGTCGTAACTCATAATGCCTGGTTTAGGCCGAAAATAGCAGATCTGCAAGTGAGCTTGTAGATCTATTTTCTTGGTTTTACTGAAATTGCCAATAGTCATAGTTTTAGTCAGCGCTTAGTTTTTATTTAGTTTTCGTCAGTGAAAAAAGGTAGCCGACGAACATTTTTCTTCATGCTTTTTTTAAATCAACACTGCTACTTCTATAAGATCCGAGAGAGGCAATAGAATAAACAGAAAATCGTTATTTACAATGGCTGTTTTTAAACTAACTAACAAACCTGTGCCGTTCAAATCCTCCTCTTCCTCTCCGTTTGTGACGCCATTGGTCGTCGGGATCATAGCTTCCTCTTTGATTTGCTGGAAAATCACTTCTCCATCTGAAACCGACGTGTGATTGGTCAGAATCCTAGTCTCACTTTATTTATTTTTATTTCCTAACAATGTTTAACTCATCAAAGACCGATTTAACTGATTTTAAAGGGGCATTAATTTATAACATCATGACTTCCAACTCTCGTTCTAAAAATAAATGGAACAAATCTATGGTGGCAGGAGCTGAACTATCGCTACTGCCATCTAGCGGTGGATGAAAGTATGAAGGGAGTGTAAGCTTTATTTTCTTTTGTAAAAATATTATTTTACCTTCTTTTCTCTCCATTGGAAAATTAAGAAAGGCGATACACGGTGGTCAAATGTACAGTACAACAGAAATAACATTCACGAAAATGTGATTAAAACTCTTTGCAGGAACCATAAACAATGGTACCCATCATAACAGAGAACAACTTCATATTCCAGTTAATATGGACAGTGAGACAATATTTGAAATTGCGTCTATAGCTCAGGGACATTGTGCATCCCAGAGAGCTGGAATATGAATGGAAAACAATAAAGTCTGCAACGCTGGTATATTTCTCAGCTCCACTTGTTTATTGCTTGTTAACGTTTTGATCCTGTTGGATCATTCTCAGGAATTTAGGAATCGCCTTTGGAATATGCATGGACCAAAAAACGGACAAAAGGACAAAATGCATCATCGATTTGCAACAGGCTTTACATAGTTCTATATAAACTAGATGACGGACTGCCCCACCCCCCAGCTATTCATTTCAATTAATTTCAACTAAGGAAAGTAAGCTTTCAATTCCACAAAACCATCTTTATTTTGGTGAGTAGCAAAGTGTACTTTTTATTTTGACTGAAGACAAGCCTGTGAAACGTGCGCAGAGGCTCAAAAGTCCCATAGTGTTAACCCTTGGACTACCAATCCCAATTTTTTTGTTTGGGTAACAAATTGGCATATTTTTAATTCATCATTTTAACATTAATAGAAAGATCTGATTGTTTGAACAGATCGTTTATTTAGATATGACATAGGTAATGTATTCTCTCGTTTTGCCACCAGATGGCGGGAACGCACCATTATGCTGTTTTTGACAAAAATAGACGAATCTGGTTAAGTCACTTCCGGTTCAACGATCGATAACATCCGATAGTACTTTAACCCCGTGTCACTCTCTTGGCTGTCCGGGATGCTAAGCTAATGCAAACTTTTTCATAACTAAGTCAAATTAAGGTCAAATCAACCCCAAAACATCGCAAAATATCTTATTTCTTATTACTTATTATTAATATTTTTTACAGCGACATAGAGACAGCGCGCGTGCACGATAGCGCACGATCACGCGGATTTCGGCCGTTTTTTGGTAAATTACATCCAACATTACCGAAATTAGCGAAAACATTTTTGCTTTGTTGAACCCCCGATAACTGACATTGATTGACATTCCGTTAATTCCGTTAACGGTAGGTTTGTATTTTTAGCAATAATCAGTTTTTTCCGTTAATTGTAGCCCAGGGGTTAATAGAAGTCCTTCTAACCCCAACCCTGGACCAGAGCTAGATCGGGGCAACATTCCCGTGGCTACTTCACCTGTAACAGCTGACTCCTCCCCTTCCTCTGACAGCTCAACACTGACTGGCTCTGCAATGGCCTGGCTGTGATCCGATTGGTCCTCCGCCTGTCCGTCACCCGGCACCTCCAATGACACCTCAATGGTCTCAGCTTCTGTTTCCTGTGTAGACTCCGCCCCTTCCTCCCCTTCCTCTGACAGCTCAACACTGACTGGCTCTGCAAGGGCCTGGCTGTGATCCGGTTGGTCCTCCGCCTGTCCGTCACCCGGCTCCTCCAATGACGTCTCAATGGTCTCAGGTTCTGTTTCCTGTGTAAACTCCGCCCCTTCCTCTTCTCCTTGTTCTGGCTCGGCTGTCTCCATCGTCTCCGTGACAATGGGGCTGGATCAGGGTTAACATAGTTAAAGGAGCACTTCATGCTCATTATAAGATCATGGAACCATGATCTACTCACCCCGAGTCTCAGATGAGGGCTGGGTGGACAGTTGTTAAACCCAACTACCAGTGACATCATTGGTTGGCCGGTTTGCTAATTTCCTTCTTTTTTTTTGTTGGTCAGAATGAGATGATGTATGATGTATGATAAGAGTGCCCCAGTCACTTCACACGGGTGTGATTTTATTTTATTTATTAATGCAAGAACAATGGCTAACTTTCCAGGAAGAGAAAGGCTGTAGATTGGACTCCCCATCGATGATGTCCCTGGTAGCTGAACTGTCCACAGCCCTCCAATGAGACACAGATAATAAACAGAAATGGTGTCATCTTATAACTAATGCATTAGTGAGGACAGGTTGAAAATGTGGTCCTAAATCTGGAGTTGACAAAGCATTTTGTTAACTGAAATAAAAACTGGAATAGAAACGAAAAAGGTTTCGTGTTTACAAAATGTACACAAAATCGAGAAAATGACGTTAGAAATAATAGCTGATCTACAAGTTTACAGCTATTCTAGCTATTTATCTGAATAATAGCCATATTATTATAACAAAATACAACTAACAATGAAACTAATACCGAAACTAAATCTAAAGTATATTGAACATGAATAGGCAAAATAAATAAACTGTCATTTAAAATAACAAAGTAAAATAAAAACTAATGATAAATAAAAAACTATAAAAACCTTGTGCTGGATGGTAGTTCTCTGCCGGCCTTGTGATCTTCTTCCTTATTCACTTCCTCCTTATGCTCTTCATCCTCGTCCTCCTCCTCTTCCTCCTCTTCCACCAGAACAGCCTGGACTCTGTAAGCTACTTCTGACAACAACTCTGGAGAAAAGAGAGTACAGTATAATATACAGTGTGTGTGTGTGTGTGTGTGTGTGTGTGTGTGTGTGTGTGTGTGTGTGCGTGTGTGTGTGTGTGTGTGTGTGTGTGTGTGTGTGTGTGTGTGTGCTAGGGTCACATGCATCAGTAAGCAGGAACTGGGGACGGCAATAGAGCACCAACGTCACTGTCAGTAGAGGGCGACAGTCCACAGGTTCGTGTACTTTTTATTTGCATTGAAATCCCCACAGGGGGATTTTAGATCTCTTCGTATAAGAACTGTGTTTGAAAAATAAACCGATCATCCCGGCCTTTGCACTCATATGGATATGAAGCATCGACTGAAGGTGGAAATGTACAAATATACCCAAAGAGTAACACAATAAGCGCTAGAAACGAGTCAAACAACCCAGAGACTACATTTCCGGGTAGGCGGGGTGGCTGCAGCTGCCCGTCGCACAACATAAACTGACATGTTAATTTTTTGTTTTTTTAATATTTATTATTACAAGGGACACTTCACCCTTTTTTCAAAAAAAATATATGTTAATGACGTTTAGAAGCTTTAGATCACTTTCCTGGGGGTATTTATGTGTGTAATATGTGGTTTTAGATATTTTAGATTGTAGCAGTGAGCCTGTTGTCTCTGATGTCATGGATTCTGGTCTCACTACCTTCCTGGACTACAATTCCCATAATTCTTTGGTGCACTGCTCCTCCTTGTGGATAGGGGGAGAGCTGTCTTACTGAGACAACATGTAGTCCAGGAAGGAAGTGAGCCCAGTGTCCATGACAACAGGCTCACTGCTACAATCTAAAATATCTAAAACCACATATTACACACATAAATACCCCCAGGAAAGTGTTCTAAAGCTTCTAAACGTCATTAACATATATTTTTTTGCAAAAAGGGTGAAGTGTCCCTTTAATGTTTTGTGGTTAGTACGAGTCACCGCCAGCTGAGCTTACGTCAACGAGGAATCTCAGGAACGCAATGTGTTGACAGCTGGTCGTGACGTATATTAGCAGCGACATTGCTTTCATATGTAGTTTCAAGGCTTTTGCGGCCAAATTAATTCAATTTTCTCCAGAAACTGGCTGTATCAAATATGAATGGACCTCATTAACGACACACAGCCACCCCCCTGACTGAAAGGCCTGGATGATCGGTTTATTTTTCAAACACAGTTCTTATACAGTATGAAGCGACCTAAAATGGGGATTTCGGTGCTCTATGAAGGACCGGAAAGTCTGGACAGTTGAACAATGCTAGGTTCAGTGTTCAACTGGTATCCTAATTGAGGCACATTGTTCTTTCTGCATTCTAGGCATGAGATTAATTACCTTGCTGCATGTACAGTGTGTAAAATAATGTCTTTGTGTTTATTCCCACCTGTGTTCAGCGAGGGGCTTTGAGGCAGAGGGGCCACGGGGGTCTCCAGCAGAGCCGGGGACGGTGAGGGAGGCAGGGGCGCTGCAGGGGCCAGGCTCTCCGGGGCCCCGGGGTCATCCAAGGAGGCCAGAAGAGTGGGAGAGGCAGGGGGGGCCGAGGGCTGGGTGGGAGGTGGGGATCTGGAAACGACGGGGGTCTCTTGAGCCCGGGCTCCGACCGGCGGCAGGCTGGGCAGAGCTGGGGGGGGGGGGGGGGGGGGGGGGGGGAGAGGCATATTAACCCATTCTGACCTGAGATCAGTTTCTAAAAATGTCTGATACATCATGACAGTTTTCTGAAAAAGCTACGTTTCTATGTCAGTCGTTCTTCGATTAAAAGAAAATAGCAGACCTACAAGCTCGTAGCGCGCCACTCGGTGGCGCGCTATGAGCTTGTAGATCTGCTATTTTTCAATAGCTAAAGCATAACATAATGCTAACACCAAAAGGGGTTCCCGCCCAAAATGGCTTAAGGAAATAACCAAAACTACAATAAAAAAAGTGAACTGATATGCAAATTAAAACAAGCCTTTGCTAAATATGACTGAAACTGTGTTGTGTGTTAATAAAAGTAACTAGAACCGACGAGAAATGAATAATGATAACTGAAACTGAAACTACAGTATGCCTTTAAAAATATATATATAATAACTAAACTAAACTATAGCTTTACCCGCTTTTACCACTTACAACATTCGCCAAAAAAAGAACACAAAACAATGGTCCGAGTACCATTATAACTCATTATCTTTTAAAACAAAAAAGTCACAAGTAAATTAGAACTTAAAAATAATGTAAAACAATGTAAAATGACAAAAAAAAAAAAAGAAAAACCTTGGTTTGGAGCGGTGGAGTACAGGGGTGACGTGGCCGGTCCCTGGGGGCCCCGGGGGGTCTGAGACGGGGAGGGGGAGGGGAGGAAGATGGGGCTGGTGGGAGGAGACCCGGCGGTGGTGTGGAAGAAGGGGGAGGGGGAGGTGCGGGTGGAGAAGGGGCTGCGAGGGGAGGAGGAGGAGGTCTCGGGGTCAGACCTGGTGAAGATGAAGGCAGTGTCGGTCAGACTGCGCTGGTACCGCCGGACCGGAGCTTTACCTGGACGGGGTCAAAAAGAACGAGGATTGATTGATTGATTGATTGACTGACTGTGTACTTGATTAACAGTACATGTCGTACAGTGAAAGGTTATGCTAAAAAGGATAACACAAAAAGCCCCAGGGAGCTTGTTTCTATTGTTTCCAAGTAATCACTGCTATAGTATAGGGTGTTTTTTCCAGTGACAGGAATGTCCCAGTATCTCCATCTCTTAATAATAATAAATGGAAATTATATTTTCACAACATTTTCACCAATTTGTGTCCGGGTATCTTTAACACAAATCTTCTCCCTGGCAGCTTGGCACAAAACATATTAAGGTGAGGGGTCCACGGCCAATTAGAGTGCCCCAGTCCCGCCCCCGACGAGCGGCCCGGAAGAGACTTTCCAATATTCTTTTTACCACAGACGTTCCAGAAAGCATTTATTAAAAGACCTGTAAGCCTCAGAAAAAGCCAACTCGGATGGTGACAACTCATGCCGAGGCCGTTCAGGCCGAACAAATAATTAGAAAGAAGAAGAAAAAGGGCAGGGTACAACACTTCTTTTGTTGTTTTTCTTCTTTCTAATTATTTGTTTATTGTCATGATTTGTCACCGTCCGAGTTCATGTGGTGCCGGCCTGCGCGCGCATACTGGTTCTTATCAGTGTCGTCTGATAAGGGGTCTATAACGTGAAGTTGGAGGTGTAAATTATTCTAAACTAAAACTATAGTTCAAAACGAATGCTAAACTAAAATAATAACCATCTACTACACGCGCACGCAAGCACGCACGCACGCACACACACACACACACACACACACACACACACACACACACACAAACACACATTTAACATCTTTATTTGCATTCACATTTAACAGGAAATTCTTGAACACAAACAATAGTGGATGCGCAAACTTGGAAAACTCTATGGGCTGTATTTTGCGTGTCTTAGGTACCAGGTCTTATTACCTAACTTGAGTAAACTAAAGACCTGGAGGCGTGATCAATGCTCTTTGGCCACTCAGAATAGCCAAATGGCATTGATCACGCCTCCAGGTCTTTAGTTTACTCAAGTTAGGGAATAAGACCTGGTACTTAAGACACGCAAAATACAGCCCTATAACTCTATAAGTGCTTCAGGATACAGATCACGGGTACAGAAAGCATCGCCTTCTCCATATATGGTGACTGCCAATTATTGCAGACACTGAACAGAATTTACGTACCGGTGCGTGGGGACCCAGGGCTGGTGGGACTCAGTGAAGAAGAACTCAGTTGTCTGAAGAACTCTCTGGGGTTGATGGAGCGTTGAGAAACCAGCACTGCTGCCTCCTGCAGGGCACACAGGGAAGTGCAGCAGGGAATTACATACCGAACTGAACATTAATAATAATAATCCTAAAAAAGTGGACCAACTTAAAGGAGCATTTCAGCAATTTTAAACCCATCTTCAAATACTTGTTCCCCACTGATGCTCATTATAATATGTCTGTCAACCCATGACAGTTCAGAAACCCGCACGAAAACCTTCAGTTTGAAGCAAAAATAAAATAAAACAAACAGCATTCAGAAAACCGTCATCATAGATTGACAATATCCTCCCAGGTATAGTAATAAAAAGTGAGTGCATGTATGTATGTGTGTGTGTGTGTGTGTGTGTGTGCGCGCGTGCGTGCTTGTGTGTATGTGTGTATGTGTGTGTGTGTGTGTGTGTGTGTGTGTGTGTGTGTGTGTGTGTGTGTGTGTGTGTGTGTGTGTGTGTGTGTGCGTGTGTGCGTGCGTGCGTGCATGCGTGCGTGTGTATGCAGGTGTGCATTTGACTTACAGCAGCTTTCTCGATAGATTCGCTGCGTCGGAGACGAGCTCGCATTTCTTCTGCATGTTCCCTCTGCTGGACTTCCTGTCAATACAGAAATGATAGAGAATGTTAAATAGTGATTTACTCTGGCAGTTAATGTAAACCACAAAGACCTAGAAAAAAATATATATATACAATGGATTCAGTAGAACACCTGGTTTTGTAGATACACCTACATGCCCTATAGTAACAGTTTTGGTTTCCACCTGACAGAGACAAGAAGCTTGTTGATTCTCACCCATCTTGACTTCTCCTTTCTGTGTAGCTCCTCCTCTTCCTCTGCCTTTTTCTTTCTGTCACAGGACGAAACTTATTATTAGTGTGGTTGCTGTAGGAAACACACTAGCTATTATCTAAAGTAAACCTGTTTTTTGTTCAGCTTTT